>NC_139354.1:3030000-3350000 GCF_055883805.1 Amblyomma maculatum
GAAGAAGAAAATATTATACAGTTTCAACGTAGTTAAGCCGTGTAGGAAGTGCAAGAGCTTCTCTGCATGAATGGAAGTTGGTGGCGACAATTTCCATTTGTTGGTGGAGAACGTGCAATTCATAGCGTGAGAGTAAGTTGCAGTTTTAGACGCCAAGTGATCGGCTTCGGCGATAGCTACGGGGTCCCGTATTTGCTTCTTGCCAAGAATTCTTGGGATCGAATCCAAGAATGGCCCCTGGAGCTGATTGAAGCGTGAATGTCATGATTCACCACCTGTAACTGGCACACATCCCTGACAGGATGGACTATATCAACCGAACCTTATGAGAGAAAGGTCATGTACCGGATGGCTGACGTCATGCTGAAGTTATCCCCATCCACTAGCCAGATAAGCACCTCGATTTCAAAAAGCCTCTGAAATGCTACTTGGGATGAAACAATAATGCAAGCAAATCATAGAGGTGGTCTCTGTGAGCATTCTAGTCAAATTTGAAAGCTTTAGGTGGAGCCGATAGTTTGCAAATAATTTTAAAAAGTAGTCCTGGCGACCGCTCGCAGCCGATCTAGGTGACGCCTCACAGCGCGCAAGCCTTTCCACTGACGTCAATGTGGCTGCTGGGAGCGCCCGCTCATTGGACACTCCCAAGTTAGGAGAGCGGAACGGGGCTTGGTGGGGCGGTGTCGCGACTTGTTTTGTTTTTCTTGTTTTTTTTCTTCCCCCCCGCGTGGGTTGATTTGAGGGAGACGAGGAGCACCATTTTCGATCACCCGTATGTCCTGAGCAAACGAAGCCAATTTAAACTTTTTTTTGCGTTGTGGAAAGGATGGATACGATACCTATAGCCAGTGCGCATTTTATAATTCTAGTAAATAGCTTTTTAGGCGTCTTTAATGTACCTTACGGCCTATCACCCGCACATCTTGTTTGGAGAGGCTCTACGAGTAAATAGCCCCGGCTCACGTCCAGCGTTATTCTGAGAATAACAATTTCTTACTGAACATCATGCTCGGCTTTCGATCCCTCCGGTTCCCTTCCTATTATTAACAGGAATACCCCAAGGAGGAGACCTTGTTTTACGTACTCGATTTGAAGAGTGCATTCTGACGCGCACATGCTGCAGTGCGCATAACATCCCAACAAAGGTACTCAAGCAGGAACAATTATATATCCATTCCTCTTCAGCATCGCACTCATATTGTTTAAGGCCTTAAAAGCTAAAGGGTATCGGCTACACATTTTAAGCAGATATAGCATCATTATTTGCACAACAAAAGGCTCAACGGCACGAAAGGAAGTATTCGTTCCAGCGGCAGCTGCGCACGTGCAAGCCTGAGCAATAAAGAGTGGCCTTTAATATGTATAGGAAGAATAAGAATTAATTAATATCCTTGGCTGCAGCTACAAATCCCCCAATCACGTTTACCTGTATATTGAAGGTCAGAAGATAATGAATCGTGTAAAAGCCGGGTGATCGGGCTCTCGGTAGGCAACAATATGTGGAGGGAATAACAGCGCAGAGACGAGGGACAAAGAAAGAAGACAGCACGGTCCCTGGACGAGGGACAAAAAAACATGTACGAACTAACTCAACTCTTCGTTTATATCACCATCATCATTATCATCAGCCTGACTATATTCACTCCAAGGTGAAGGCCTCTCCCATATTCCTCCAATTACTCCGGTAGTGTGCAAGCTGCATCTACTTGACCCCTGCGAACCTCTTAACCTCGTCTGCCTACCTAACTTTCTGCCACCCCCTTCTACGCTTTCCTTTCCTTGGAATCCAGTTTGTTACCCTAAGCGACCATCGATTACCCTCTCTTAGCACTACATGTCCTGCCCAAGCCCATTTCTTCTAAAAAAATTTCCGTTTTATTCAACTTTATTTTTTATACATTGGAGCCCTGTTCCAAGCATGTACCAACTAAGTCTCAGTTTTATAAAACAATATATAGAGTTTGCATACAATTAAAACCCTGAAATCACATTCACAAAGGTTTCTCCCATTACGAGACGTATCAGTAGACACATCTAAGACATAGGGAAGGGTGCAGCATATTGGACTAACCCAAGCACTAAATTAAAATTTGCCATCTTCGGTCTTCCTAACTCACCCTCAACAAAATTAAGCAGTACAAATTGGCATTACTGTTAGAGGTTCCTACAAAATGGCACTAGAGTTCTGTAACACTGCTTCAAACGAGCCCTTAGAAGCGCAATACCGTCGACCATGGGGTCGACTATGTGTACAATCAACTTTAATAGCAGCCATCAATACGAAGGAACGCTTCTCCATAGATGAAGCGATAGCTGTGTCCTTTACTAATAAACATCAAGATAGACTCGGTAAAGCGGCCGACTTTGTCAGACTTACAGCAGGCATCTACGACGATACGATAGGTAGGCTTCCAAAACAGCAGAAGTTCTTGTTGCTACCCCTTTAGGAAAACATCCCCACATTACGCGGACACCCGTTCTTGCTGGTCCAGACACGCTCACACGTCTCTTACGAACTGCATGAAGCTGACTTACTGGCGTTTTCATGGTGGACCATCTACAGCTCATCAACCAAGTACCAGGAGCAGCTTTGGCCACATGACGTTTGAAACAACTCCGAAACGCAATTGTTAAGACTTGTTTAGAGTTAAAGTTTATTTTCTCCTCTGTAACGGGCGCACGATAACCCAGCACACAAGCTTCTTTGTGACAGCGTTTTTTCCTTGTGGCGTTGTCTGACGCTCCCCCTTCAAATCGATGCCGGGTAACAAATACTACGGTCTGCACTGCGACGCTCCAACTGACGTGAGAGTCTGCGTAGTCTGCCTCAGAAGCACAATGTACGCCACAATGGCTCCAATCACCTGCAAGAGAGAAAAAGAACAGTCATGTCAGTCTCTACGTCTGAAAGCGCTGTTGGACAGGTTCTGCCCTTCTGCCACCTTTTTATAATTGGCTGGAAGGAGACACATTTTTTATCAAATAAAACTTGCATTCATTCATTTCCGGGACGACTGCAGCGCGATACTACGGAACTTGCCGTTGCGTCAGAAGCGAGCTGCTATGCAATGGTTACGCAACTGCTAACCAATCACAACCTCTCTACCAGAAAGATAAGATTTTTCTCACGATAGGAGCCGTCAAAAAAAAAGTGCTTTCGCGCTAATTTGTTTTCCTAACGACAACTAATTCTTCCCATCTGCTTTCTTTCCTCTAAAAGGGATTTCGTCTCGTACATATTTCCCTGTGCAATGTGCCTTGCGGAATTGCGCCCATCGAGCTACCGCTACCTAAGAGTACAACACCTAAATATTGAGTTCCAACTCTATATGTTTTAAAAACTAAAAACAAAACTGGTGCTTTAGATTTAGTCAACCTAAGGCATCCAGCGCTTGCATCAGGTGCTAACGCGGCAATAGGAATTTCGTTGAGTTAATATTGTTCAGGACAATTTGCTTTTGATGTTCTGCTCGAGAAGCAGCTGTCATGTATAAGATACCTATGGATACAACGTTCACACTAATAATGCCTGCACTGAGCATGAACAGAAAAAAAGGTTTCATGGAGCTAATGACAGCAGTGATGGTTAATTAAAATTGTCATCAATTTTTTTTCTTTCAATTAAAGAAAGAGAAATTTGTTTTCGTGAAAGCAGGAAACACGCTGGTTGAAATGAATGGACAGGCCATAAGCACTGCAAGTTTACTACTGTGACCCTTGTTAACTAGTCTAATGTATTTCCCATTGAAAAGTCGGCGTGTGCCATTCGCATAAAATAAAGCACGAGATCTACTTACACTAGCCACCATGGAGGGCTCGATTGTGAGGAATCCACCGAACGAGCTTTTGAAATCGTCACTATCCATGCATTGCAGCAGCAGCAGAACCTGCACATGGCAGGCTTTTCATAAGTCATCCTGTCGGCCTTGCAAAAGGCATGTCTCTGAATTTGACCTTGACCACGCCATTCCTCCTTTCCATCTATAAACCCCTTCTTTCCTTTCCCTAATGCGACGCAGCCAACTGCAGTAGCCCTGTACTTAAGTTCCTCTTCTTACCCTTTCTATTTCCCGGTTTCTATGAAGGCGAAGGCCTTTAATGGCTTATACTGTTGTTTGCAGAAGGTGTCACACTTTACGGCCACCATAGGTCACGTGATGTCATCCAAGATGACGGCCACCCTAGGGCTCACCCTAGGTCATGTGATGCTACACAAAATGGCAACCAATCAAAGCCCACCCTGGGTCCACATCCTCCAAAGGGGGCTATCAAAGCGTAGGCCTTAAACGCTTTCGTTTCGTTACGTGGGAGGCGGTAGCTGACATGGCCGAGCTTAACTGGACGTTCGGCAGGCGCTGCCAACTCGGGTCTCTTCTTTCATATGGGAGGGCGATAGCAGAATCACACTCCAAAGACATTCACATTATCCATAAGCCACGCCGTTCGTACTGGTAGCTTACGTTATCGCGTCAAACCGACACAGGCGTCCGTGCGGCGCTTTTCATTTGGCGCTTTCTCGAACGCTGCACCACTCAGCCTAACAATGGCTTTCGCCTTATCACACTTTAGTGGTCCAAAGAGCCTCACAGATTTTATTCTACTGGCATTTCATCCATCAATGCATCTCTGAAACTGTTCTGCTTCATACGCACAGTCTTATGGTGCTTCTACGCCTGGGAGCGAAGCAACAACTAAACTCAGTGAACAAAACTACAAAAGCAGATGTACGCTTACGTGTTCTGAAAGACTAGTCGGGGCTCCTTCTGGTAGCTCGACTGCCTGCACGATGTACCGTATCTTGTTGACCTGAAATGCAGTAGGAAAAAGAGTTGGAGGACGTGTAAGCTCTGCCCTTAAGGGAATAACGCGACAGTATTATTGGCTGCAGTTTGCAGCTTAGAGGTTAGGACGACACCGTTGGAGACATTCAAGAAGCGTAGCTTGTTGGACCAGTTGGTGCATAGTTGAAAGTGAAAACCAGCTAAAAGAGGACGCGTTAACATGGCAGGAGTGCACAAGGACGAAATTGGTTGTGGGCACAAACCAGACACAGTCATCAATCGCAGAGGTTTTTGCGCAAACTTCGCCGAATGATCAATACGAGTTGCCCTTTTCAATAACTGAATTAGACGCTGCTCTTGCCTCTTGTCGGCATTCATCTGCACCTGGTACTGACGAAATTACTTATTGGATTTTATCAAACCTAGGCAAGGATGGTCGAACTGCACTACTTAATTACTTCAAGAATATATGGGCTTCTAGTAATGTTCCTGAACACTGGAAGATTAGCCACCTGGTTGCTCGTTTGAAGCCTGGAAAGCCCCCTCTCGAACTTGCTTCATACCAGCCAATTTCCCTAGCAAGCTGTGTAAAAAAGTTATGGAACAAATGGTCCTGGCAAGGCTTGAGTGGTTTCTAGAAGATAATAATCGTTATCCAAATATGGTGACTGAATTTCTGTGGGGACACTGTTCCATCGACAGCGTCATCGACCTTGTGGTGACAGTAAAAAACGAAAAGCGTCACCTTCGACTAGTAGCTGCTGTCTTTTTAGATATAAAGGGGGCTTAAGACAACGTCCTCCGTGATGCTATTCCTGATGAATTTGATGACTCGGGATTGTGAACTGTCTCAACGGCCGCTCTGTTCACATGACTACGCCTGGTGGAGATGCTACCCGCTATCAGGTCGGTCGTGGAGTTACACAGGGAGGGGTCCTCAGCCCAACTTTATTTAATGTTGCGCTAATTGGCCTGGTGAGTGAGCTGCCAACTAATATCCACATCAGTGCATGTGCTGACGACATCTGCATCTGGGCTTCTGGTTCGACGCGCCCACACCTACGTGCGAGATTGCAGCGAGCTGTGTCATCACCATCGATGTACCTACAGCGTCAGGGTTTACTTTAGCGGCAGAAAAGTGTGCAGTAATCGCATTTACGGAGAAAATGTGTTGGCCGTTACCCGGTCTCAAATCACAGATTCTTGAGAGTAATTATTGCTCGCAGGATATCATGGTCGACGAATATTATTACGGTGAAGAAAAGGCTAATCAATTTTGCAATATTCTTCCTGACATCAAATGGGGTCACACTCAGCACTCATTACTAAGATTTTTCGAGACTCTGTCGGTTACATCTGGTACATTCTGCCAGTGCTCATAATATGAGCATTTCCTGCTTACGGCCTTTAGAGAGCATGCAACCGCAGGCACTAAAAATATCCCTTTGACTGCCCAGATGCACCTCTAACAAAGGTACAATAGAAGAGGCACATGCTCAACCAATATCTATATACTTGTCACACGAACCACTTCGTGTATATTTACGAGCACTTACGCGACACCATTTTCACCCAATGAACAAGATTCTCGACGAACAAGTGCACTCCGCTGCCATCAGTCGCAAGTACCAACAGGATATGCCCTTCCATGTCGTCCCGCACAATCACCATGGGGGATGGATAAACCTTTGATGCCCCTTCGTTTTCCCAGGATACTGAAGAAATCAATGGTGCCACTTTGTGGGCTCAAACAACTTACTCTGACGCACATCTAGTCCGAATATCCTAATTATATTCACGTCTACACTGACGGATCTGTGTAAGCACAGGCTTTCGCTGCAGCTGTGTTCATACGTGCTTAGAAAACGAATGCACATTTTTTTTTTTTTTTTTGTGACATACTTCTACGTCAACCGCCACTGAACTTGAAGCCCTTCGGGAATCTATTCGTTACATATGTGGGGAACCACCTCAAAATTGATGTATATTCACGGACTCAAAAACTGCACTGCAAATTTTAGAAAATATCTTACGCCACACTGCGGTCTCTAGCACTAAACATTATGGAGCTTCTTGCATCTGCGCGATTGCAAGGCCGTAGAATAATGTTTAGATGGATCCCTGCCCAGTGCGGACTCCATGGAAATGAACAGGCAGACGCTGAAGCAAACAGTGCCTTTAGCGAAGGCCTCCAAATAGCTGTGCCTTTTTCAAGAGCGGATACGACGTGTCTTTTAATGAACTGCATGAAGAAGGCTACGGAAGCTTACTGGGTCCAGCCAGACGCCCGACACGTTCGTCTAAGAAGGCTTGATAGAACATTAACCTTTTATGTTCCGCGTTAAATTCCGCGCCATCATGCACGCTTGTTACACAAACTGCGTTTAAACGTGGCATTCACGCGCAGGTACTTGCATACAATCGGACAGGTGGACTCCCCGCAATGTTCAACTTGTGGCATCCCCGAGACTGTGGACCATATATTATTGGTGTGTCCAGCGTATACGCGTGAAAGAAATGTGCTAGCAGTTTCCTTGAAGCATTTGTACAAAAGCCTCTGTAGGAGGAACTGATGCTGGGCTCTTGGCAGGACAAGAAGACGGGTGTCCAGAGAGTGCGGGCTCTTTGCCGTTTTTATTTCGTTAGCAATACTGCGCCAGGTTTCAGCCCGTCGCGTAGTCTTCGGAAAGGCCACGTTTGACCTTGAGCCGCAGTCGAGCAAAATTGACAGCTCCTGCCAGCCCACATATAGTGCCTTATATAGTGTCGGCCCATATATAGTGCCTTAGTGGCCTATAGGGGTAAAGTCATTGCCAGGGTCCTGGCAGGCTGATTCTGACATAACCGTCCCATGTGAAACTAGAGACAAAAGTTGGCTCTCTCGCAAAGCTCGCAGGACTGAACCATAAGCTGAACCATCATTGTCAAAGAAGAGTTGACCTCTATGACTCCCCCCCCCCCAACACCTTTTTATTATAGTTTGGCTGAAAGGCTTGGCCCACAGTTGTTAACACACCAGCCCTTGTTGCTTGAGAGCTTACAGTGGCATGGTAAGTGCGTAGTGTTTGAGAAGCTCACAAGCAGAGGCGTCCAAGTCAGATTTGCCTCTACGTAATAGCATGAAACTCTATTTTTAAGGTCTGCCAAGAGAGTCGGATGAACGTTTTTGAGCCGTTTAACAGTTTCCCACAGGCAAGGCAAACGCTATACTCCTCCGCTAGCCATCATCCTCATCCCCGGCTCCCTTGGTTCTGCATAATCACGAAATATAACACATCCTCTCGATAGACGCACCTGGCACATATCCCTTTTATGAACCTTAGCCTAAGGATAACATCAAAAGTAAAGTGCTCATTATTACGCAGTGTAATGCACACATGACCCACAAGACCAAAATGTTTCTTGTTGACATTGCTACTTGTCAACACCTGGAGGCGGAGATTTTGAGGAGAAAGCCACCTGGTTAGAAGCAATTTTGTTGGCGACCATTCTTGTAGTTGAGGCCGACATGGTCCCGAAAAGATGCCGCCATCGCGCCGTCATCAGGCCCAGCTAGGTATTATGAGGCATGAGAGGAGGTCACGTGGCGTCAAGACCAAGCCCGTTACACTCCAGGAGGATAAGGTGGGCACAACGAGCTGCGGCTCCTCAAGGACAAGTGTGCTGCGTAGATGAGAGGCCTCGGTGGGAGTGAGTGCAGGAGTGGACGTGACACGCAAAAAGCTATGCTCACTAACGAAATTACACTTCATGCCGTTCCACGGCAGCTCGAGGTCCCAAACATGTGCCAGTATTTGTGCGCGACATCTCGCAGAAAAATAAATAACGAAAAAAACGCGGCAGCGCTAAAATCAATGTTTTCGCCTGCCCACACGTAAATAGTCTTAAGCGTCTCTATAGAATTCTTGCTACGAGATACTAGCCTCAAGACCACACCCTTGGCCCCAAATAAAGCAATATAGGCATTTACTGCTTCACCGATCGAACTCTGTTGCTTTTGCTGTTATCTCGCTTAGGAGAAGGCAGTCGCAAACATGCGAACTTAATATACATGTACCTGAGTCTTGATGCGCTGCCACGCCAAGACGGGCCACAGCAGGTTGACCGCTTGCAAAATCGCCCAGCCGGCGTAAAATATTCGGATCCTAGGGCTTAACGTTGTTCCCGCAGAGGAGCAGTGGACGGCCAAGCTGACGCTGACGACACTGATGGCCAGGGCGACAATGAATCCCGACGAGACGATATTCGAGGCAAGATGGGACGCAATCTTGACGCGCTCTAGGTTAGTTCTCATTATGTCCATGCGTCGTATTATCCTGCAGTAAAAGAAGCAAAACGGGTGCATAGAATAGATGGCAAGAGTGAGGATTTATGACACAAGAAACCAGAATGACCCAGAAGTTTCTTTGTCAAGCATCTACTTTCTTCTTGAATTGAGAAAGATGGATCTATCCGGTACGAATGAAACGCTTTCAGCGCCACAGAGATTTGGAGCTCGTCTTGTAGAAAAACGGACATCAGCGACAGGGTAATGACGTCGCTGCCTCATGGCATCGAGCAGAAATGTCAAGCAATCGCCCAACAATCAAATTTAAAAAAAAAACGTCACGGGCGGAAAGAAAGTGATTAATACATGGCGGGCAGTATAAGACTAAGGCAGCCGCACACCTGAAATTACATACTTTATGACTTCGCCTAAAAAGACTAACGTGAGGGATTCGAATCCGCTGTCTTCGGTTAGCGAACCACACATTACCTGCTAGCCCACACAAGGATTTTCTTTTTCAACGTGGTATTTATTACACTGAAACTATGTTCTATGTGCATTAATATATATGTACACCCTTGCACAAAAGTGGAAAGACTACGCGTTTTGACAAAGCTGAACACCAGCTTTTTCTGATGATGAAGCTTAATTCTAAGTTCTGCGAAGAGCAGCCTCACTAATCTGCTTGCCATCTTGCCCAAATAATTTATTCAAGTGTATTCATTTCTACAGAAAACGAATAACTGCAGCGGTTCTCGTGGTCTCTCCGCTTTTGTGTAGGGGCGTACAAGTTATAACAGAGTGTCAAATCAACGCGATGCGCAATATGACGCAAGTATTCACCAAAGCTCTAGACAGGAGGCAATGAAGATTGCTTCACTAAGAGTCAGTGCCAATCCGGTTCCAACGCGGCCTGTGCATATGATTCTCTTAAAAGAAAACTCAAGCTAATAAACTGTTCTTTCGGTAAAACAACTGATTCGCACTTACGATCAATCATGTCCGTTTTTTCGTAAGTTGTGCAATCCAATTAGAAAATATACGTGGGCTCATCAGCAAACACCAGTGCAGTGTGTTATCGTATGGAATCTTATAACTTCCAAACAAAAGGTTTTGGTTTATGGGGTTTAACTTCACGAAGCGACTAAGGGTATGAGGTATGCCCAAAAAATTAACAAACAAAAAATATTGCATGTTTGCAATCAATCAAGCACTGCCCAATCGCTACGGGGGAATCGCAAAGGGGGGCATTTGATTGTAAACACATAGGAGTCTTTTTGTTTCTTTCAATATACACATTTTAATAGGCAGGGACTCAGTGTGCAGCTCACAAAAAAAAATGTCTTGCTACATGACGAAAGTAAAATACTAGAGGCTCTGTTAGATGTCTTTTAAAAGGAGAATGAGGAAATTCTACACTTCCTTTCCTATGATTTGTCATTCATCGTTTTCCTTGTATCGACATTCATTGCAGTGCCGCATATAATTATAATTGGTTTGCAGGAAAGGAAAGGAGCAGTATCTGTCATTACTCCGGCAAGTGTGTTTGGACGATCTCTCCTGTCGCGTGGCGTTCCTTGGCGCGCGTTTAAGTGAGCATTGCAGATGGTAGGAAGGCTTTACAAGGAGAACACATCTCGTGGAATCTCGCGCACAGATCCAACGCTTCCTAATAGGAGATGTAGCCAGATCTCGCCCACAAATACCGTGCATAACTCTCGCGCTCGGGATTTCGTTCCATGCGCCTAGACAGGATTTTGCCTTAAAATACACACAGCACAGATTGTTTAAGGGAAGATCATACAAATCAAGTTATTGTAAAAACCCCTCATAAACAAACTTCGTCTGAAACGTTCAAAGATACAATGGGATTCGGTAAGAATTAAATGGACTAAATTTGGCTGTAAAAATGCACGTACTAGTGGGTAAGTGATGCCGCGGAAAAACACGAGACCTGAAATTATGTGTCCGACATACAGGCGGTCTAAGCAAACACAACCAGCGCTTGCAGACCAAAAAGCGTAATCACGCCTCATATACATGAAAAACGGATTCCATACAAACATAGTGAACACCCTGTGAATACACTCGATATAAAGTCTTGGGCAGTGATTCACTGAGCACGCAATCAATCTTAGTGAGGACTGTAGGCTAACAAGCATGAGATGCCACTTTCGCTCACATCCTAAAGAATAAGTGTCCTCGTAATTTTTTCGCGTCTTTTACGGGTTTCTGTAGCCATAACCTCGCAGATGAATGAAATTGCAGCCCGCTGAAAAAATTAGTACTTGTTGGCCAGTATAACTAGCGTGTTACCGGAGCATTACGCTGCGAAATAATTACAATCTCTTTTAACTGACAATATTTGTTATTTATAGCCTTCTACCGTCATTTCGCACACTGAACATGCCATCAAACGGCAAGATGTGCCATTTTAATGCTATAATTGTTAGCGAGTCTCCGCCGGGGGTTGCCCAGTGAGCGCACGCATCGCAAAAAGGAGATACGTCTGGCCACCTTGAAGAACAAGAAGCGGCAACAGCCGGGGCGAAATTAGCAGATGATGGAGTCCGCGTACTGTACGGCCCTATTCAACTAGCGTTGAACATGAGCTTGTTTATAAACAGTTGTTTCTAAAAGAAGAAAACAAGCCATCACATGCCTTGAATTCTTCCCCATTAGTAAAACAAATCGCCTACATAAGGACGTCATAATGGAGGGTTCCGACTAATTCAAAACCCTATGGTTCCTTAACTTGCACTGACGTTGCACAGAACTTGGGTGCTTTGCGTTCCATTTTCAACGAAACGTTTCAGAGTTGTATGATGCAGGAGATGGCATGTAGCTATTGGTTCGGTAAAAATTGGCGTAAATGCACACTCACCTTTCAGGCGGCGCTTCAGGAGAGTTAAGCACGCTCTCTATGTCACGCCCAATGGCCCTCAGGTAACACCTTCAAGCACATAAAAAATGTGAAGGTGATACTGAATATCGACATCATGGTTTCCGCTCATGCATCACTCTGATCGCTTGTGCTAGCCCTGCAGAATGAAAATGTGCCGTAAATATTCCCCCTTACTGAGAACGAGAAGTTGACTTTTTTAATGAGACTGCTGTCACAACTATAAAATTAACCGCTTTCTGTACTTTATGCACAGGTTCCGTTTGACACCATTTCGGTAATCATTATTTTAATCAAAGCTGTGGTAACTATTCTGCGCCAGTGTCAATTTTTTCTATCTATATATATATGTCGTTTTGAAGTTGCAAGTGTCAGTATGGCACAATTTTAAGATTAAATTTCTTGCCAAATGTTTAACATTTACGCCAGGGGCCTAGAATGTGAAGAAAACATATTTCAATAGCCTTAGCCGCGTTTCATCAGGGGATTTAGTCTGAAGTCTGCGAATTCAGATGGACACTTTAGTGGCTGATTGCGGGTTGATTTTGGTCGGTTGCTTCCTATCCTATCCTATCCTATCCTTAGCCTAAGCCTCGGTACGCAGGTATTAGCTTCAACTCAATATAGAAATGCGGCCACCGTGCATTTGATCGAACTCGCAAACTCAGGCATTGCACCTAAACAGTAAGGTAATAAAACAACCATGAAAGCAAACACAAAACTCTGTAGAAAGCATTTCACGCCTGCACACAAAGAAAATGTTTGTTCGTGCCTGCGAACAAGATAGTTATGTAGTAATGAGTTTTTGTCCAAAACCTGATCGTCCTTGCGAAGTATGCCATCCAAAGCCTTGGTATCATCGCCCAGATAGTCGCCTGAAGAATGCCGTAGAGTTTCACTAAGAAGATCAGACTCTGGAGGAATGGCGAGGTATCGTTGAAGGTGTCCATATTTTCTAGATCGAGGCCTCCGCCAGTATTGAAGAACAAAGACCATGAAGAGACAAACACCTGCGAAATGTGAATTTTGTTTATTTTTTCATTCAGAAACGTTCAGGACATACTTGCCGGTTAGTCGTGCGGCGAAGAGCAGACGGAATATTTGGAAAGTAAATGTTCTCTGCAAACCTCACTAAAAAGAAGCAGCATTATAGTGATTAACATTACGAAAAAGCTAAACTCATCCTGTTTTTTAAGGCGAGAGCTACATTGGCCTCATTCTCGCCTTTCATAGAGCCTGTTCGTGCCTGTCGTTGTAGTAGTCACGGGAGGCGAAAGCTCGCAGTTGATATGGCCGAGCTCTAACTGGACGTAGGGCTTCCTGACATTACGTTTCGCAGGAGTTGCCAACTCAGGCCTCCCTTTCATATGGGAGGATAATATCACAATCAGCCTGCCAAAACCCTTGCATTCACGCAGTTCCTAGGCCACGCAGGCACGCTCATACCACTCGATTAAAGCGGGGCTTTATATGTTGGCTGGTAGCTTACGCTATCGCGTCATCGCGAAGGTGGGAGTGAAAACAGAGAGAAAAAAGTGGCGCCGTAGTGGAGGGCTTCGGACCACTGCGCATTAGAGGATTTCGCCTCATCGCGCTTTAGTGGTCAAAAGTGGTATCTATGGAATAAATAAAGCTGAAATCATAGAGTATACTACTACGTGCAAAAGCCATTTCTTTACTTTCAAGCCAAGCCTGAGCATGCAGATAGCTCTCGCGTAACTCTAGGTTTAACCACAAGCTAAACCGCAGCTAATTTTTTCTCGTTCTCAGTAATAGCTTCCTTGTCGATTCCGATCAAGCTTGATTGTTTATGAAAAAGAAATTCGGTATATTTTCGACCTCTCACGATAGTACGGATTTTTATTTATTTATTCATTTTCCAATACTCTTGGCCGCTGAAGGCCGTTACAGGATGCGGGCAGATAATACACTTTATTTAACAAAAACTAAATGTTTGCGGTAAAAGTACACCAAACAACTAAAACATGAATAAAATTCACAGTAACTATTGCCGTATCTCAACATACGGCAACCATTTTAAAAACACCTTTTTTTCAGGAAGCTGCTGCTTCCGGTACTTTGCACAAAAGCCTCCTCCGTCGATCAGTGCTTTGCAGCGCGGAGACGTGGAGTCATGGAAACTGTTAATTACCATTTAATCTATGCTACTCCACTTGCAGTGACTATAGTCAGGTTGTTGCGTGACGCAACGAAACAAAATTGCACGGCTGAGTTTTCAGGAGCTGCCAACTCCCAACTCGAGTAGCTCATTGGAGATGGACGGGTGAAATGGGTACACTACCGTCCGGTACATATATATATATCTGTGTGTGTGTGTGTGTGTGTGTGTGTGTTATCACACCATGTGGTCGCTTATGAATGATTCTCTGAGTTGGAGAAGAATGAAGGGACGCATTAAGGCATCGTGATGAAGGGAAATTGCATGCTCGATAACGGGACACGCAAGAAGAGTCGCCCAGACATTAACGCTGTCACGGCATATTTTTTAAGGGTGGAGTGTCCTCCAATTTTAAACCTAAGTTCTTACTAGCTCACACACCTTCGCTGTAACTGCACACATTTACCTTAATATCGACTCGGTAATAAGCGACGTAGACCATGTAGAACCGGATATATTTTTTTTTTGCTCTCTGCCCAGCCAGCACTCTTCTACGTCAGCCTATAATTGACCACTTTTTCGTGTAGCAAATTCAGTGTAGAACGATTTCGTTTTGGAGATCCAGGTAGAACGATTCAGTGCAAAAACGTACCTGCCACGCTAACACAGTGTATGCATATCGCACCGCCGTCCTGGCCTCCTCCGGCGGAAGAGGGATTCGCTCCTCGATGGCGCAGCACGTACGGATGAACTTCACGTAGAGTGAGCCGCAAGCGAAGGTCAGGATTCCGTTGAAGAGTGCGTTGACCCCCGCCAGCACCGTGAAGAGCAGCAAGTAGGCCGTGTACAGCATGTACTTTCCAGACTCGTCCAGCATCACTTCAGCCATCGTTTTTAACACGCGGATGCTTATACCTGAGCAAATTGTGCAGAGGGATTATTTATTTCACGCCGAAAGCGGCAAAGGGAACGTGAAAAAGGAGCTTGCAAAAAAAAAAAATGAGATGTCCAGTACACCCCACATCTAGGGATAAAAGAAACTGCCCGTCTCTTCCAAGCATGGCTCGCTGCATTATGTTTCCTGTCGGGTGCTGTTTTTCTGTTTACGAATTCGTATTTCGAAAACTATGAGAGATTCCTCGGTTTAGTTTGTTCTTGTGGGTTGTACAAAGTTGCGCGCATTACACGCGTTAAATAACTTAATGGTTAGACAATTAAATACCTGCATAAATCGTCACTTTCATTTCTGTTTTAAGGAGCAGAAAAAGGCTGCAAAAGTGAAGCCCCTTAATATAATAGCTCTAAGTTTTCATAATCACCTATTTCGCTCGAAATACAGAGCGTGAAAAATATGCATCTGAAAAGGAGTTGGTTTTCGCCCGCTGTTAATATATAAAATGGTCTCGTTGCACGTGGTATTGTCGTTAAAATGGGAATCATCCGTTCCAAAATTCTCAAATGCATAAAAACGTCTGTATTTGATGCATAACTGCGCCAGATACGTCATTTTACAATTGTGGAATGTGTGAAATGCTGGGAGAGATTTCAGGCAATATTTTTTACCCCCGATATTTCAAGCCGGGGTCTCATTTTATACTCACGGCCTTTTTGTTGCAACAATATTATGCTCCCTAAAATCATAACCAGAAACTTTATTACTCAAGTTTAGCTAACTAACCGTTTAATCATTATGCTATACGACTTACATAATGTCCGCCTTGGTGCAGAAGCTGTACTGAGGTACCTGTGGCTGAAGAAAGCATACACTCGCCAAGTAGTGAAAAAATGAAAAAAAAAATGCTTTAAAGCAGTACGTTTTGGGACCCTTAAGGTCCCTTGATAAGAATGAATGTGCGAAATAGGCCTCCTCTTATAAGCATGCTTGACAGAGTAGTGAGTGTGCGTAGATATCGGGGAGATTGCCTTTCGTCCGATTAATAACATTTTTCGCGGTATGCATGCAGGAAGGTTCTAGTCGCAATCACGAAGATACCGGGGATGCATCTGATAGTTCCTAAAATGCAAATGTTTTTAAATAATAAATTTAAATCTCCCGATGCAAGATCTTGTTAGTATTCCATAAGTCGCGCGAGTTGTTGCTTATGCACTCGTATGGTTATGGACCTATCGGTGACGAGCTGCAAGAGCCACAATAAGATGAGCGCATTTAGTATGTACATGTTTGAGCAAGCGTTTTGTGCGAGGGTTTAAGCCGTCTCTAACACCATCAAACGCTTCCGAGACAGATTTGCACATTAATACCACGGATCTTCTTTCATATCTACATGCCATGATCTTCTTTCATTTGTACATACCATCGTCATCGTCCCGCGGCGCCGGCTTCGGCACGCGTCCGGGTTCGCTTTCGGATTAAAACGCTCGACAAGGCATCGCTTGCCTTGCCTTCACGACCTTGCCGTCTCGACCTGTCCTTTTTTCACAATATCTACAGCATTCCAACCAGCCGTTGCACCCCCTAGGGGTCTCCCTCTAACATCAGTTGATAAGGAATTTTATACTTCCCTCTTTTTATAGCTTATGAAGAAACAGTGCATGAAGCGGGCTTAAGCAGGAATGGCTCCTCCCCCCCCCCCCCCTCCTCAATATTCCCGCACAACAGATGGCAAGGTTACATATTTGTTGCTCGCTAAACCACTTTGAAAAAAAAAAAAAAAAGTTTAAAAAGCTGTGTCTGTTTGACTCTCTACCGAAACAGGACCACAAGGGAAGGAATTATCTGAAAGTGGTCAACGATATCATACGTGGATCATCCTGTTTGCTTCCTTTTTTGTTCGACGCAGCATAATATTAAAATTCCCTGATCAGCAATTACGTTTTTGATGTACCATGTTTTTGCTTTGCCATCGGTGCATGGCACACCCTTTTCATGCAAGGATATATTGCAATAAAAAGAATCGTTTCTTCTGTTCTTTGACCTCTGTGCGAAACATTAGCGAATACACTTAACTCTCATTTGGATGCTGAACCCTGTGAATGAACTCTGGGTTGTATGTGATATATGCACAATTGCTTACATATGAACAGGAGAAGGGAGGCTATGACGTAGCCAACGTATAGGGTCGGTCTTTTGTAAGTGTCGATGTTGGCGACGTCTTCGGACTGGACGTTTCTGACGACGTTGCAGGCGAAGATGGAGTGGAACGTGGCCACCACTCGGAAACCAGCCAGGACAGGGCTGCTCGCTCTGGTAGCAACGTCTTGGTTTTTTCCCCGCGTCTGTAATTATCTCATTGGAGACAAAAAAAAAAATGAACAAAAGTTTGTTTAAACGTAACAGCACATGCTCTTCTGCCTGTGCTTTTTACCAGTTACTTCAAAAATATGATCTATGGCGTCCTAGCAACTGTTTATCTGCAAAGCGCCGCGTAAAATATTGCTCAAACATCCTTCTGGGTAAAATTCTAGTTACCACACAACGTTTCAATTACAGGTGCCATCAAAATGGATAAAAATAATATTTGGAAACACGCAGGCAATACCATTTTAGTTCAACACCTTCGTAAGAGGTACAGCGCATCCACTCTAATAAAGAAAATTACTTTTAACAACATAATAAACTTATTCTACCACAAAGGAGGGCAAATACGGGCTGGTTGGTACTTGCTTAAGAATCGCATGTGTCTGTCGTTCACGTGTTTCGTCTCCTCTAGCGCTGTTTTACTCTTTTCTTATTCTACCACATACACTTTTTTATGAAGTCCAAATTCATTTGTGCTACTTGAGTGCGCTCTAGCGGCGGTAAGCAAGGCAACGAAGTCACCATCCTGAAACCTACTTGAACGCCTCTTAAACCAGTGCTGATTGCTGAGTTGAATAAAATAAAATAAATCTATGTACATGTGGCATGGGAAGAAAGGAATGCCTGAGGAACAAAGCAAATTTAAAATGAGGGGAATTAGAGAAAGAAATCACTTCCAGCCGATCTCGAAGGTTTGAAAAACAGGGATAAATATGCCGTTCGGTTCACCTTCTTACTAGCAAGCAGGGAAAAAGGCCGGTTAGGTTATTGTTAGTTATTGTAACTGTAGCCTCACTGTAAATTTATCTTCACTATGCTCCTTGAAGACAGCTGCGAAACATATGCATTAACAAGTTTAAAATTTCTCACTTAGTGGCAAGACTAAGCAGACCTTTTTACTGACCTTCATCGCAAAGCCTTTCTCATTATATACTAATATCCTGGGCCTTCCTTTCCACCTGATGGTTGGAAACTCTTCCATGATTTGAAGCATGTCCTCACACGGCCTGTGCTGAAGTCCATCTACCCTGCGACTCACTAAATCAATCCGGCTTCTATCTGGTGCAGCTGCCGTTTGTTTATAGACCTTGACACTGCATATAAATTACTACCAACTTCATTTATTCAATGAGTGATAAGGACTTTTTCTGAGAACAGCCGTGCAGAAGACCGATGTTGATGAATACTAATGCCTGTTTCATTATTATGTGAGGATCTTGCATAATTAGCTCATATATGTCATCATGCTGCTTGATAAACTCGGAAGGGATGCATAATCATAGGAAAAGGTACCGAAATGAAATTCAGGCATGATATGTTTGCAACACCTGTCCTCGAAACCAAGTCAAATTGGAAGCCAACACACTGTGGAAATCTCAGTTGACGTTGTCATCCCAAACTTTCTGAATAATAATCTAGGTAATATTAGTAGTTTATTTAAAAAGTCTCACATCAAAAACCCACAGTAACTTGGAGACGTCGGTGCGTGTTCGGAAAGCCGAACAACCGTTGGGAACTAACTTAAACTCCGAATTCGACAGACAGCGTGAATACTCAAGAAAACGATGCCGAAAAGAAATTGCGGCGGGCACATTGCGAAGAAACATACAAGGCAAAATTTCTTTTGAAAAGGAATTAAATTACATCACTAATTACTTTGCTGAAAATTGCTGAATAGTAATGAAATTACATTACTCATTACTGCTCAAGTAATGAGAATACATTACAATTACTTCTACTGATTAATTACATTACTTTTAAATTACTTTCTAGTTACCATCTATGCCAAACTAAGTAAAGATAGTAAACAAAAAACTTGTTCTACAGCACTTGCCATTACAAAAACACGTGAAATGCTATGCAAACCCAGCGTATTGCTGGCCTGGAGCTGTCTCTGCCATTTGAAGAGGCTAGATTATTTACTGCTTCCGCAGTCCTAAGAATCGACTTCGGCACGTTGTGCTCAGTAATGCTTAAGCCGCAGTGGCACACGCCATGGACCCTTCAGCCTGTATCCCCCAACCCCTATCCTCCCTCGCCGCGTGCTGACGAGTGTAACCAGGCGCCACTGTGCCCTAGCCGACGCAACAGGGAGTGCCACTGCGCCGCGCTCCAAACTATAGTTTTCAACTCAGGCCTTCTCGCAACATCTGTCCCTTCGACATCGCCTTGGCGCCTTGTATCCTGCTGCTTGGAGAATGGTTGCCATGAGGTAACCGGACTAAGTGGCCCTGCTAGACACAAGGTCTCAGACGCACTGTTCTGCTCAATTCTGTCTCCTTTTGCCCATCCGTTACGCTGGCTTCGGCTTGCCGCACGTCGGTTCTGGATTCGCGTCTCTATTGCAGGAGTAGTGGCGCAGTTAAGTAAAAGCAATTTCGAAAGAAAAATAATTACGTTGCTGCAAAATTACTACCAAAAGTAATTCATTACATTATTAAATTACCAAACCGAATGAGTAGTTTATTACATTGCAAATTACCAAAAAGGTAATTAAATTACAGTAATTTTATTACTGTAATTCAATTACTTCCATGTCTGCAAAGAAAGTATATGTATATTCGGTTTCAGAACTTGTTAAATATACACAGAAAACTATGCGAATGGTGTAGAGGCATCTTTGGCAAACGCTTAAAAACCGGATACTACTTAAATTTCTAATCCCACAAATATAGTTCCGCGCTTCACTGCACGAAACTTGACTGGCGGAAGATATATCTGCACCCCGGTCACACTCTGTTATTTTTTATTCACGTAATAGTTGAGAAAACTTTCGAAACAAGCTAGTAGTCTGTTGGAAAATTATGAAGCTTTGATTTTTAATGCTGCCGGCTACTCCACCGCTTGTGAGTCTGGAAACAATGGCAGCGATAATGTGAGCCTTCCACCAGTGCAGCTAATCCTTATTAACGAGGCGGTGACACAATGCGTCGTGAAAATGAATTTTGAAGCTTGAGCACAAATTTTGCCAAAAAATAAATTAAGACTCACAGAAAACGCCGTACTCAATGCAGTTGGTCGTGCAAGTCAATTGAAATTCGTCGGTTTCAGCCCGTGAAGACTATTCGGCACGCGTTAATTTGGCAAGGAATAAACCTATGCTCAGCAACTCACTGACTCATTTATACATCGTTTCGATACGCTCATAATCAACAACAAACAGTTTTGCACGACTCTAAGCTCCCAACATATGCCTTGAACCACTAACAATTGACGAGGCTTGCGTATTTAACCTCTTGCTAAATTTAGATACCAAAAAAGGACCCGGACCAGACAAAATACCAAACACATTTCTTAGAAGATATGCGGAATGGGTCGCAAAATACTTATGCCTTATTTTCAACAAATCTTTAGCCTCATCTTTCCTTCCCGCAGATTGGAAAATCGCAAGGGTAATTCCTATCCATAAAAGTGGAAGTGAAAATCAAGCGTGTAACTATAGGCCCATTTCACTAACAAGTACTGCATGTAAACTACTGGAACACTTAATTTTAAAACATATAACAACATTCCTGGAAGATCAACGCCTTATATCACCATTTCAACACGGCTTCCGTAAAAACCTATCCACCGTCACTCAACTAGTAGAACTAATACATGATGCTTCTCTTAGCATCGACCACCAAAAGCAAATAGACCTGATTTTACTAGATTTCTCTAAAGCATTCGATCGTGTATCGCATAATAAATTAATTCTAAAGTTAGAATCCACACTAGGCAAAGGAACAATCATTAACTGGATCAAAAGCTATTTATCTGACCGGTTACAATTTGTAGAGCTTAACAGTGAAAAGTCCACAATAACTGAAGTCACGTCAGGTGTACCCCAGGGCAGCGTTCTAGCTCCTATTTTATTTCTAATCTTCATAAATGATTTACCTGCTAGCGTTCGTGTTAATATGAGGCTTTTTGCTGATGATTGTATATTATACCATGAAATAAATTCGCCAATTGATCATGTAGCACTTAATGATGCACTAAAATCAGTACGTGAATGGTGCGCTAAATGGCAGATGAGCATTAATACTGAAAAATCAGCCGGGTTACGAATTACCAGGAAACATAGTGTGTCCGAATTTTCATACACACTAAACAATATTCCGCTTCCCACAGTTACACAGCATAAATACCTAGTCCTAATTATATCAAATAATCTTAAATGGGACACTCACGTGAACTTCATTACATCATCAGCACTAAAACGACTTTTTTTTTTTTAAGAGGCGCCTCCGAGACGCCCCATCAGACATTAAATTACTTTCGTATAATACTTTTGTCAGACCCGTACTTGAATACGCAAATGTAGCCTGGTTTCCGTTTACAGATAAACTAATAAAAAAACTAGAGGGCGTCCAGAGGAAAGCTGCTAGATTCATCTATAACAAGTACAGACAAACGGACTCACCCACAAAACTAATAAACAAAGCTGGAATACTCACGTTACAAAACCGCGCCAGGCTTGCACGGCAGAAACTGCTTTACCAACTCATTCATAAAATGATAAACATAGATGCTTCGAGGTATATTGCAAAACCAGACACAAGAGCAACACGACATAGACATTCACAAACACTGGAAGAATATCGCTTTAACACAGACTGTTTTAAACATACATTTTTCCCGACAGCAATTAGAGAATGGAACAACCTACCATCATGTATAACACGTTCATCTTTACAAACTTTTTTGCAGTCTTATGAAGCCCACCTACTCGTTTTACAATGTCAGTTATAATCATAGTTCAAACTCATTCAGTGCTCTATGTTAATGTCAAGTGTGCTTCGTTGTGGTGTGTTTTCAGGCATTTTTTTTTAGTTACTCTCATGTTATTTGTAATCCGTTATTATCAAATACTTGCTATTAACTGTACTACTGTTTCAATCCGTTGTAACGCTGTATATTTTTGTACTTTTGTTGTGTATTTCCAAATTTGTGTGCCCTTCCTGCAATAATCCCGATTGGGATTGGCAGTATTTCCAAATAAATAATAAATAAATAAATAAATTGATTATCCGGTCGAAATAAATTTGCAGTGCGCTCACAGCCGTCACGCAGGCCCTTGATGCTCCAATCTTTCAAAAATCACTCGCATTGAACCCCTGCTCCTTCCGATAAATCAGTTTCCCCTTTGCTAACTAAAATTCGAAGCTATTCTTCAAAAAAAAAAAAAAAGACGTCGCAAAGCTATATTGGGAGGCAACGACACGGATATTGCGATCTTTACCGAAGCGCGGCTTACATTTGGTTTGCAGAAAATGACGAATTTTTCAAGCATAGGCAGTCCTTCACTAATTTCTGCCATGACAGATCAGTAGGCATCGGAGGCGGTATGATAGTTCTCGTTAAAAGTATATCTTGTCTCTTCTGCTGTCGAAATCAACAGTAAAAGCTAAATCATTTGCGAGAACGTTTCTCTCGCTCATTGCACCTGTATTACTATTGCATGTTACGGAGGACATGACTCCCATCATTCTTTCACCGATCATTTATTACCATTCAACTGTACATTAAGAAAACTGTTTCTCTGAGCAAACCTGATGGTTAGCGATGATTTAACTCCCCAGACGTCTATTGGGAGACTCTAATTGAATCCTCGTGCCACTCGATAGATAGTTTGGATATCATTCCATCATTTCACCTCTATTAGGTAGTCAGAATGCCAACTCGGATCGCTAACACCCGAAATCTCGTGCTCTTGTGTAAAATCCAGGTTGAAACCATTACTTGTCATTCATCAATAGTCCTAGCGATAACACCGTAGCTTTGCTAACCTTTTCAGTTCCCATTCCTTCACGACAACGTTTATTAAGATACTACGTTCGCGACTGCAAAAAGGGTAATGATGAACTGGACACGTTCCTGCACCGCTTCGAACTATCTGCTTCTAATAGGCCCATTGACGAAAACTGGTCTATGTGTAAAGAAAAATTTACCGCTTTAATTGGATCCTATGCACCCCTTCTTTGCATTCGCACTGGTGCCAAACATTCGAGGTTTTCAGTATCATTACGAATCTAAGCAATACGAAGAAAACTAGTATTCAAGAAACAATTTAGCTTCTAAATAAGAAAAGTACTTTAGCTGTCCGAAATAACAGGAAGTTTCTGAAGAGCACTAAATGAGAGTTTTACAAAGACCTACTTCACATCACTCGAGTAATTCAGAAACATTTTGGACCTTTTTAACCCCTGCCTGTAGCAGCTCTCTTAATATCCCTTTATTAAATCACGATGGTGGACATTTTCTAAAAGAGCTTCAATCGGACAGAGTAAATGCATGCTTCTCGCCTGTTTTCACTCAAGAACCAGCCATAAACTTTCCTACTTTGTAGAGCCAAAATTTATCTGTCATATGCCCCCTGTAAGTACCTCCGCCGAACGAACCTGTAAACTCTATGATAATTTAAAGGTATCAAGTGTTACTAGACTTCAAAACATGTCTGCTAAATGTTTTAAAAGTACCAAAGCATCACAGTCATATGCAGCTATTCCCTGCAAATCATTTTCTGAAATCTATTTTAAATAGCTAAATCCCCTCTGAGTGGAAGGTAAGAGTTGTACATACTAATTTGAAGACAGGAAACCGCTCTGATCTATTTAATTATCCTCACATCTCGCTTACATTATTGACTGGAAACTAATTGAACATATAATATACAGCCATCTACAGCTAATCACTTGGCCAGGCTTTCTTTCTTTCCAGATCAACACGGCTTCCGTTGCGGCCAATCATGCGAAAATCAACCTTTAGAATTCACTGCTGACCTCCACCCAAACGTCTACAGAGGACTTCTCTCCATTCATTATTCAAACAGCTATAATTTAGTTCCGTTTTTTAAGGCTTTCAACTACGTCCCTCACCAGCGCCTCACGGCAAAACTTTCTTGCCTTCCTCTGGACCCGCCGATATTGTCATGGTTTCACTGCTTCTTAACTAATCGTTCAAAATAGAGCGTCATCGGTAGCCATCCTCCTACGTGACTATAAGTTACCTCCGGAGGGCCTCAGGGCTCAGTTCTTCGGCAGTCTCTGTTTATAATCTTTATCAATGATAGACCTGCTGGAATTTCATCATCAATTTGTCTGTTCGCATATGACTGTGTTGTTAAACGACGTATTTGGACTAACTGTTACCAGCCATTGCGGCAGGACAACTTGGACTTCATCCAAACTCGTTTATCAATCTGGCTTATGAAATCGAATGAAACAAAATGTAAACTTATGCACGTATCCAATAAACGATCGAACATACACTTTTCATGCACGCTCCACAGGGCCGCGCTATCCAAAGTGTAATCCTATGTATAGCTGGGCATATAAATAAAAATAATCTAAACTGGTCAAAGCGCGTCACGTCGTCCCTTGCTGCTAGCGTTCCTAAATTTCTAGGATCCATGATGAGAGGATCGCTCCTATTTTCTACGTCCACGGTCAGATTATTCACAAAAGAAACGCTCATCCGCACCAAACTTGAATACGAATCAGGTATTTCGAACATTCATTAAGAGTACTTAAACAGGTGTAAGAGGTCATTGAAATCGAGCTCTTCGGTTTATGACATCAAATTATGATTCTTGGTTCAGTGTTACTAATATCAAAACATCAGTTCGTTAACTTCCTTCGCATCCCGTTTTAAGATAGCAAGACTGTGTCTATTTCATGAACATTAATTTTCCTTAACTGCGTGAGCACCTAATTCTGCTCTCCTCAAGTCCATCGCGAAGTTTGTTTAATTGCCGAAGTGTTCTACGCATGCATGTTTCTAGAAACGCGATCAATACCTTGTTTCTGCCTATTATCATAGCGGAGCGGAGTGTCCTTCAAGACTCAGATGGAATGAAGCTAATTCCTAAAATGGAAACAGATGTCGACCGATTTATTGACCTAACTATTCCTTTTGAAGGCTCGTTTTCTTTACCTATTTGTTCGCTTCTTTCTATCCATGCGTGGTTATTGTGTTGACTGATGTGTGCATTTTTTTCTGTAATGTATGCTCGTATCTTTACATTTTGTGACTTGCGAGAACTGCTTATCTCAACCCCCTTATGTGATATCCCCTGACGCCCTTAACACAAATAAATTATGATGGTGATGATCGAACGCTGAGTTTAGGTGTTTCCCATAATTTTTCCCAACTACTTCGAAAGGGAAATTGAGGATAACCCTTATATAATATTTTTAGTGCTCTAGCACCCAGATGTCCCTATTCACCAGTTTCGCTGATGCTTCTCAGGCTAAACACTCCCGACATAAGATAAACTAGTATGAATCATTTTATCGCCTCGAGTAGGCTTCGAACCCGTGGGGAATAGATCATTTACAATGGCCACTATATTAGACCGTCAGGCCATTACCACAGCCGGACATCCGGCATGTTTAACAGCCAGTCTCACCTTTTTTAGGCGGTGATCAACGCGCCACATATGCATTGATTAAAATAGGCCGCCTTCGAATGAAATGAATGGTAGAAACAGAGGCACATCCATGTGAGTACAGTTACTTGCGAGTTTTAAGCTAATACTGACGTGGGCTTTGTATTGTATGTGATGAGGGCATTACCACCTTGCCCCTAAATTCACGGTGAAGGGAATGCAGCAGGGCACTGATCGACCACGTCCTCCAGTATTGTACCGGTTCTTCATTTCCCTTTTTTGACTAACCTCAAGAATTTGCGATTTGAATATTTCATGTGACGGTACACTGCACAGCACCTGAATTTAACATGTCGCATTTACCAAACCAAGAAAGCAACGCCGTTGTAACTTGTATGATGTAGTTGCAGTTTAGTGTTGGGTTGAATTATTGGGTATAACGTCCCAAATCGGCTGATGTAATGAGAGACGCCGTAGTGGAGGACTCCGGAAATTTCAACCTTCTGGGGTTCTTGCACTGACATCGCACAGCACAAGGGCACAAGAGGTTTTCGACTGTATGCTCATCATAACTACATGTAGGTGCGTAGGCCTGTACAACCTTCACTTTATACCGCTTATTAAGCTTAATTATAAGGCCTGCCACCCTCTCATTAATGCTATCGAATTCATCAATATTACCAGCTAAGTGCTGCGCGGAAACCTACCCCTAGCTCTCGGTTCTCCGGTAAACTTCGATAACACAGTACATGCCCGTCCTTCAGTACATTATATGCCTCATTTGGCCTCCTAACCTGACTAAGCCATATGACATCACATTTCAAACTCACTAGTTCATCTAACAGCCACTGCTAAACTAGCTTCACAAACTTGTGTCCTAACGTTAAAAGGTCAGTTTCTGCGGCCTACTCCTGCGGAGCCGGAGATTCTTAGCGCCCCCCGCTGCGTCACAGGTCTGACCACCGTTGGCGACTGAGGGCCGGGGTTTTGAAGGACTAATCATTGGAGGTTGCGCCCAATTACTGCATCAGGGTGGCCAATTCCTGTTATGGTGAGGGAGTGCACTGCCGGATGTGTTCACCGGTATTAGGTCGCACCCCAAACCCTTCAGCTCAAACCCTCATCATGACTTCCTAGGCCTAGGCAAGGCCGCCGCGCCCCGCGGCTCCAAGATTCCGGAGCTCCCAAATCCGGCGAAAACCCGGCAGCACGCGGCAGGAACTCGCCCAGGAGTCCGCAGGAGTAAAGCTTGCCTGCGTTTGGTAGGTCGGATTCGTGAGCCCGGCCTGGTGGTGATGGGCGCAGGCAACGTGATATATGAAACCAATATTGCAAAATTTATGAACACAATATAGAAATACGAAAAGATCGAGCATGATCACATCTTCCTGCAATCAATTTCAAACGGGACGTTCCAAGAACCAACAAAGAGGGTAGATGTTGGTGTCTCTCAGGACGAAAGGGCGCTTGCTGACCTTACCATGAGGAACACGAATGCGGAAGAGACACGCAACGATGAAGAAGCTACGCCTGTTTAGCAGAGGAGCCGGCTACGCCAGCCTTGGAGCGCTTGTACTGTGGCTTTCTTTATCTTGTCCTTTGTCTTCGTGTTCGCGCTGTTTATATTAATAAAGAAAAGGACAGCACTTCGTCGACGATGGAAAACGTCGGCGAGGCGCTGTAGCATGGACACTTCCTAAGAAGGCTTTTTTTTTTTCTTTATTGCCGGTCATCACCAACACAAAACAAAACCAGCAAAAACGCGCTACAGACAGAATGGTCACAGCAGAGCGGTCACAAAAAGCATGACACTTAATACAGAAGCCGGCAGGCTCATACGAGTTGCCTTTGTCAAGTTAAAATTCCTTCAGCTCGCATAGTGGTTCGACTCTTGAAATCCAGTCTGGCACAGTGGTCTTCAATTTGTGCATTTCAACCAATGCGTGTATACTCTCGCGAAAGTAGAGCCTTGCAGGGCGGGCGTCAGGGTCACAGTGAAAACCCGCCATTCTGGACCGCCATAGACTGTGCAGGCCTATTAGCCTAACCGTATCAAGTGGAATCCCATCATTAATCCCATAGAAGGCGCCGTCGTCTTAGCGACAAAGCCCTCGCGCGAAGGCATCAACGCTGAAGGACCATATGCTGACTGCATGTCGCCGACGGGCCACTGGCAAAAGCATTTCCCATGATTCGGCCGACGTTAGACCTAGCACGGAACATTGCTTCAGAGCGGAGGACGGCGAAGACACCGCCTGCTCCGCCTCAGCCGCCAGCGGCATTGCAGTGTCAAGCGCAAGCAAATGCCGAACACTGGTTTGTGCAAGGCGTGGACCTGGCGTCCAAAGTAGGCACCGTACTCTTGGCTTTTTTTCATGTTCTAATAGCGCTCCCAGATAGGTCTTGCGACTAGCCACAATCAGCTTTCGAAGGCTTGCAACGAAGAGGAGACAACGGCAGTTATATGATTGGCAGTAGATGAAGATTTAAACATCTTGCCGTACAAGAGACAAAAATAGGAGGTGATGCTGAAACTCAGAGTATGGTCTTCCCTTTCACGTCGAGGTACTACGCCTGTGTTAGTCATGCTATCGGGAGATCCGCGGCCTGTGAACGTTTTGTTCCGCAACATTCGGGGCTTGGAATCCAGGCCGTGAGGACAGACATGTCGGGACGCTTGGTTGTATGCAATTTTGCTTTTGGATCAGTAGAGTGGCGAGTGGCATGCTGTGGCATGCGATCAAAGACGGCAGTTTTTGAATCTCAGAAATTTTAAGAGTGCTGATCGAAAACTCGTACTGATGGGAGACTTTATTTGCGTGCTGTCGGCGCGTGATAAAGCAAGCGAAACGCCGCACAGAGACGCCAGGACGACAGAGTTGAGCAAAGTCATTGACGAATTGGGGCTTGAAGATGTAGCCTTTTCAAGCGGCAAGTCATGTCAGATTAGACAGGATATACGTGTCGGCCCAACTAATTGTGCTTTGTCGAGAATACCAAGTGAAGTCGTTTTCGTTCAGCCACCATTGCTTAGTTAAGTTTGACATTTAAGGGAAAAAAGGAAAATTTCACATGGGAACTGTGGAAATGTAATGCGAAGATTTTGGATGATGTTTTCACAGAACCGGTGTCGGCTATGCTTGAAAAAAATTAAGAATGACACAGCCACAGCGGTATGCGAACAATGGAAAGCTTTCAAGTAAAAAATTGAAATGAAGGCTTTAGGGCTTTAGAATGGGCCAATACCATAAAACAAGAGAATGATAAGTATGATGCAAATTTGTGAAAAATCTTGCAAATGCTAATAAATGAAAAAAGCTTAGCTCCTAGCACACTCACTGATGGCATCTGGGAAATCAAACAAAAGCTAGAGCAGATATAGATCGAACTGTCAAGGGGCGCTCGTTCGAGCAAGAGCAGACAAAGTGATTTCCGATGAGGTACCAACTAAAATAATGCTGGCTATGGATGGCAGATGAGTCAGCAAGAGCGAGATTACAGAAATTAAGCATGATGGCATCATCTAGAAGGAAAAAAGCGACATCATCAGCACTTTCACTATTTTATATAATACTCTATTTGACCGCAGCACGGTCCATTTCGGTAGTTTCAATGCAGAATTCTTTAATTTGATGCCTAGAATAGAATAGAACTCAAAAGAGCTGTTAGCCGATAACCATCTATGAAATAGAATTGGAAATTGACGCCTTAAACGCCGGCCAATTCTCATGCGCCCAGAGGAAGCTCGACAACAAGCTCGTGTGTGGATCAGAAATCAACAGATAGACATGTTATATACCACCCCGGACACAAACTGCGTGTACAGGCGCCTATCCACCATCGTGGTCGCTGAAAAACGTTTCCAGTGGTACTTTGGACTGTAGATCATTCTGCGGCGTTTAAGCTACGCAACCTATGAGGTGGGTGGCCAGGTGGGTTCCAGATATCTAAGCGACGCCATCAAAGAGTCGTGGTTGTCCATTTTGTACATGTGAAGGCGCACTATTCAGACTGAAATGCCACCCCTTTCTCTTTTTTCATTGAGAAATTGCTTCCTGCGGAGATGGGAAATGTCGCATAGCAGAAGACAACGAAGAAAACGAACGATGACAGTGTTGCTGGAAGTGAAGGAAGCTGCAACGCAGCAAAACTTAGTATTTGTCTTGCTTTCATTAAAATCTACAATAATAAATCCCAGAGGTCTTGTTTATTTTATAATTGACCTAATTCAATAATCTAGTAACAGCAGTACATTTGGCTGTCTACATTGAACTCTGGCCACTCCCCCTTCGTGGATATCTGCGTTTTACTAAGGTTGAAAAAGAAGAAGGACAGCTAGCCATATGCACCGAGGGAGAAAAAGAAGAAAAGGCCTTGGCCAGATGTGAGTGCATTTTCCAATTTCTGACTTAGTTTTTATCTTTTTCACTATGTTTGTTGGTGGTTTGAGGTAGACGTCAACATCTCCTCCTGACCAAAGGACCTCCCCCAGTCCAGCCAGTCTTCCCATAGACCAGCTTCCCCTGGGGGCTTTCTTTCGGGGCAGCATCAGTTGTATTCGTGTTGCGCTGATCCCTTCGGATAGAAGGGTCATCCCAGCCCAGGGTGTCCGATATGTAAAGACGAAAATGTTGAAGCTGACGTTCACCATTTGCTGTGAGTCTGCCCAGATCTGAAGCCGACACGAATCCGGCACTTGACGATAGCTGGCCTTTCAGCAAGCAATCCTGCCTCGTATCTCGCTTGGACGCAGGGACCACACCATTGCTTACTCTTGGACTTCATAAAATCAGCGAACTTTTTTTTCATTCATTTAATAATTAGCTCATTCTTCATCTCATACCCTACTGATTCCCTGAGGCAATAACTGTCGCTAAAAAAGGTCATCAAGTTGAATAATCTTGATTCATTGGATTGGATTGGATTGGATTTGATTGGTACTGAGGCTTCCCTTTTTTACGAAGTGGACCAGAAAGGCGGCGTTGATGTCGATCTCACTGCTATCTATGCACATCTCTGACATTCGCTAGTTTAGCCGAGGAACAATTTTATGCAGATCGGCGGACCTGTGAAGGACTTACTTTACGCGTTCTACATTTGGAAGTAACTCGGTGAGCGCTTCTATTCGCCGCACTTGACATGCCCTAAGAACTAGTGTGGGGTGTCGACTCGCGACTGAGTGCTTCTTAAACCCATGAGAAGCTCTCCCCTGCAGGGGTGATTTCAGACCATGGTTGCACCCGTTTCATTGATGAAGTTAAGACACCAACAGAGCCGATTATTGCAGCTTTTGCTGGAACCACATGACCATCCGAGCTGAAGGTGTGGCCCCTGTTTTTCAGAATTGACAAGTTTGCCTCAAGTCCATCGCAATGCCGTAATTTTTGGAGGATAAGACACAGCACAAATGGAGGATTGGATACAAAAAAATAGCCTGCCAATCAACCTCTGGTGCCGTGTGTGTGGTGCGAACAGTTACGATAACAGAGCTGTGAAAAAGATTAGATGTTGCTTGCGTAATGATTCTGCGAGTGATATAAAAACATCGTTGCTCGAGGCGTGAGTCAATTGCGAAGGAAAGGGCATATTTTTACGCGAATGTGGTAGCACGGCTGAATACTGTGGCGAATTCAAGTCCGCCATAACCGCAGTGGTAGCAAAGGCGAAGTTCATGGTCCGGATGCTGGAATCAGACTGCATGCATGGTTCTTGTAATAGCGTCACAAATGTCCTTTCGTAGGTTAACCCCAAATTCCTCACATAGGCTTACGATGGATCCTGCTGCTCTCTCGACCAAAATAGAGAAAGGCCTTCTATTTTATTGGTGCACACTCAAAAATAGCGCTCATGTCTAACACGTGTGTCAGTATCCTCTACCAGTGCAAAGAGTGAGCGTTAGACATCATCATTATCGGCAGCAGCCGGACTGTACCCACTGCAGGGCGAAGGCCTCTCCCATTTTCTTCAAATCACCCAGGACATGTGCTAGCTGCATCCACTTGACCCCTGCGATATTCTTACTCTCATTCACCCACCTAATTTTCTGCCATCCACTGATACGCTAATCTTTGCCAGAAATCAAATTGGTTACATGCCCATTTATTGCTCTTAATTTCGGCTAAAATATCAGTAACTTGACTTATTTCTCTGACCACTCTGCACGGTTCCTATCTCTTAACGTTACTCCTACCATTTCTTGTTCCATGGTCCTCTGTGTGGTCCTCAACTTATGTAGAACCCTTTTCGTTAACCTCCACGTTTGAGCCCTATAAGTCAGTACAGGTAGGATGCAACTGTTTTACGATTTCCTCGTGAGCGATACCGGTGATCTGTTAGTCATAATCTGCGAGTGCTGGCCATACGTGCTCCATCCAAATCTTATTCTCCTTTGTTATTTCCCTTTCATGGTCCGGATCTGCGGTTACTGCTTATCCTAAGTAGACAGATTCACCGCCTACTTCCAATGCTTCACTACCTAACGTAAACTGCTTTTTCTTCCAGAGGCTGTTAAACATTACCTTAGTCTTCTGCATATTGATTTTCAAGCCTACCTTTCTACTTTTTCTGTATAGGTCATAGATCATTGTTTGCAATTCATCCCCTGAGTCACTTAGCAAGGCAATGTCATCAGCAAATCGCAGATTACTGGGGTATTCTTCATCTACTCTTTTTCATAACTGCTCCCATTCCAAGTCTGAATACTTCTTCTAAGCAAGCTGTGAATAGTACCGGGAAGATCGTGTCTCCTTGCCCAACACCTTTCTTAATTTGAATTTTATCGCTTTCTTTATGCAGAACTATGGTCGCTGTGCAGCCACTATAGATATATTCCAGTACTTTCACATATGGCTCACCTACACCCTGATATCGCAATGTTTGCATGACCGCTGAGGTTTCGACCGAATCAAATGCTTTCTCGTAGTCAATGAATGTTATGTATAGGGGCTGGTTATAGTCAGAGCACTTCTCTATCACCTGGTTTATAGTGTGGACATGATCAATGGTAAAGTACCCTTTCCGAAATCCTGCTTGATCCTTTGGTTGATTGAATAAAGCCAAAGGTTGTGTCCTGATCCTATTAGCGATTACCTTGGTAAATACCTTGTACGTAACTGACAGTAAACTGATTGGTCTGTAACTCTTCAAGTCCTTAGCGTCCCCTTTCTCATGGATTAAAACATGGACTAACAGATCACCGGTCCCCTTCATGGATCACTGCCTTGTCGTGGCGGAGGGGCTTGCGAAACTCGATGAAGTCGTGAGCTCTGCTGTGTAGGGCCACCCAAGATAGACAGGTCACGGCAGAGAGTTCTGACAAAATCTGATTCACTGGAGAAGGTAATGGCAACCCACTCCAGTATTTCCTGCCAAGAAAACCCTATGGCCAGTCACAATACCATTATCGATATGGCGCCGGAAGATGAGCCCCCCAGGTTGGAAGGCGTCCCACATGTTACTGGGGATGAACAAAGGGCGATTCCTAGTAGCTCCAGGACGAATGAAGCGGCTGGGCTAAAGCCAAAAGGACGCTCAGTTGTGGATGTGTCGGGAAGCGACCGGAAAGTCCGATGTTGCAAGGAGATATATCACATAGCAACATGGAATGTAAGATCTATGACGCAAGGTAAACTGGATATCGTCAAGCGAGAAATGGACAGATTGAACATTGATATCTTGGGTATCAGCGAGCTCAAGTGGACCGGAATGGGAGAATTTAACTCCGGCGACCATTATGTCTTTTATTGTGGGCACGAATCCAAGAGAAGGAATGGGGTCGCTCTCATAGTAAACAGAAGAATGGGCAAAGCAGTGCTAGGGTACAACCCCAAAAACGACCGAATCATTTCACTTCGGATCCAAGGTCACCCTTTCAACATAACAGTTATCCAAGTCTATGCACCGACCACTGCCGCTGAAGAAGCTGACGTTGAGAGATTTTATGCGGACCTACAATGCCTTTTAGACCGCACCCCATCATCAGACGTCGTTTTTCTCATAGGAGACTGGAATGCTAAGGTCGGGAGTGACGAAATATCCGGAATTACAGGCAAGTTCGGTCTTGGTGAGCCAAATGAAGCTGGGCAGAGGCTAGTAGAGTTCTGTCAAGAAAACAAGCTGACCATAGCGAACACTCATTTCCAACAGCACAAGAGGCGCCTGTACACATGGATTTCACCGGACGGTCTGTACAGGAATCAGATCGATTATATTATTTGCCGGCAGAGATGGAGAAGCGCTATACAAGCAGTAAAAGCAAGGCCTGGGGCCGATTGTGGCACCGATCATCAGCTTCTTGTTGCCAAAATTAAGCTTCGATTGAGGAAAACGCAGAAAACTAGAAGGCCTTTCAGGTATGATCTGGATCAGATTCCATTAGAATATGCTGTGGAAGTGAGGAATCGATTTCAAGAATTAGATCTAGAAGACAAAGAGCCCGAAGAGATGTGGACTGATGTTCGTGATATAATACAAGAAGTTGCTACTAAGGTAGTTCCAAAGCAAAAGAAATGCAAAAAAGCAAACTGGTTATCTGAAAGAGGCTTTGCAAATAGCTGAGGAAAGGAGGATGGCAAAAGGTATGGGGGAAAGAGAAAGATACAAGGTTCTCAATGCGGATTTTCAGAAAATAGCAAGGAGAGATAAGAATGCCTTCCTGAACATACAGTGTCAAGCAGTTGAGGACAACAGCCAATTAAGGAACACAAGAGCTCTGTATAAGAAAATCAAAGATATCAAAGGAAGCTTCTGTGCTAAGCTGGGCGTGATAAAGGACTAACGAGGCAAGGACCTCCCTGAAGCCTCAGAGATAAAGAAGAGGTGGCAGGAATACACAGAAGAACTGTACAAGAAGGACCCGGATGTGCAAACCCAACATAGGACGGTTGTGATTACTGATCTCGAGCCGGGCATCCTGAAGAGTGAAGTTGAATGGGCCTTAGCCAGCCTTGCTAAGAACAAAGCTAGCGGAATTGATGGTATTCCAGCTGAGTTGCTTCAAAACCTCAACCACTACGCTGTTAACACACTGCATACATTATGTCAAAAGATTTGGACAACCCTGCAGTGGCCACAGGATTGGAGGAGGTCAGTTTACATCCCCATTCCAAAGAAAGGCAGTGCCAAAGATTGTTCCAACTACCGCACGATCGCGCTTATTTCGCATGCTAGCAAGGTGATGTTAAAAATCCTGCGAGGTAGGCTGCAGCAGTATGTGGATCGGGAGCTTCCGGACGTGCAAGCTGGGTTTTGCAAGGGCAGAGGAACTAGAGACCAAATTGCCAACCTTCGCTGGATCATGGAAAAAGCAAGAGAGTTCCAGAAACCCATTTACTTCTGCTTTATTGATTATGCAAAAGCGTTTGACTGCGTAGATCATAGCAGATTGTGGCAAGCTCTCCAAGAGATGGGAGTTCCAATTCACCTCATCTGTCTCCTCAGGAACCTTTATGAAGGGCAAGAGGCCACAGTCAGAACTGGGCATGGTCTTACTGATTGGTTTCCGATTGAGAAAGGGGTGAGGCAAGGCTGCATACTGTCGCCCTGCCTATTTAACCTATATGCAGAGTGCATCATGAGGAAGGCCGGTCTGGACGAGTCTTCAGCTGGAGTGAAGATTGCTGGAAAACGTATCAACAACCTTAGATATGCGGATGATACCACTTTAATGGCAGAAAGTGAAGTGGAACTCAAGAGACTTCTGATGCGCGTATAAGAAGAGAGTGAGAAGTTTGGTCTTAAACTGAACATTAAAAAGACGAAGATCATGGCGTCTTGCCCTATCAAGTCTTGGAGCATCAATGGACAAGAAGTGGAAGCTGTGACAGATTTTCTGTTCTTGGGCGCCAAGATTACCTCGGAAGGAGACTGCAGCCATGAAATTAGGAGACGCCTGCTTCTGGGAAAGAGAGCAATGGTTAGCCCTGACCGCCTAGTAAAGAGCAGAGATATTAGTCTGCCAACCAAGATCCGTATAACTCGTGCTATGGTCTTTCCAGTTGTGATGTATGGATGCGAGAGTTGGACTGTGAAAAAGGCTGACCGCCGAAGAATTGACGCGTTTGAATTGTGGTGCTGGCGAAGACTCTTGAGAGTTCCTTGGACTGCCAGAAGATCAAATCAGTCGATATTGTCGACCATAAACCCTGACTGCTCATTGGAGGGTCAAATTCTAAAGTTAAAGCTCAGCTACTTTGGTCATCTGATGAGAAGAGAGGAGTCGCTGGAGAAAGATTTGATGTTGGGAAAGGTTGAGGGTCGCCGGAGAAGGGGTAGGCAGCGAACGCGTTGGTTAGATGGCATTCTCGAGGCATTGCAGATGAAGCTATGTGATGTTAAGAAGATAGTGAGAGACCGGAAAGCGTGGCGTGGCATGGTCCATAGGGTCACGAAGAGTCGGACGCGACTGAACGCCTGAACTGAACTGAACTGAAAATAATGTTAGCATTCTTTCATAACTTCGGTACTTTCGATGTCATCAGGCATTGCGTATACTGGGTGGCCAGTTTTTCTAGCGCGATATCCCCTCCGTTTTTTAACAAATCTGAATTTACCGGATCCTCCCCTGCTGCTTTCCCCTCTTCATAGCTTCTAAGGCTTTCTTGACTGACCTCGTCCTTTGTTTCTGGCGGAACGTCTGACTACTCTTCATTACAGCCAATTTCGTTTTTTTCCTGACTACTATAGCTACTAGAGGTCCGTATAGAACTCCTCGGCTACCTTGATTATCTAGTCCATGTTAGTAATGACATTTCTCGTAATGTCCCCCAGTGCATACATCTAATTTTTGCCTATGCCTAATTTCCTCTTTACCGTTTCAGGCAAAGACCGTTCTTTAGAGCATACTCAATTTTCCTCATGTTCCTTATTTCGGCCACCTTGCGAATATTGATTTGATTTGATATCTGTGCCAGTTATATCTGGTCTGTTGGGTTGGAGGCTTTCATACTTTGGCGCTTCTTAGTCAAATCTTTCGTCTCCTTAGACAGTTTACCGGTATCCTCTCTAACAATTCGACTGCTTACTTCTACCCCGCACTCAGTAATTATATCACTGAAATTATTGTTCATTGCTTCCAGTCTAAAGTCGGCTTCCTCGATTAGCACTGAGTATCCATTCTGCAGCGAGAGCCTGAATGAATTATTCTACTTTTCCCCTTACAGCTAATTCGTTGATGGACTTTTTCCTCGCTAAACTGTCGAGCTCTCTCTTGAAATCCAGATTAATTCGAGACCTTACCATTCTGTAGTCACTGCATCGCACCTTTCCGACTATACCTCTCCATCCTGCCTAACGCCGGAGTAAGAACACAGTATGAAATCAATATCATTTTTAATCTCCCCGTTAGGGCTTTTCCATGCCCACTTCCGGTTTTCCCGTTTGCTGAAGAAGGCATTCATCATTCATAAGTCATTACATACAGCAAACTCAACTACTAACTAGTAGAAGCAGTTAGATGCCAAAGCTCAAAGACGTAGCCGGTCTCCCTCGGACAGTGTTGGATCTTCTTCCTCTAAATCTAAATAAAAAAGAGTAAATCTGACGCAAGTGTTAAGCACAGTATTTTGGAAAAGGCAGTTGGTGCTGCAGATTTAAGACAGAATGGGGTCCCTGAGAGTATTGCGGTGGAACGGCTGTTTCATTCAATCAGCCTATAGACTTAATTTCTCTTACATATGACATTTACCCAACTTAATAGCACTTCAGGAATCGTGGTTAAGTAAAGAAACAAAATTGAGTATGGCAAATTACCGAATCTTGAGGATTGATCGACCATTGAGATGGAGGAAGTTTAGTGTGGTCAGTATCATTCAGATTTTGTCACAGGGTAAATTCAGTGTTTCAGTAGATGGACATCTTTTGCGAAATTATGGCTGTAGTTCTTTCCGTACCTTTATTTCATCCAATTACAATCACTAATATTTATTTCCCATCTGGAGTTTTCGACATGCATACTCTTGATTCATTACTCTCTGAGCAGATCGCATATTTTGCTGATAGAAGATTTCAATTCGCGCAACACCACTGGGAATTCTGAGCAGGTCAACGTGACTATTGTTTATGCAACTTGGTGTGTTGACAACCTGATCTGTACGATCTCGAATTTTCCTGCTTTTCTCCGGGGCCAATAGCGATCAGTATTAAATTTAATACTGCTACGCGTTACACCACTACCCACGCGATCCCGACAAACTTCGCTACAGACGTCGCTGATTTCCTCCTCCACGACGCGATACTACACGGTGCCCCTCGTGAACTACTCACGGATCGTGATCGCTGCTTTCTCTCCAGAGTGGTTGACGAGCTACTTCATGGGTGCACCGTCCGCCACAAATTTACCCCCGCCTATTATCCTCAGACCAACGGTCTCACAGAACGCCTAAACCACACGCTCACAGATATGTTATCAATGTATGTCTCCGACGACCACCGCGATTAGGAAAATATTCTACCCTTTGTAAAATTCGCCTATAACTCCTCTCGTTATGATATCGCTGGCTACTCTCCCTTTGATCTGCTCTTTCGCCGACACCCATTACTCCCCTTTGATACATCGCTACTGACGCCGCCACTAGTACTTATGTTCGTGATGCCATCTCCCGCGCTAATGATGCTCGCCACATTGCTCGCTAGAATAGCAGCTTGGGCACGTTGATTATGCATCTTGAGGTAACAGCGCGGAACACAGGACGGGAGCACAAGATTTGAGGACGACACAACGAGCGCTGACTTTCAACAACGTTTATTTTGGAAAAACCCTCAACTTCTTATGCCCTAACGCCACAGATCGCGTACAAATTACTTGCACATATCAGCATAGTTAAAAAACAAAAAAAAAACGTAATAATAGATAAATTACTTGCCGATATGTGCAAGTAATTTGTACGCGATCTGTAGCGTTAGGGTATAAGAAGTTGAGGGTTTTTCCAAAATAAACGTTGTTGAAAGTCAGCGCTCGTTGTGTCGTCCTCTAATCTTGTGCTCCCGTCCTGTGTTCCGCGCTGTTACCTCAAGACAACATTGCTCGCGACAGGCTCTTTGCCTCCCAAGGCTTCCAGCAATCCCGTTATAACAGTCGCCACCGCGATGTGCACTACGCCCCAGTCTCTCTCGTTCTGATCTGGCTCCCATCCCGCCGGGTGGACTTGTGCGAAAAATTTCTACCACACTACACAGGCCCTTGCCGTATCTTGCGCTGAGTCACCGACGTCACATACGAAATCTAACCTTTGAAACCGAAGTCTTCTGCACCACGAGCTTCCGACATTGTGCATGTGACACGACTCAAACCGTATTATTCACGCCCTGCTTCGTTTACCTAGAACGCACCGGGACTGTGCTTCTGCGGCAGGGTTAATGTTATTGGGTCTACCATATGCTGGCATTCAGCAAATGAAGAACGAAGTGTCTGATGCTGACGAAGACGACGCTGTGTGTTGAGTTGTGCGGTTAAGCGGTGCCCATCGATTTCAGAGTGCTGTTGCCCATCGGTGCGTGATTTCCACTTCGTAACAATATTCTCCACAAAAGGATCACAAGTCGCTTCCTGGACTCCTGTAGACTCTGCAACAAATCACCTTCCAGTCAGTTTTAAAATTGTATGTCCAATGATTTTGATCGACGCACTCAGCTACTCTCTAATGAATTATCAGAATTTATTAGGAAAGTTATCAGGGAAATAAAAACTGCTGAATTTTTATAACGAGCTCAAGGCGTTAGGCATTTGCCTCGCTATAGATATGACGCGGAAGCAATCTGGATTTGTAGTCCGAGCTGGTAAAGGCATTTTTCCGAGCCCTTGATGGAACGCGGAATTTGCTAAGGATACAGGCGGTGAAAGGGAGCCTGCAAATCACTGCCTCCAAACGATTTCCCCCCAAATTGAAGAGATTACAAATTTTTCGCATTAACGTCTAAGCGACCAGTGTCTCATTGAAAGGAAGAATATGATGAACAGCATTATGAGTATTTATCTATATCAGAAAACTATGATGCGCTTCCTGAGATTGAGGGTAGGTTGCCGACTCCTAACAGCACACCATCATTTGTCTGGACCCCGGCAAAACTTGGAAAGTGCTTAGAAGATATTGGAAGAAGTCTGAAGCATCGCTTTTCGATGGTTCCCCTGCCCCCACTGTGGGTAATCTCGTAGGCGACTTTGTTAGTGCCAATTTTTTAGCTCTCCCAAATTGTAAATCGGTTATTTGCTGCAGCCCCTGACCCTGAGTGTGCCACTTCTGGGATGATTACACTAATTTTTGAAGAATCACCCAATGATCTATTGCAGCTAGTAATTGCTCTGTTAGGACCTCATGGATTCCGGACATCTCGCGCCTTTCAAACGTTGTCTTTATTATTTAAATGCCAAGTGTAGGGTGAATCTTAGACAATATTAGACCAATTTCTTTGACTTCGAATCTGGTGACGTTAGTGGAACGTGTGTGGTATGGCCGGGCACTCCCCTAATCCCCGAAAAATGACTTTTGAATCACTATCAAATTGGTTTTAGCCCTGGGTGCTCCATGTGGTGTGCGCATACTGATCTACAGAGCCACGTCGGACTAGCAAGCCATCATCATCAATAGGCACTACGTTTCACTATTGACGAAAATAAAGCGTACGACAGGGTAAAACATGGGCCCCTGCTGCATATACTTCAGGTGCTAGGCTTCCCAGGTTATTTTTGTTGCATGGATGTCAGCATTCCAGGACGACAGGAAATTTCATTGCTGCAAACGTATGATATCTTCACCCAAATTCCGACAATCCAAAGCGGTTCTCGCCCCCATGCTCTTCAGACTTTCATTAAGCTCTGTTTCAACCTCTCCTAATGTAACCACATACGTATATTCAGATAGCACAGCTTTCTTTGATGCTGCGGGGGAATTACATTTCCTTTACAGAGCGTTAAAGTCATACGTAGGTGTCCTTGACCGATGGTTATCGGCTATCCGCTCAAGCCTTAGTGTACAGAAGTGTGCATTCTTAGTTTTCCTCATTTCTTATCAGACTAAGCAAGTTAACGTCGCACTTACTTACTGGCATAATGTGATAACACAGTTGTGATGTACAAAGTATTTTGAAGTTACATATAATGCCTCTCTTGGAAGACTTATATAGAGCAAGGTACCGCGACAGGAATTCGGGTTCTTGGAATGCTGCATAGCCTGATCAGCCCCCGCTGCGGTATGCGCAGGCACGCTCTTCTTGTGATTTATAAAATGCGTATTCGCGCTATCATAGAATTTGGCATTGTCCTGTTCTTAGGAGTAGCTGCATATAAACTGCACCCTCTTCTACTCTCAGACCTCTTCTCTGTTCTGGCCTCCCTACGTTTGTGTTCAACAATGTTTTATATCTTGTAGCACGATTGCCATCTCTTACCGCGAATTTCGTCTTCTGACGGTTCAAGCCTTCTTAAGCATAAGCAATTCGGATCGGCATGAGTCCTATTTTCCTTACTCATCTTTTTTGCGAGGTGGTGTCGCCTTCAGTACCACCAAATGTATTTTATTTAATCTTTAATGGGTCCCCTAAATGTGCTAATGCGTGAAATTGCTCCTGTGTGGTTAAACACATCATTGGTGGATATATTTGCTGATATTTGTCCATGTAACGCAAAATTAATAATCACTTCTGTTTGTTAAACAGCATACTACATGACGGCTTAATGACCTTTCGCTCAAACATAGCAAATGCATCTGATGTCTCGATGTGCGAAAAAAGGCAGGTGCGGACATATGCACTCAGCCTCTTGACTGGTCTTTATCTCTTCATCTTCCAGATTTCCTCCCTATTTATTTGGCTGACTTCTTAGCGGTGGACCTTGCTCTGCGCAAGCTCCCCGACTCTTCCAAAGGCTTTAATAATTACGGCCGCATTATCTTTATGTACTTCCTTATAGGCGCCGAATGAGTAGCCGTTATTTCGCATATTTAAATTTCTCATTCCTCCATGTCCAGTCGATTAGGATTGTTTGGGTTCCTGGACAGAGCGGCCTTAAATTCAATGCATCTTCTGATGCTTTAGCGAAAGCAGCCCTATATTTTACCTTCTCCTAACCTGTGAGTTATTCACGGCGGCGTGGTTTCGTACGTATACTTTAATGCGAGAATTTGGCATCTCAGCGCTTACTTATCTGAATGATTTTCATCACCTTCTGGTTTCTTGGAGAAGTAAAGCCTGGCGGTCTTGCAAACTTAAGGTTTGCTTCCCGTGACTTCGTTGTCCTGTTCCAGAACTAAATTTGTACATCTGCAGGTCTGGTCTTGTTACCTCTCCTTTGTGCTATTATTGTGCTAGTCAAAAACAATAGACCATTTTTTTCTCTCTTTTGTCGCCTATACACATCCCTCAGGAGACGGCTCAGGAGAAACCTAGTTTGTGCTTGTCTTCTGTGGTTTACTGTCCCTGGCGCTTCTATGCTGGACACACCAAAAAGAATGTTTGCTATGTCATACAAAATTTTCTTCTAGAATGAAAACCCTTTCTGTCATAACCGGTTATTATAATTCTTCGTTCAGTATTTTCGATATTCTCTTTCTGATATTCTTAGTTACGTTTTCCTCTTTTTTTTTTTGCTCCAAATTCTCACAATTAAAGCTCAGTAAGCCCTAGTACAGCCCACAACCACCTCTGTCACTCAAGCTGATTTGCTCAAATTTCTAATATCTCATATCTGCAGTATGCAATATAAGAAACTCTACTCACCGCCTGGTCATGGCCGATTCATTTGTGGATATGAGCCATATCTATGAGGGCAACAACAACAACATCTCCAAACAGGAGGTCCCCTGTGCAGCCATTGGCTTTGGGACCTCCTCCTGTACTTACCAATATTTGTATTCATTCGTTGCATTGAATCAATAAATTCTGATTCTGATTCTGAAAAAAAAAAAAAACAGTTTATCGAGAATAAGCAATATAAGAACAGGGCCCAAAGAAAAATTAGAACCGGATGTTGGATTTACGACGTATTACTTCGTAACGCAATACAAACCACACGTGACACAAAAATAGAGAAGAAATGGTCGCCGGCCAACATTAGTGCTTGCCGCAATAAACAAAAAACGCTAACAAACCAGAAGTTATCAGCGGATGTCCCTTCTCCTTTTATGTGGGTTGCGGTATACCTTCCGCAGTGAAAACGTACGTCATAAATCACCAAGCATCTAACCCCTGAATAAACCCTGGTAATGGCTGCAGTGGTGCTGTAATCTATATAGGATATCGATAAAACATTATTTGCACAATTTTTTCCGATGTTGTGTTGGTACATTTTAATCACTTCTCATAATGAAATACTCAGACAGATAATGGGTTTCTTTATAAAGCAATATACAACCATTTGTGAAAACTTAAAAACAAAACAAGCACATGCCCTTGACCTAGTGGCACTTATAACCACAAATGAAATTTGGCAACAACTCGGCTCAATCAGCACGACTTTTGAAATGCAAATGAATGAAATATTCCCTTTTTCAGCGCAGCGTGGACTGGATGATGAGACAGCGGCTTCTAGCTTTTGTCGCAGTACTGGTTTACTGCACATTATGCCTCCTTAAACAACAAGATGCACTGCGTAGAATGATTTCACCGTATTCGGTTCGCTTGGCCAAATCATCTTCATCTGCCCACCTGCAACGTCCTTCGATGAAGACTGTGCCGAAGCTCAACTGTAAGTGGGATCCTTCATTCGTACACGTCACCAGCATCGGTGGCTCATTTGTATGACGTTCGACTAGTGTGCCCAAAGAAGCGCAACTTAATGCCGTCTGCGGCGGCCGCTTTTCGCTGAAGGTGATACGCAAGGCGCTCGTGTACTATACGATTTGAGCGGATGTTAAAAGAATTCCAGGTGGTTGTATTTCCGGAGCCCTCCATTACGGTGTCTCTCATAACCTGTGTCGCATTACGACATTAAACCCTCTAAACCAATCATTCTCGTATTTCGGAGAACATCTCATGACAAAAAATTTGCCGACGATTAAGTTACTTTCTAATCCGAAATTTGAGCGCAGTTCAGCAGCTGTTTCATCCTTTCGATAGATTGAGGCAAAGATTTCGAGCAAGATATGTATGTACAATTACAGACAACTTTCTTTTTTTAATTTTTCACACATAATTCTTCAAAAAACATTCCACTAACAGTTCTTGACTGTCATGAAGGAAGCTTTGTGGTCGGAGAAATGAATAGAGCAGTAAAGTTATCGGTAAGTTTCGGGAGGAAGCGCGTGAGCCCATAGGAACGTTGCGCGGCGAAGAGATAGCAGCGACTGACTGATGCCGCTGACGCCGCTAGGCAGTCAGGACAACGTGGCTCTGCGTTTCGGCTTGGGATGCACGCACCGTGATCTGCTCTGATTGCGAACCGACGCTTCGGCAACCGGAGAAAACCATCGCTGCCACGCAGGAGGGGGGGGGGGGGGGGGATACACGCAACGGCGCACGGTGGCAGCAGGAGCGCGGTCGCCGCCAGAGACCAAGCGCGGTCGCCGCCACGGAGGAAGAGGGAGGGGGGGGGGGGAGCGCGCTGCTACGGTTGCGGAGCTAGTTACGAGGGACAATGCCGACGGCGATGGCGATAACGACGCGAAACGCAGGGACGGGCGCCAGTGAGCTGCGCTCTAAAAGGTTCTCTTCTTCTATACACCCATCGACTTCTGGCCAATTCAGAAGCGCGTCCTCTAAGCGGGAAGACTGTACTCAGAGTACACCGCGGTTACGGCTGCCGCAACTGTAAAGAATCAAGAACCTCCGCCGACGATTGTTGCCGCGACGAGCCGCCGGACGACAACCTTGACGAACCCAGCGAACAGCTAAAAAGTTTTTTTCCACTGAGATTACAGTAACCGCCGACAACTGTGACGTAAGTGCACTAGCGGATACTGGGGCTTATTTTTCGGTGATGAGGAGCCGGTTTACCGCGACCCTATGAAATGTTCTCTCGCCTTGGACTGGGTCCTCAGATCGGCTTACAGGCTACGGCCGTGTGCTGACGCCGAGCTGTGCCTGCATCTCGCCAATATTGATCCACTGTGTCACTTCCTATGGCTGTTTTGCTGTACTTCTCGAGCCCTCCAAAGATCTGATACTCGGTTTGGATTCCCTACGAGGGTGAGGTGCTGTCAGCTAATCATGTCGTTTTCCGCTCGCCTCAATGCTGATGACGAACAATAGCAACACAGAACTAAGCTTCGAGTCTCTGATGATCATGTTTTGATACTGTTTATACCCAGCATTTTTGCGTCTGTACTGTTCGATAACACTGTCGGACATGAGTGTCGGAAACACTAATGTCGCTGCTTCTGAGTAGAGAAGGCTGTATGGCTGATGGACTCATTAATGAGAAATCATTGTCTCGTCAGATGTGAAACCATAACCAGAAGTTTGTCCTTATAATGCTTCTACCGAAAAGGGCTCCATTTGTGATAATTGAATAAAAAATACGAAAAGAAAATTGGAGTCCAGGTGAGGAACTATCACTGGCTTCGGCGTACGAGTCGGGGACCCTGCCACTACGCCAAGGCGCTTAGACTTTCGGCTGAATGAATGCGCGTCGGCTGCACAGTTGTTGTAAAGACTTATCTTTGAGCTAGGTACTGAGGCGTATATTAGTAAATATGAGAATAATGTTACTGAAGTCGCAATCACATAACAAGATGACTTGCGAAAAGTTTCAAAGTGACATGACTAGATGAAGAGGATAATAGGGATAAGGAGAGACAAATGAGACAAAATCGCACATATCAGCCAGTTGCACAAAGAAGACATGCAGAAGCGCTTGCTTTGGCATTTCTCCAATACAGAAGACTGCAGTGACCTCAAAGTTTGGAACTGATGAACAATCAAACCGAAGTTTTGGGACGAATTTTGGTTGTAATCCAGAACATTTGAGGGGCAACACGGCGATTGCATGTATCGAAGAACTCGCAGAATGCGTCGAGTAGTTGTCCGAAAGTACAAAATCATTCGAAGCACTGACTGCTCCAGTTGAAGCATACTTGAACCTAGACATCCGGCCTAACCAGAAATGCTGCATGAAGAGCATGATCTACTCTTTCCAGGAGATAGTGAGATAGATCTGTTTATTGAATGGAAAGGCAGAGAGGTCGGCCGGAAATTTGAGCATCTGGCCTGCTACTCTGCACCAGGTAAGGGAAAAAGGAGAATGACGTATGGGTTATGATGTGTTGCCAAGAGGCATCACACAAATATACAGGCTCAGTGATTTGTCTCACAAGCTGGAGTCCAGTCCTCTGTCGCTCAAGAAACTACAAAAAGCCGCACTGCCTGTATCGCTTTCCAATTGTCTGGACAAACGCCTGCTGTTCAAACGCATCAAGGAAGTAGCTAAGATCACCGTTTCATGCGCATACGATGAGCACACCTCTACTATACGCTCCACTGTCTCCGTAATGCCAGAAGCTGAATATTCCGGAGAGTCCACCTGTCCAATTAAATGCCGTTATTTGCACCTAAAATCCATGTTTAATGCCCTATGGATCATGCGTGCATGGTGGCGCGGACATCCACGCAGAACCTAAAACCACAGTGTCCGATATAGTCTTCTGAGACTGTATGAAGATTCGACAGCGGTTTACTGGGCCAAGCCAGACACCCGAAACATCCGTTTGTTTCGGGTGTCTGGCTTGGCCCAGTAAACCGCTGTCGAATCTTCATACATTTCAAGATTAGACACGTGGTATCCACTCTTGAAAAGGGCCCAACATTGTGGAGGTTACTGCAGTAGCATACTTTGCTTCAGCATCTGCCTGCTCATTTACATGGCACCCACAGTGTACAGGAATTCATGTAAATACTACCATAGGGCCTTGGCCATGGGAAGCTGTTAGGAACTTCATGATGTTTTGTGCAAGAGACTGGTGAGAGGCGTGGCGTAGGGCAACTCTCCAAAATTTGTAATGCTGGCTTTGAGTCTGTGAATATACACTATTCTGAGGCGTTTCCGCACAAATGTAGCAAACCGATTCCATGGACTGCAAGCTTAGCAGCTGTTAATGTAGAGTTATGGCCTAAAAGGAACTGGCGAGTCGTCTTCTGATTCGGTAACTCCAGGGCTGCAGTGATGCTTGTGCTGACGCATATCCGTCAATTTCCACGTGATAATAGTTACTTTAGCCCACTAAGTGGAACCTCCAGGGTTAGAGAAACACCGCTCAGAAAGCATCGCATTATAGTGGACGAAAGCCAGAGACCATTATACTAGACATGTTCTCTTCAAAGTAGCCGGATGCAATTTGCAGGCAGGTTCACGGAATGCTTCACGACGATGTGGTACAGCCGTCGACAACCCCTTGGGCGTCGGCAGTTGTTCTAGTGGCAAACAAAGATGGTACCTTACAGTTCTGCGGGGAATACCGACATCTGCACAAAGTTAGCAACTAAGACATACTTTACCCAGAATTACTGCTCTCTAGACAAATACATCATGCCAGATACTGTTCATCATTCGATCTACGAAGTGGTTATTGACAAATAGAGCTGGGCGAGCGCGTCTGGAAAAAGGCCGCTTTTACTTCCCCCGGACTCATTGTACGAGCTCAGGGTGCTCCCTTTCAACCTGTGCTCGACTCTTGCAACCTTTCGGCGAATGATGGATGCTGTGCTTTTTAAGCTGCAATGGTCGTCTTGCCTCGTGTACCTGGATTATGCGAATTTCTTGGGCACTTTCGAAGAACCCCTGGGGCGCCTGCGTGATATTTTTGAAGCCATTCGGTCAGCCAATCTCTTCCTTTTATCCCAAAAAAATGCCACTTCGTATTGCAAGAGCTGAAGTTTCCGTGTCACAATGTGAGTGCAAAAGGCGCTAGTCCAGACCTCGATACAGCCGCCATCGCTATCTATCGTATTACAAATGAAAAGCAAAGCGTAACGTCGTTTTCTGTGCCTTTTATCAGCGTTTGTGAAGAATTGTTTCGGATTGCTGATCCCCAATAACCCGCCTCATAGAAAGACAAGGAACAGTTCTTTTGGGGCTGGTAGCAACAGCAGGCCTTTAAGGAACTATGAACACGTCTCGCAACGTGCCCATACTTGGTCACTTAGACGAAGCAGCCGAAACGGAACTGCACACAGACGCTCAGAAACATCGGCCTTTGTGGGATCATTTTGCAAGGGCAGGATGGTGTCGAACGCTTAACTGCTTACACAAGCCACATCTAATCAGGATCTGAGGGTAACTATTGCATCACCTAGAAGGAATACTTGGCATTCGTACTGCCAGAGTCCAAATTTCGCCATTGTTTGTACGGTCGACCTTTCCAAGCAGCGATTGATTACCGTTCCCTGTGTTGGCTAGCGAACCTAAAAGATCCTTCAGGTCGGCTTGCCCTCTAAAGCTTTAGTGTGCAAAAATTTGATGTCACAATCGCCAATAAATCGGAGAAGTATATTGCCGCAGATCATTTGTCCCGCGTGTCTCTTTAGAAGAGCAGCGCTGAGTTAGGAGACCTTTATGTTTTTCTTGGCGCAATATCCACACTCACTCTAATTCATAACCGAAGAGACGACACCGAACCACGGTGCCTCATTGATTATATTGTAGAGCACCTAGTAAACCGTGGGCCGTTGGTAGGTATATGTACTTTCTCTTCGCACGTAATTCCTTTCGCGGCGAAGTCCTTCTGGCGTACAACTATAACATTTCTTTCGGCCACCTCGCTAATTATCGAACGTTGACACAAATGAACCAAACGAATTAATCGCCTAAGCTCACTAGTTGCCAACAGGTCTTGCCTCGAGTGCCAACGTCGCAAAACGCCGCTGACTAAGCCAGCCGGGCCACTACAGCCTATTTATCTGTCCCGTTTCACCAAGGCGGCATGGATTTGCTCAGGCCTTTTCCGGAGTTCATGTTCGTTAAGAAGTACATCGTGATCGCTACTGACTATCGCAGCCGATACTGTGAGACAAAATATCTTTGACGCGGAGCCGCTTCTGAAATTGCGGCCGTCTCCATGCCAAAAAGAGTGCTTCGTCTCGGTGCTGCCATGGTAGCCATAACTGACAGGAACAGCTGTTACCACAGCAATCGCACAAAAGGTTATGGGACTCGGCAGCACAAATAACAGGTGAACAGCCGCTTATCATATGCAAACAAGCGGACTCACCTAAACCCTCAATAAGACGATTGCCGAACTGATTTTAATGCATTTCAACAGGGACGAAGAGAACTGGGACGCAGTACTCCTCTACATGACCTTCGCGTCTATTAGTATTACAAAGCCATCGCAATGCTGAAATCAATTCTGCTTCCTGATTGTGTTAACTTCGATGTCGTCGGTGTTGATCAATTCGTTCATCACGTCGGGGCAGCCCGCCAACTTGATCGACATCGTTTCCAAAACCCGAAAGACAAGACGCTCACCGTTATAACCTTCGCCACATGGACGTCGGTTACTGACTCGGAGAAATAGTGTGGCTATGCATGAGCCCAATTCGTATGAGATGGCGCCTTAAAAATCTGTTTAGAAGGTATACTTCTACGAAGTGTTCTGCCGACTCGGCGAAATAAATCATGCAGTTCTTCACTAATGAATTCTTCGTTCCTGCGGGCGAACGACTTCCGAAGTTGTGACATGGAAATGAAGCTTGACTATACGTTAACAGCTCACTCGTGTATAGCACCAAACGCCCGACGCTACCAGCATTCCCTGTTCTTCGGCTCACCATCGAATAGCATCGAAGCCGGCGCATAGTAGAATAGGGTAGCAATGCCACATTCATAACCGTTTTTGTGGCTCTGTCACGCGGCTAAACTGCATCACTTGACATTTAGGCAGGCCTTTTGATGCTAATGTTGAATGCTTTTGTCTTCCTCATTCGAACTCCCTCCTGCTTTGCGCGCGTCTCAGAGCGATGAGTAAACTTACATTTCGAATAAACCTATACTGGCCGCTTCGATTATTTCTCAGTGAAAAAATATTGATTTAACCAGTACTGTTATAAGTGTTTCGATGATTTGGGTTGGGTTTATAATGTCCCAAAGTTACTTAGGCTGTGAGAGACGCCGTAGGGCAGGGCGTGGGTTCCATATGATTCAATCATGCTAATGGGCCTCCACAGTAAATGGCGTTCACGCATGGCAGGATATCACTGTGATCCTGATGCGCGTCCTGCACGAATTTTTTTCCGCGAGGCTGTTCATTGGTTTATCGATATTGAGAAGTTTGTCGATGATAATCCTGAGTGGTTGTCAAAGGTAGAACCTTTGATGGATCTAAAGGAATTTTAGAACGACGAAGCCAGCCCCTGGCAGGCTTATTATATTAATGTCTTGTGTGTGTTTGTGTTGTTTTGCAAACGTCAGGCAATAAAGAAAAAAACACGCCGTAGGGCAGGGCTCTTTAACTTGCACTGACATCGCACAGCACATGGAAGAGTAGCTGCAGCAGCTGAAATTCGATCCCGCATCCTTCGATACATCAGTCGAGAGAGTAATGCGCCATCACTGTAGCGTTATACGTGGGCTTGTTTGTACTTTTGTTTTCCTTATTCTAAATGAACCACGATAACAACATGCAATAACTTGATATGCTCTTTTATCTATTTCTCATCTCTTTTGTATACAAAGGTAGTCATGAGCTTTTTTATTTGTACCGCGGTCTATGTCAATCTCGTTAGGAATAAAAATTTGAACGTCTCGCTCATTGCTACTGACATTGCAAATCATATCTGCTTAGTGTAGACAGTAAGTGTCTGTTTCAAAATATTACTTCCACTTTCGTATCGCGCTGCAAGTACTAACAAGACCATTTTTTTTTTTCACACACAGGGACGACATGTCCGAGCGAAAATGGGCGTCTTTCACAGCTACTATACAAGCACTTCGACGCGAAGCTAGCGCAGCAGCTGCGTGTTTCCGCTAAAAGCGCTCCGAAGATGGAAAATGAATCATGGCACGCCGTCACAGCTCATATCCACGTATTATCTGCCTTTCTTGTGTCCACCGAGTACCGCGCGATCCACGTCATCAGTCTCGTGCGCGACCGGCTGAAAGGAAGCACCGTCAGTTCGCACCCACCACTAGTATGCCATGTTCGCTCCTCCACTGAAACAAGAGAGTACGCAGCCCGAATTAAAATTGTCTGGACATGGCTTAATCCCGCCTTCAAGAATGCCTTCGTACTGTGCCAGCCCCCAGAAGAGGCAATCACCGCTAGTGGAGAAGCCCAAGTGGCTATTGCAATTCGAGGGGCAGACACCGGCTCTTTAAGGTGGCTACCACTCCACATTCCGTCGGTAAAAGCGTACCATAAATGTTGCGCGGTGTGTGTCCGGCCAACGTTCGGTTCTTCTGTCAGTCTATGGAAGGTCGCCGAATTTATCGCACACTACAGGCTAGTGGGAGCTCGCAGCTTTTATTTTTACGACTTGAAAATGACCCCAGATTTGAAACTTCTCATCGGTACGTTGCAAGCAGTCGGGATTGACATAACTCTGGTATCATTCGATCTTCTTTTAAATTTAAGCAGGTCGGATGTTCATGCGCAAGGCCAGATGCCTGGCCTCTACGACTGCATCTTTCGATCCATGTCCAAAGTAGAGTACTTCATCCACGTCGACTTCGACGAGTTCATGTTTCCCCTCCAGCACTCCAGTATATCGGCGATTGTTGAAGGGGTAGAACGTAAACATGGCAAAGATACTGTTGGAAGCATCGTTGTGAGGAGTAGGTACTACTGTGCCGAGTATCCAATGAATTTGTTTTACTTGGACAACAAGCATGGGCCCCTTCAAACGGTCATCTTCCCCTACCATTCCGTAGACCTGCCGCCCCATGTATTTACTTTCTTGAAGCACATCGGCCGCTCCAGGGCAATCTGCAATGCTGGAGTTCACATCGTCACCCGACACTGCGGCTTAGCCTCCCAAGTACAAATCAATACTTCGGTGGCTGTCATCAATCACTACCGACAGTGCTGCGACTTCGAGAAGAAACATCGCGAGAAAATTCCCCTCTGGAACGTCAGCAAAGTTTTCGTCGACGAACCTACAGAGCGATACATATTAAGCATTGAAAGTGAATTGGCGATAAAGGTGATTACAAGATTGGCGACTGATGTGTAAGCAGCTGAAAGACGAACAATACTCACTAATGTCGAACTTCCGCTAGCTATTTGTCGTTCACAAGCTTTGCAATAAATTGAACGAAATCACTAATATTCTGCATTTTCAGCTACAATCTATATACAGTAATCGCTATGTGCTGTCATCTAAGTTTAAATTTGCTTTCAAAAAAAAATAAAACAAGGAAACCATTTTACTTGATTGTCTTCATTCTGTACAGAGCCTGCATCGAAAAGGTATGCTTCAAGTAGCCATACTGATAAAAAAAATCTAGTCCGCACTAATCAATAGCACGCACATTTAAATTCCTACCTTTTATATTGCCACGAAGAAAGGGATCTGCATGAAATGTAAAAAGGCAGATACACAGAGTCAAGGGCTGTTCTACCGCAATGTCACCTGGTGGTTTCAGGTGGCATTTGTGTATAATCCTAATCTCTACAGAGAAATTTCTTCCAATAGACAATACGTTTTGATCAAGGTAGAAAGGGGAAGTCATCGAACGCCAGGGTAGAATTTTAAGTTACTAACCTGCTCATTTAATCGAGATAGGCGCCGCGCTTTCGTATTGTCTTGTTCTATTGATTTCCTTTTGATACAGTATGTAAGCACCCGTATTCATGTCAATTCTTAATGTCTCTCCCCTTTTTATGTACCTTTCTACACTTCTCTTTGTCGCTTTACATGTCCGCAAGCCGTGGATCAGGTCCATTATTCTGCGATAGTAGGCGCTATGGTTATAAAGTTCTTAGACTCCCGCTTGTATTATATATTTTCATTTAGCAGTTAAGAACATTGCAAAAATATACCAGGAAGCAGGGCAACGCTATTTCGAGAAAAGAACGCGTGAATTGGCAACCGCACGCGGTGGGTAAACAAGGTGTCCTTGCGTGGTTGTCGGTAAAAGGGTCCCTGTTAACGTAAAAGAGAATGCAAAGACATCCATAGGAAAGGGAAAAGGACGACAAAAATCAAGACTGCAAGGACTGTGGCTGAACAATACAAAATGAAAGCGAAAAATGCGTTTTAAAAAGCGTGTTTAGACCATGAAGCATAGAAGGCAACTAAGAACACAAAAACAATGCAAAAAGAGTTCTTAAAAGCTATTAAAAGCAGGAAATGATTGATTTAGCCAGCCGTGAGTAGTTGTGGAAATGACTGTGGGTTCGTCTTTGTGACCTGCACTTTGAGCTTCTCCCCACACAAACAGCTCGAAGGTGGAGAGGTTGAATATGAATTAATTGTGAATCCCGCGTGCTGCCGCAATTTTTCTTAACTTATCTGATCCTTCATCAATTGTTCTTATTTCAATCGCTGTGTCACTAAAGGCAAAATAGAATATAGGTTATCCAGGAAAATTGTAGAAGTATCTGTATTCTACAAAGTTCGCTTAGCCTTGATCTGTAGATACTGCTCAGCGCTAGTATTGCAGCACAAATGCACTCGGTAGGAGTTGGTTCATTCCAGACGTGTTTACGGAATTCGCCTTTCGCCATGGCAGGTAAGATATGTTCGTGCAGTATTAATTAGTCTCTCTCAAGAAGAAAACAGTCATGAACGCAGAGCTAAAATTTTGGAGTAGAGATTCTGGATGCTCTAGAATCAATGCGTACTTCTTTATAACCCACTCAAAGTCGTCTCATTTAAAAGCTGCACGATATTTACGAAAGTTTTTTTCTAGTGCGCCTTCAAAAAGGCGCCTTGCAATGGAAAACGCCATCCAATGAAGCTTGAAGTATACTTCGTATGGCGCCTTCCTGCGCTGACTAAATAAACTGACTGAATAACTGGTGCTAACTGGCAATGGTTATTCACTCCCTTCTATAACTGCGTCTGCCTAGCTAGAAGTATTTTCACTCTCATTCTAGAGCGTCACATTTATAGCAACTTGCCTAGACAGCGTATTGCAAGACAGCAGCATGGGCAAGTAATAATACGCAAGACTTTTTGTTGGGCTAGTTGGTCTATAACGATGTGAAAAAACGTCAGCGCAAATCAAATAGCCCGAAGGCGAAAAGAAGAAGGGACAGGAAAGAGTGCTAACTGACAACTAATCTTTATTGGGCAAAAAAAAAAAGTGCGCAATAAATACGTGAGCGGTGGCGGAACAGTCGGATGCAGTCAAATGTCACATGGTGTAAAGGGCCTTAAAAGCGATGAAACACAAAACAGGCGGTAAGGCTAAACGGTGATAGAACTCAAATATAATGTTAAGATATTCAGTTGATCTGGATGAAGCATTTAAGAACAAACATAAAAAACGAAAAATAAATCAGGCACGGCGGAATGATAGTCAGGAAAATTAGATGAGTCAACACGACATAGTATAAAAGTCATAAGAGCGATAAAATGAAAACAGGGTGAAAAGCGAAAAGAAAATGGCAACTAAATATATTCCGTTCCTGGCAAAGTATGCAACCAATAAGTACATGGGCGATGAATGAGTCAGGCATGCGTGGTCAATTACTTAAATTTAACAAAGGGCTTCTAAGAAGGCAAGTTCGACCTTATAGAACGCTTTAGACGTTTCACTCACACACGCTGCGCTTTTTCGGGTTATAAAGAACGCTTCCTTTAATTCACGGCCTACGCTGTCTCGACTTCTGTCCAGAATCACAGTTTCAAGTAACCGAGGCATGCATTTACATTTCTTGCAATGAACCGCAAGATTGGACCCAGTTATTTCTCCGAACAGGCGTTCGTGTTCCCTCAAATGTTCATTCAGGCATGTTCCCGTTTGTGCTATATACACCTTGCCACATTCTTAACATGTTAACATGTGGTAAAGTTCCTTCTTCCCTGTCCCTTCTTCCCTTCGCCTGCCCCGGGCTGTTTCATTTACGCTAAAGTAATAAGACATCCACCTCGCATGCAGGAGGTGTTCAGTTCGACTCTTACTGCAAACTGAATAAAGAGAATGTTTTTATTAAGCCTTTAGCAGAATATCAACAATATTGTTGATCCATCTTAGTTTTAGGTATCACTTCAAAGCGAGGCGCGAAAATTTCGTATATTTCAGATTAAATTTAGCTTTTTTTTTGTTATAAAGCGGCTATTAAGTTATATTTCAGCTTACAGACGTTGCGTAATGATCATGTTAGGCCTTGGAATGGAATACAGTTTTCTTTCATCGCGCGCCATCTTGTCAGAATTCCAGCTTCAATAGCAACAAGTATTTCAAGGTAAACATTTAGACAATTTTATCACTTTTTAGATGACTTCTTAAACGTTACGTCTCCAAAAGCATATAACCTATTTTGCAGCAGACGTGGCAGTGGAGGACAATATCGGTAGTCTGCAAAATTGTTAAGCTGCCAAAGTAAGGTATGACACTACCTTCAATTATCTGCATTAGGCAGTTCGCTCATATGTCAATAACTGGTTTCAGCATGGTTTGACAATCACAAAGCTAGCTACAGAATGCATCCCAGGACTGAGTCGGCGTTATGGCTTGACTGTATGCTCCTATGCGTTAGTTCTGTTGTTGCTGCTGCTATTGGGAAGAGGGGAGGTTTCTGACGGGAATCTGAGTTCTCCTGCTTATTTTAAATGGTAAATTTCTGCGCAACGTTGACTTGACAGTCATATGAACAGAGTACTGGTAGTTTTGTAGCCATGGTGACAATGCTCTTCTATGGACCACAGAGAAGGGATAAACGCGTCTCTCTTGTCCAGCCACATTCGAATGACCCGGTTCTAGACTCCAGGGATAACAACGCTTGCGATGCAGAAGTGCAAGGTGTACCGCGGCAGCAAAGCGCAATGCAAAAGCTAGGCCCACCCGCAAATGACTCCAACTAAGACAATGTTGTTCTCTGGAAGTTGGCCGCCTGGGAACACCGCCCAAACTGAAAGTCAGGGCAGCATGCCAAGGGGGCTGCGGTCTCTGCCATAAAGGTGTGTCAGTTTAAAAGTGCAGCAAATGTGATATCTTCCGGTGCCTGAATGGCGGTTACGCACTGTTTCCTTCAGCTCCACAAGTAGGACACAGTAGCACATGTCAGTTTGACAGCTTTGTGCTCCGTATCTTGGCACATCAACAAACTTGTTGATGTTCTGTAATTGTTTAAATTTTGGTTTGTTTGCTGGTCGTTTACACAAATAAAACCATATACAAGTCAACAAAAATTATTCCGATCCCCTTTCTTGCCTTGCCAGTTAGAGTCTGGTGCTCTACTTTTCAGGGGAGAAATCTTCAACAAATCATTGCACCCCCCCCCCCCTTCCCTTCTTCCCCCCGTTGACGGATTTTAACGCGCTCCCTCCTAAATCCGGCGGTGATTGCCCTCATCGACCCAGGCCAGTACAACCTAAACTGCAATAAATGCGGCGAAAGAGCGACATACGACCACATTTTCTGGAACTAAGCAAATTATCCCCCTGTGGCGGGATACAGCTCCCTTCTCCCGAGCGGTGGGAAGCCGTGCTGGTCAGCTCGGACCCGAAGATCCAACTGCGGGCTATCGAGCGGGCTAATTCGCCAGCAGCCATGGACTAGCGGTAATCTAGTACGTCTAGCATGCGGCTGGCGGCAGCTATGATAGAGCTGACTTGTGGTTTCCAAGTCAGATATGATGTTAAAATGACACCGAGATATTTATAAGATTGCACGGGTGTCAGCAAGGAAATATAAATGGTGTAGGCAACGGGATTTGAATGTTCGCGACGGGAAAAGCGCATTACTTTCCATTTTGTCTTCTTAAGCGTCATTTGCCATGGTGAGCACCAGTTAGAGATAATGGCTAGTTCTCCTGGAGTAATGCAACGTCATTAGCATTTTTTTTTATTTCTCTGTAAACAGCACAATCGTCCGCAAAGAGTCCTATTGAAGAGGCAGGTCGTTAATATTGTCACCAACACACGTAGCAAGCAGCACAACAACCGAGCTGGGCCTTTTTAATCAAGCGAAAAATCGAGAGAGACGAGGATGACGCTTAGCCACGTGCCAAGACATTCGGCCACTTGGTGGCGCCAGAAGATGGTCAGCGGCGTGGCATTGCCCCCCTTCCAAGGGGCATCGACCCGATGCCGCAAGCGTAGGGGAATAGTAGAAAAGCGGGGCAAGTTATACGGGAAAGTCTCTGGCTCTGGCTTGGACCCTGAAATGGTTTAACGATTGTAATATGGCTTCATTCTGGCAACGTGAACTATTTCAGATTTCGGCTGCCGAGAGGAGCGTACAGTGCCTTGTGGTAGCACCTCGTAGTTCACCGCGCTGAGGCGGCGGAGCACCTCGTAAGGTCCAAAGTAGCGCCGCAGAAGCTTTTCAGAGCGCCCTCGCAACCGTATTGGGCTCCGTACCCAGACTTGGTCGCCGGGCGTGTAAGTCACCTCTCGGTGTCTCAGGTTGTAGTGCTGGGCGTCGTGTACTTGTTGGTGCCGAATTCGCTGTCGGGCAAGCTGGCGTGCAGCTTCTGCGTCACGAATAAATTGGTCAGCCCCCACGACAGTGGAGGGAGCAGAATCTGGAAGAAGCATGGCATCCAACATAGTCAAGGGTTCGCGTCCATGAACCAAATGAAATGGAGTGAAGCGTGTTGTTTCCTGGAGTGCAGTGTTGTATGCGAACGTGATGTACGGCAGAATTCGGTCCCAGTTCCCATGATCGTCGTCTACATACATAGAAATCATATCGGCAATTGTCTTGTTAAGCCGCTCAGTCACTCCATTAGTTTGAGGATGATAGGCTGCTGTCTTGCGGTGGGTGGTGCCACTGAGTCGAAGTACCTCACTCGTGAGTGCCGACATAAACGAGGTTCCTCTGTCAGTTAAGACGACTGTTGGCGCACCATGACGGAGTACAATGTTGTGAATGAAGAAATGCGCAACTTCATCTGCGGTACCATGGGGAATGGTCTCACAGTAGCGGCTAAGGTAGTCAGTGGCAACCGCTATATACCTGTTACCCATGGAGGACTTCGGAAATGGGCCCAGTAAGTCCATGCCGACCTGTTGAAATGGGAATTTCGGGGGATCGATAGGCTGTAAGAGCCCAGCTGGTTTAATGAGTGGTGTTTTCCGCCGCTGGCACTCACGGCAGGTACGGACGTAGCGGTGCACAACGGCAGCTAGCCTGGGCCAGTAGTACTTTCGGCGTATCCGTGCCAATGTGCGAGAAAACCCGAGATGGCCGGAAGAAAGGTCATCGTGGCACGCACGAAGAACTTCGTCATGTAGCGTCGTGGGTACTACAAGCAGATAAGCAGTTTCTGTTGGACCGTAGTTCTTGTAGAGCACGCCATCGCGCAGGCAAAATGACGACAGTCCGCGCCCGAAGAGCTGAGGAGGAGATGACACGGTTCCTTCGAGGTATTCAATGAGAGGCAAAAGTTCAGAGTCAGCTTGCTGCTTTCGGGATAAGGTGGACGTCGCGATAACACCGAGGAAAACGGAATCGTCGTCGGAGCCGTCCGCGTGGCAGGGAGTAGGGGTGCGGGACAGAGTCAGCATGACTGTGTTTCTTGCCGGACTTGTGCGCGATTGTAACGTCAAATTCTTGCAACCGAAGGCTCCATCGAGCAAGCCGACTCGATGGATCTTTCAGGTTTGCCAGCCAACACAAAGAGTGATGGTCGCTCACGACACGAAACGGACGACCGTACAAGTACGGACGAAATTTCATGACTGCCCACACAACAACGAGGCACTCCTTTTCGGTAGTTGAATTATTAACTTCGGAACGGGACAAAGTGCGACTGGCGTAAGCAACGACACGTTCTGCACCGTCCTGCCACTGAAAAAGGTCCGCACCGAGGCCAACGTTACTGGCATCCGTGTGCAGTTCCGTGTCGGCCTCTTCGCCGAAGTGGCCAAGTATTAGCGTACATTGGAGACGGGACTTGAGTTCCGTGAAAGCGTTTTCCTGGTCGGGGCCCCAAAAGAACGGCTCGGCGTCTTTTGTCAGGCGGGTCAGAGGCTCAGCGATCTTGGAGAAATTGTTAACAAAGCGACGATAGTACGCGCAGAGGCCGAAAAACCGACGCAAGCTTCGTTTATCCGTTGGTTTGGGGAATGAAGAGACAGCGGCCATCTTCTCTGGATCTGGGCTAGCACCTCGAGCGCTGACAATGTGGCCGAGAAATTTCAGCTCGTTAAAAGCAAAGTGGCATTTTTCGGTTTTAGAGAGAGACCGGCAGATCGGATGGCCTTAAAGACAACGCGCAAACGTTTCAGGTGCTCGTCGAACGTGTCCGAGAAAATCACAACGTCGTCGAGATATACGAGGCATGACTACCACTTCAGACCAGAGAGTACAGTGTCCATCATTCGCTGAAATGTGGCAGGGGCCGAACACAGGCCAAACGGGAGCACTTTAAATTCATACAAACCGTCCGGCGTAATAAAAGCGGTCTTCTCACGGTCTCGCTCGTCAACCTCTATTTGCCAATATCCACTGCGGAGGTCGCTGGAGAAAGATTTGATGTTGGGAAAGGTTGAGGGTCGCCGGAGAAGGGGTAGGCAGCGAACGCGATGGTTAGATGGCATCCTCGAGGCACTGTAGATGAAGTTATGTGATGTTAGGAAGATAGTGAGAGACCGGAAAGTGTGGCGTAACATGGTTCATAGGGTTACGAAGAGTCGGACACGACTGAACGACTGAACTCACTCACTGCGGGGGTCAAGGGACGAAAAGTAAGTGGCATGGCGAAGGCGATCGAGGGAATCGTCTATGCGTGGCAGGGGCACACATCCTTTTTCGTGACGTTGTTGAGGCGTCTGTAATCCCCACAAAACCTCAAGGTTCCATCCTTCTTTGCGACGAGCCAACAGGCGAAGACCAGGGGCTCGTCGACGGTTGGATAACGTCGTCCTGGAGAATTTCTGTTACTTGGCGGCGGATGGCATCACGTTCTTTTGAAGACACCCGGTAAGGACGCTGACATAGTGGACGTTGGTCATCGGCAACTATAATTCGGTGCTTCGTTAGTGGCGTCTGTCGGACCTTGGAGGTTGATGCAAAACAATCTCGGAATGAATTGACAAGATTCTCTATGCAGCGTTTCTCACTGGGCAAGAGGTGCGGGTTCACATCAGTCTGAAGGGCTGTAGGCGTCGCATTGTCGGGGTCTGACGTGTTGGATAAAGCGTACTGGCCTGTACATTCTCCAAGTTCTTCAAAATAAGCGACCGTCGTGTTCGCCGTCAAATGTAGGGATTCACATGTGAAGTTTGTCACTGGCACTTTGGCTTGGCCACGGACAAGTTCGGCAAGTGCCCGAGCTATACAAACTTGTCGAGTTAGAAGCAGGGACATGTTAGCTTCAGCAATGCCACACGTGCCGGTGCTGTGATCACATTCGACTGTGACGAACTTGCTCGCACGCGGAGGGATCGTTATGTGGTCGTCACAGACGCGCAACATCGTTTTCCGGAAGTCCGTGTTGCTATCAACGGCTCGCTTGGTTGAAAACGATACCATGAGCTGTTCCCCAAGGTCTATAACAGCACCATACTCTTGAAGAAAATCCATGCCAAAAATCAGATCTTTGCAGCACTCTTGTAATACGGCAAATGTGCCAGTGAAAGTAAAACCGCAGATCTCTATGCGGCAAGTGCACATGCCAATCGGCGTCATTACATGACCGCCGGTGGTACGCATCATTGGCCCAGACCAAGGCGTCAGACCCTTACGGAGTGCCGTGGCTAGCTGGCTGCTCATGACGGAGAAATCGGCGCCGGTATCCACAAGTGCGGTCACATCACAACTGTCGGCGGTTACAAAAATTTCCCCGGAAACAATGCGTTCGCAGCACGTCGATAAGTTCATCGGATCGGGTCGTCGCCGCTCGGGCCGTCGCGTCAAATAGTCGGGTGGAAGCTGTTTAATCTGAAACGTAGCGGCGGCCCCACCCCCGGAGGTCGCCGTGTTTAGTTTTCTAGGTGAGAGGATGCGCCTCTGAATTGCCCAGAGGAAGAGTACCGACTGGGCGAAGCAAAACGCTTCGGAGATGTCGATCGCGACCGCCGCTGTGGTGACGTCGGCTGCATCTCGTTAGCAGCCAGGTACTCCTCAATCTCCTGTGGTCTTTCGCCATAGCGGGGTCGAGGCGCGTTTGGTGGAAATCCTCTCAAGCCTATTCTCCGGTATGGGCAATTGCGAAGAATGTGACCAGGTTCGCCGCAGTGATAACAGAGCGGGGCGCAGATCTTGTTGCTGCCCGACGGGGCGCATGTAGCGAGGCGGTGGTCCGACAACGGGACGGAATGGATCTGGCTCGGGAGCAGGTCGACGTAAGACATCACTATAAGTCATGATGCATGGCTCCGGTTGTGGTGCTGGTGGTGGTGGTGGCTGCACCGCTCGCCGAATTTCATCACGGATGACGTCCATGGTAGAATAATTCTTTGCAGAGGGAGCATTCAAGTGGAGGTTTTGCAGCTCTTCGCGGACAATGCTCCTCACAAGCTCCCGCAATGCCTCGTCCCTGGCTGCTGGCACGGACGCGCAGCAGGGTGTGGCCGCTACGCTTGCCTGGCGGCCGTATTGGGTACTCCGTTCCTACAGGGAGCGTTCCATGCTGGTAGCTTCTCTCGCGAAATCTGCGACAGTTCTTGGGGGGTCGCGAATGAGGCCAGCGAACAACTGCTCCTTCACCCCGCACATGAGGTGCCGTACCTTGGTTGCCTCAGGCACGGTAGGGTCGGCCCGATTGAAAAGCCGCGTCATGTCCTCGACAAACATGACCACACTCTCATTTGACTGTTGAGACCTAGAACGATTTGCAATCTCTGCATTTTCTTTGAACGCACTCGAGCTGAATGTTGTAAGTAACTCACGGCGAAAGGCTGCCCAGTTGACAAAGGACGCCTCGTGATTTGCATACCACGTCTTGGCCGAGTTTTGCAGCGCGAAGTACACATTAATTAGCTTCCGCTCGTCGTCCCATTGGTTAAATGCAGCCACATAGTCAAACTGGCCAACCAGTCTTCCACATCCTCTAACCGGTCACCATGAAATGATGGCGGTGATCGCGGTTCGAGAAGGACGAACGGTGGGGCGTTGCTGGAAGGCTGACTTGTCTGGCTGCTCGTCGTTGATGTCATGGTTCGTAGCGGGGTGGACAGCGGTTCAAACTCAGGTTGTAGGCCTCGTAGGCGACGGATGGCTTTATGGACAGGAGTCGCGTCCACGCGTTGATGAGCAGCGTCACTGACGTCTTCGGAGGCAACGTACATGGGATCTTATCCTGCACAATCCACCAGATGTCACCAACACACGTAGCAAGCAGCACAACAACCGAGCTGGCCCTTTTTAATCAAGCGAAAAATCGAGAGAGACGAGGATGACGCTTAGCCACGTGCCAAGACATTCGGCCACTTGGTGGCGCCAAAAGATGGTCAGCGGTGTGGCAATATATACAAGAAATAATAAAGCACCGATGACAAAACCTTGCGGTACTCCGGACGTTACAGAAATCGATGACGATCGTTAAAGCCTTTAGCGTTTACATACTGCAATCGGTTAGACAAAAAGCTCTTGTCCATTTCAGTACATTATGATCAATATTAAGTTTACGTAACTTGTAAAGAAGTAAGTTGCGCGACACCATGTCAAATACTTTGCGGAAGTCTAAATGAATACAGTCACAGCCTCACTGCCGCGATCAAGTATAAAATTAATATTGCTCGTAAGGTTTATTATTTGTGTTTCACAAGATAAGTATTTTATATAGCCATGTTGTGCACAGTTGAAAAAAAAGAAGATAACTCAATAAAGTCCGCAAGGTGAAACAGTATGACGTGCTCCATTATCTTGCAAGGAATACTGGTTAATGATATTGGTGGATAGTTGAGTGAATTGTGCTTGTCGCCTGATTTGTGGAGTGCAACCAACGTACCCAATTTCTAGTCACCTGGATGTTCACCATCCAGTAAGGATGGTCACCATCCAGTAAGGATTTCCGTAAGGATTACTGAAATAAATTTGATAATAATAGCTCAGTAATTTGCGATTTGCTGATGACATTACTTTATGGTTTCAGCTTTATTTATGCAATAGGGGAATCACTTCACGCATGAGCACCCCTTGTCTCTCGTCGCTGACCATTCTCATTCGGGTGTAGAAGACTTCTAGTGGTATAACGTCGTCTCTACGTCGAACTCCGGGGCACACCGCCTTTATAACGTTCGAACGAACCTTCTGTCCTAGCAACTTGCTGTTGTCGTTCGCCTCTACCAACTACCGAGTTATGTCTTCTTTTGCTTCTTCGGACCGGCACGCGCTCATCGGACAGGCACTGACAGGCACAAGGCGAAATGGTGAGACTGTGGCCAATGTAGCTCTCGCTACAAAAATAAAATCCTCTTTCCGCCTGGAATCGTAACGGGACATTGCGCGTGTGATGCGCACGTGACAATGTGTTGAACCGTTGAACAACAGCACGGACGGCAGTGGTTATTAAAAACCTTGCTTTTGTAAGCTACACAACGTATATTTTTTCGTGCTCCTACAGCGTGTGTATGTTTACTTCTTTTCTCAGTGCACGTGCGCTATTAGTACTTCTTAAAGCGCACCTAACCATGTTTAGAGAAATGTGGAATAACTCTGCATCGCCGTTTGCTGCAAAGTTCTTACCACGGCAGAAGAGAGAAATTGTTACTGCAATGCGTTTGTGCAGCAAACTGAAGCTGTTCGATTTTCTGTGGGGAACATATCAACTTGGATGCCTACCGCGATTTGTTATCTCTCTTACATGTGCGCAGGAGTATACTATATGGGCACTGCACTGTGCAGGACGGACGGATGGATGGATGGATGGATGGATGGATGGATGGATGGATGGATGGATGGATGGATGGATGGATGGATGGATGGATGGATGGATGGATGGATGGATGGATGGATGGACGGACGGACGGACGGACGGACGGACGGACGGACGGATGGACGGATGGACGGATGGATGGACGGATGGACGGATGGACGGATGGATGGACGGATGGATGGACAGATGGATGGATGGATGGACGGATGGATGGATGGACAGATGGATGGATGGATGGACAGATGGATGGATGGATGGATGGACAGATGGATGGATGGATGGACAGATGGATGGATGGACAGATGGATGGATGGATGGATGGATGGATGGATGGATGGATGGATGGATGGATGGATGGATGGATGGATGGATGGATGGATGGATGGATGGATGGATGGATGGAGTTTTCAGGCTTGTGGCGTTTTTTTCTTTATGCTTTTTTCTCCTCTTCGACGCCAGCTTCATTCATTCTTATTTTTTTCCCATACTCATTTCATCCTTCTCGGCCGCTCGATTCCCCGCAGCTCCTTTTTTTTTTCTCTCAGCCAGCCCAGCTTGGGCCGTTCCAGGCTGGCCTTTGTGAATCTGTACCACACTTGGGAAGAAAAATGTTCGCCACAAATGTTTTTTTACTATTTTTCTACATTTGTACCATGTATTTTACGCCCCCCCCCCCCCCCCTCGTTTTTTTTTTTTTTTTTTTTTTTTGCTCGGCCTTTTCCAACTGAGCGCGCTTCTCCTGTCGTCTTCCGTTTCTCGTGTTTCCAGCCTAGAAATAACAACGGGCGGCCAGGGCTCGTCCGTGTCTCTCCGTCTTGTGTCGTGTGGCTCACGCATTGTTTGTGCTTCGCACCGTCACTAGCTAGCTGGCCGAAACTGCCGTCATTTCGCTGCACAGGCTGCCTTTTTCAAGCGCACGCCCTGCTCAGGCGGCCGCGCGAGCCACTACAAAAATCTTCCGGTGCTCACTCGTGGCGCTGCCTGCTCGCCGCGAGTGCTGCCCTCTAGGTTTCTGCTCGGTGCCCATTGCGGCTGCTGCTGTCAAAAGAAAAAAAAAAACAAAAAAACAACGGTGAAGCGGCGGGACACTGCATCGTTTTCCTTGCCAGTTCCATCTGCGGCCGTCACCGCGCGTTTACTTACACCCTGGCTTCATGGCAGCACGGAGGTCATACGGCGACGCAAGCGGACAAACAGCCGAACTGCTAATATGGCTGTACTTGCTCAAGAAATAAATCAACTGTCTTTTGTATTTCAGCATGAGACACTGTTACAACCACCAGATTCCCGCTAACGTCACATGCAAACGCTAGTTTCAAACCTGGAAAGAACACCTGGAATGGTGGCGCCATCTGTAAAGCTCACATAGCAATTTGTTTTTCTTAGTGCCAAAATTTGTCGCTGTGTGACGGCACTCGCATAAAGGGAGAGAGAGTAAACTTTATTTATACAATGTGATTACGCGGGTGGTTCACCCAGGTCCGGGAAACCATTGGCGAATAGATCGGTCCGTTCTTCTGCATCCTTCCAGATGCTCCGTCACACCTGTGGTGCCCCTGGTCGCACCGCACCCCGCCCTCCGGAATATCCTGAAGAAGAAAGTCAAAAAAGAGCCATGCGGGCTCCCTGTGGATGCGGAAGATATCCTGAGCGACGGAGAGCGGAACACTCATTATTTTCTACAGCTAAGAACCGAATTCTGTGGAGGTTTAAAGGGAAATTTTTGTAGAATTGGTTTGCTATCCCAAAAGAAAACCCCATTAAGTCCACATCCCGTGGCACAAAGATTTCGGCATCCATGCCTTCACAGACAGAACCTCAGTATGTAACTTTAAAAAGAAAGTTTTCACAACATTTTATAACAGGTTTAATACATTTTGCCCCGACCCAGAAGAGTGTATATAACGACCGGTACACTCTCACGTGATAACCACTATTGAAACCTTTTTTGTCTTTATTGCCTTTATTTAACAATCACAACAGGCTAGTGAACCACTACACCACACCTCTTCTTTTTTTTTTCTCTGTTGCCAATTAATTTCGCAAACACTGCAGTCTGGTCGATGTTTTGCATGTGAGCCGGTTTACATGAAGTACCTCTAATCACAAAACTCTGAAACTAATTATTTTTTCCAATACCTTGACAAACTCAAGTACACATGACTGAGTTTCCAAAACGTCAGTTATCTGGTTGATAGAATCACCAGTCAAAGGAACCATTGCAACCAACTGGAATCCCAATCTGCACCAATTGAACTCCGTGGGTTAGTTGGAATTTTCTTTCCAAATGGGCAGTCCAGTTGGACTCTCCAATGGGTTCCAATTGGAATTCACATTCCACCTGGAACCCATTGGAAAGTCCATTTGGAAGTCACATTCCAAATCGATAGTCCAGTTGGTCCCATTTGCAATTCTTATTCCAGTTAGTTCAACTGGATATGCCAATTGGATCTAGCAGCTACTTGATGTGCAAAGTTTATAGGGAGCCATTTGTACATAACTATGTATTAATCAGTTCATGTTCCAAATGAATACTTGCCAATGGGTTAGCCCAATCGGTCAAACCCATTGCATCCAATGGGTCTTACCAACTGAGTCCAATTGGTCTGTCCAACTGCACTGAGTGTATCCATGGAAACATTCTCGTATTTCACAAAGAAAGCAAACAATTATTTTATCCATAATAACAATTATCCACCGCTTAACTTGTTCGACCAAATTCATCATTTGCACTATCACTGGAAACAAAATGAAATAACTGCACTCGAACGGCAAGAGTCACTATGGCCCCAGCATGAGGGTAGGATGAGTTGTGTATATAAGCAGGAGCAGAAGTGTGTTTACTGGGTGTATGTAATGATCTCATGTTATATATGTTGTGCAACTGTATATTGTGTTTCTTGTGTGCAATGTATGCCTGTGCTTGGTTTCCATCAAGCATGTATAATTATCAGTTTCTACATACCTAGTAAATATGCAAATAGTCAGTCTTCCTTTTGTCCCAATTGGTCTCATTGTATGCAATTGGTGTGACCCATTGGTAAATAGACAACGTGGGCAACATCGAAGTGTTCCTTCTGACGTGTTCGTCCTTTGTACGCGGTAAAATAGTTTCAGCTATAGGAAAAAGCCGGCAGCAAATTGGACCCATTGCACACTAATGGTGTGACCCATTTGATTCCATTGTGTGCAATTGGTCTCGCCCATTGGTTGCAATGGATTAAGTATCCGAAAACACCATTGGTTCCAATTGGAAAAACAAATGATTCCTGTTGGAAATTTCCAATTGGTTTCAATGGTCTTTTCTGACTGATGAAGATCAGCATGGCAAACATTCATTTGGCGTTCCACACGCTATGGAACTGCCTGCTGTACTTTTTTCTTCTTTTTTTTGTCCTTATTTCACAGATTATTTAACCAGAACAGCTTTATTCATACATATCTTCTAATCTGCAAAAGCCAAACACAAATTGTTCAGCGTACATGTTAACTTCGCCCTGAATATAATTCAGGAAGATGAATTTAATAACCAAACGTAATATTTATATGTATATATATATTTATATAGCCTGGAGAATTTTTCAAGACGCTTTCAATGAAGTTGCAGAACATACATACATACATACATACATACATACATACATACATACATACATACATACATACATACATACATACATACATACATACATACATACATACATACATACATACATACATACATACATACATACACCCACACATACATAAAGGGCTCTGGTGACGAGGGGAAAACGACAGCGAAAGACACATATTAACCCAAGATTCGCGCAATGAAGGAGTCGCGGGAGAACGCCAGTGAGGAGATGGTGGAAACTTAAGCGAGGCCGCCAAATGGAATGGGTAGTATATAGCAGCAGACATCGCGCCGTTCGCTTTATCGGCTTTCATTCTCCGTGACGACGGCCGCTCACACACATGGCGGAAAGAGTTCAACTGGTCTGAAAATATTCCATGTATTTAAGTAACAAGTACAAAAAAAGACAAAAGGTATGTTTCCGCCCGGGATCGAACCGGGGACCTTGCGCGTGTGAGGCGCACGTGATAACCACTACACCACGGAAACGGTACGTACCTGCCGCGCCACTCTCGCTCATGTCATGTGCCTGCACCTCGAACCCCAACCTTCCTCCTGTTTCCCCCGACGTCAGCGGAACCTGGGAAGCGCAGCTCTGCAACTCCAGCCTGCCCGCTCATCAAAGGGTGATAGTGCGGGCACGCGCGGCTGGCTGCACGTTCAACTGATGCCCTGGACTGAGGGCGCCACCCAGGACTGCCGTCATATCCAATTCGAACCGGGGACCTTGCGCGTGTGAGGCGCACGTGATAACCACTACACCACGGAAACGGTACGTACCTGCCGCGCCACTCTCGCTCATGTCATGTGCCTGCACCTCGAACCCCAACCTTCCTCCTGTTTCCCCCGACGTCAGCGGAACCTGGGAAGCGCAGCTCTGCAACTCCAGCCTGCCCGCTCATCAAAGGGTGATAGTGCGGGCACGCGCGGCTGGCTGCACGTTCAACTGATGCCCTGGACTGAGGGCGCCACCCAGGACTGCCGTCATATCTTCTCCCTCTCCTGAATAAATGTTTTGAACAGCAGCAACAACAAGGACAACACATGTTCGGTCGCGCGCAACACACTGGACTAGTCGCAACTGAACTACAGACGGAAACTTGGGCTAGTTGGTAAGCGCCCGTCCTCGCTTTCACCTCGTTTTTAATTTTCGCGCCCTTTGTATAGGGACTACCTAAAGTCCCTAGATGCGTTTAAAAAAATAAATAAGAAACACGATCTAGGGACTTTAGAACTACCTAAATACTAGCTAACCGTTTCAAACAAATTGTTTGACATAACTTCCCTGTAGGGAGCAAACGCGCTCACTGTGTCACTTGTTCAACCTTCCGCTCTCGAACGATGCCATGTGAATAATATAATTTTCACGTTCGATTTATGCTACCTGTCACGGTGTGTACCTGTACCCCAGTAAAACAAACTTCGAAAAAAAAAAAAAAAAAAATTTGTAGCAGAGCGTGGTTTCGATCCACGGACCTCTGGGTTATGGGCCCAGCACGCTTCCACTGCGCCACTCTGCTGAACGCTCGTCCAGGTTTTTAAAACCATATATAAAGATTTATAATTTATAAAAACTTTTTGAGGTTTTTTTTTTTTGTTAAAAGTTTTGCTGTTTTATAAAGTAGAAGCGGACAAAGCACGAAATCAATCTTGTGTGATGATCTACACACTTCGATTCATTAGCTTTTTATATTTTGTAAACAAACATGGCTGCGCCCTGTCGCCGTCCTCCGTCCTCGCGCTGACTGTGCGCAAGTAGGTGTTCGCCACTGCCCTGCTAAAGCAGGGTTCTTTCTCATCGTACACTGTGCGCCGTGTTTCCTTTTAGCCGATTACTAGCGAATCTCCGCCTTGCGTACCGCTGCACCCCCGGCGAACTGGAATCGAGGTCTGCGTGTTATTTTGGGAGCAGCGCGCTGGTGACGTCCGAGGAAAGCGGGCGGTGCTCAGTCAACAGGATTGCCAAATTTGGTCGAAATTCGAGTCGGCGACCCCGGCTTGCCTAATATGCACCGAACCGTAATGGAGCCACAGCGGCTACCGCTGCGTTTCCACTCCGGCGGTAGCGTATTGCGGCTTTCCGCGCCCGAAGTCAGTCGACGGTCTAGCCGATCTGTCGTTTGCGACGGTGTGCCGTGATAGTCCCAGTGGCTTGTTGATCAAGCGCGGTGAGGCGAAGTGACTTCCACTACAGTGACTTGGCAAAGGGCGACAACACTTGTACCAGATTTTGTAGATCCTTTACTGCGTCGCAGCTCCCATCAACAGGTGAGGCATGAACTTGTGTCGTTTGTTTCCTGCTTATATTTTGAATGGGCACTTTTTTTCTTGGGTTATATGGTCCGCAGCTCACCAGCGACATCTTCCGAACATTGTTCGAGCTCTATTTATCCGTATTAAAGAAGAAATTAGCTCTAACATTTGGACGAACGCAGCAGAAAACATACACGACGATTGACAAGCGCTTTAATAATATGTAGAACTAACTAACCCAACAACACGCACTCCTTATCTGTTTATCCGCGAGACCGATGTTTTCGCTGAGCGCAGTGGAGAATTCTGGCACTGCGCACGGCAATCTCAGCGTTCTTTGCTGATGTATGTGTTGTCAGTCACTTTAGGTACTTTGTTCGCGAAGCATAACACGATTGCGCGCCTTTGTTTAGGTTATTGGCGCAGGGTGCAACGAACGCCCTCTCGATCAATAGCAAGCCTCCACTGTTGACTTGAGTTACACGTTAGAAAGTAGCTCGCGCTTGTACTTGCCGGCGGTTACTTTTTGTGACGAAAATAAGGTTTGCTTTGGTTTATGGGGTTTAACGTCCCAAAGTGACTCAGGTTATGAGATACGCCGTAGTAGAGGACTCCGGAAATTTCGACCGCCTGGAGTTCTTTAACGTGCACTGACATCGCACAGCGCACGGGCGCCTTGCTTTTCGCCTCCATCGAAAAGCGGCCGCCGAGAAGACGAAAGAAAATAACACCTTTGCTTCAGATTTTACTTCCATTTAGCGTAATATCTTGTTCCCTGGTCATTTTCAGTGACGGAACGTTTCTGCATTTTTTTTACTGAAATCAGCGTGGGCTTGATAGACACTTCGTTTATGTACCAGGGAATTTGTTCACAGTCAAGCATCAAATGTGAATATGCTTGCACATGTGCTGTGTAAAAGGCAAGTTAATGGCAGTTTTATTGCAATTTTTTATTATGCGATACTTCCCTGTACCCTAATGTATCGGGTACAGGGTACAAGGAAGTATTGCATAATAAAAAATTACAATAATACTTCCATTCACTTGCCTTTTACACAGCACATGTGCAAGCATATTCACATTTGATGCTTGACTGTAAACAAATTCCCTGGTACATAAACGTACATAATAAAAAGAAATTGCAGTAAGATTCCGTACCCTGATGTATCGGCCTCGGCGGCAGCTTTTCAATGGAGGCGAAAATCAAGGCGCCCGTGTGCTGTACGATGTCAGTGCACGTTAAAGAACCCCAGGTGGTCAAAATTTCCGGAGTCCTCCACTACGGCGTCTCTCATAGCCTGAGTCGCTTTGGGACGTTAAACCCCACAAACCGAAACCTAATCCTAATGTATCGTGTTCCTCGCCACTTTGGGAAAATGTCCAAGGAGATTGTTGGCGAATTGGAACTTTGTTCATCGTGCAAAAAGCACTTGCTCAGAGATGCTGCCACTTTGTGCATAATCGCAGTTTTCATAGAAAAATCTTCCTGCCGCTTCCGATGTGAAAAACCTGCTTGTACCATTTAAGACGCCTATGCCTGAGGGACCCTCTCCAAATCAAACTACATATCAAAATTCTTAAATAAGGATATGAATCCCTTCTGCCAGTTTTGCAGGGAGAAAGACAACTTCGAGCATATGATCTGGGCATGCAAAGCCCATAAGCCTCTCTCAGAACTCTTGCCTGATCCCTCTAAAGAAGCTTGGGACAAGTTGAGGTCCAGCGATGGCCCTGGCATTCAGTTCAAGGCCGTCGAATGGGCCGGCATTGCCAAAAGTCTCCACGGCCAGCGGCACGCTAGCTGATTTCCCCTATTCCTCCCAGTAATTGTGAATAAAGTTTTATCAGCTTCAGCCGCTGAAAACTTTACTTTCTGAATTTACTGACCAAAGGCTTTTGTCGAAGTTGCCTTTGCAGCAACACCCTTGTGCATCCATGTGTCATGTAGTCCAGGAGTGCTTTTACATATTGTAAAAAAGATTTTTTTTTTTTATGCTTGTGATGGCAAGTCTTACAAATAGCTGTTGTAAACTGTGACTTTTCGTGACCCTCTTTCAGTGTTCACATTCATTGTAGCAGTGTTGTACCAAATGTTTGCATGCCATGTGTGCAGTGCACACATACCTGGGAATTGTTATTGCAAAGTGCCGGCATGCTCAATGTAGGCCATTGTACATGCAATTGATCAAAGTACTGTAGCCTGTCCATTTCCTTGTGAGACCTAAGTCAGCTCAGAAGGAAAAAACTGTTCCATCATGGTGTTAAAGGCAGAGCTTGTGTGTCCCCCAAATCTCTTCAGCTACTGTTATATTGAGCTGTTTAAAAGAGAAATGGAAGGAGCTTCTAGGGTTTTATAGAGCTTGGTGTGTTCTAATCAAACATTTACTGTGGCTTTTTGTCCTTACAATTTCTGCTGTGTAGTAATTGAATTAAGTGTCACATGCATATTGTGTGATGCTTTGTTTTCTGTGTAGATTGATTTCAAAGTTTCTGAACGGAACCCCCGTAGCGGTGCCAAAAAGTCTTTTGCTCAAATTCACAAACTCTGTTCAACTAGATGTTCTACCTTCGCTCCATCAAGTGGAGAAAACAGTCGCTTCTCCAGTCAAAGGGCATTTGAGCTTCAAGAATGCTGCTTGGCCTTTTGTCCGACAAACTGCCATCTAGAAACCTCTCTCCACCTTCCTTTCTTTGAGTTGGCAGAAAAGACTTATGAGACAAGGGTAGGGCCAAAATTTAACATGAAAACTTTGCACTGCTTTGCATAACATGCACAGTTTTTAACACTGTATACTTTTAAATAGACCTCTGGTGAAAGTGGAAAGTTACAGTCTGAAAGATACACTTTTCACATTTCAAGGAAAGATACTGCCGGACATGCTTACCCATCTGGCACCACACGTTACTGGTCACGAAGCCTCTGCGTAGGGTGGGGTGAGCTAAAAAAGTCATCTGCTTCTGCTTCCTCTCAGTGGTCTGCAATGCCTGAGTGACCAAACTATGCAGTACCAAGATGCATGTGCTATAGGATGTTTGCATACATTACAAATTAGCCCTGCCTTGGAGGTGCAGTGGTTAGTCCGCTCAATTACTGTGCCCAAGGATGCGGGATCGAACACCGGCCGCGGCGGCCGCTTTTCGATGGAGGCGAAAAGCAATGCGTTCGTGTGCTGTGCGATGTCAGCGCACGTAAAAGAACCCCAGGGGGTCAAAATTTCCAGAGCCCTCCACTACGGCGTCTCTCATCGGCTGAGTTTTTTTGGGATGTTAAACCCCTCAAACCAAACCATTACAAATTAAAATGTAAAATATGTTGGGTGATCTCTACCATGTGGTAACAAAAAAATTTTAGCTTGGATGCACATATACGCCAACTCTCGCACAAAACATCTTTTTAGCTGCGTTCTCTTTCAGAGGTTGGGCTGAATGGCCTGAAAAGTGCCATTGTGAATGATGAAAAGGGAAATGAAGTGAAAAAATCTAGCTTACGTACACTGCTTCACTATTTTCACGTCCTAATGTTGATCTATACTATGGCCTGCACTGCACAGAAGAAAACAATGTTTGCTGTTTGAACAGCGGGGGGCCATATTCAGAAATTTGAAAATGTCCGTTTGCAGGACAAGGAAAACAACTTGCTTACTTTGCAATTCAAAGTTGAGTCTCAACATGCATCCTGAAGCCCTGAGCAATGTGCTGATATCTGGATAACATAGATGGCTACCCCAGTCGGATCCACGAGTGCCCAGCTTGTAGTGTGTTGTTCATATATCCATATGGTGACAAGGTGGCTGTCTTTCTTTTTTTTACTGACTTTTGAATAGAAACTGTATAGGTGGACAGAAGAGAAAGATGTGCGGAAGGAAGAAACTAAAAAAAAAAATATCCAATGCTGGGCTGCCGACAACTGCAACACAAAAGTTTTGCTAACAAAGCTGGCTGTTTCAGACGTCGCTGGACCACTGCTCGGTAATCGTGTTGTCTTCTGCGGAGAACCCAGGTTTACAGCCCTCATAAGATGAAAGTTTAGAGAGCACGGCATAATCTGCAGGGGAGAAAGGCGAAAACCTGAGCGTTGCTACGGCACATGGTACATTGTACACTCCTTGTCGAACACAAGCAGCGTTCTATTGAACGCATCAAAGTTCACTGACATTCTATAATTGGTTTACAGGAAGGGAAAGGTGCAGTATCTGTCACACTTGTTTGTGTGGACACCTGAAGTTGTTTTTGGGTACCATCGAGTTCAAACGCCTGCATGTTGGTGGCATCAGATGTGACTATAAGTGCTGAATGCTCTAACTTACGTTGCAGCTGCATATCGGGGCATGGGAAGCACCTTCTTGACACTCCGAATGTCCGCTCTGCTGTGTTCCTTGTTTTTATCTGGTACTCTGATAGATGTTAATTCTTAAAGATACAGTTTGACTGAGAGAGGGCTGGAAAGTCATGAAGAAAACTTGCTTTTTTTTGTTTCGCTCTTCAGAGGCATCGTGAGGAACATTATGCAGGCATATTCTGCTTTTTCAGGCAGCATGCTAGGCTCTCGCCCAGTTTCATAGATGACCCGTGCACGACTGTTGTTGAAGATTCAGCTATCGTGCACAGAGCCTGCGTAACCAAGATCATTAAAATTCCAGCTGGGGTTGCGTGTGATGACCTAGAAGGGGAAAGAGATAATTAAAACAATGGGAGCAGGTTCAAGTAATGCAAAACTGTATCAAGGGAGCTACTAGAAATTTCCACTGGTGTAACACGACTGTTCTTGGCAAGCTTGCACCCAGGTTCGGCTCTCTATCTCTGCAGGATGCAACTGGTCGTATATTTTAGTGTAAAGCAAATTGTATTTTGGGGGAACCAGTTACATTTGGACGTGACGAAGTGTGCATGATTGCCAACATATATTGGCAAGCTGTGGCACTCGATCGCAGCTTCATTTGCATTAAGCTTGTGAAATTATACATTTATTAGACATGCTGAATTGCACAGTTCATGTTATTGATTTCTCTACACACGCGCATATACAGTACGCTGATATGGAAATTTTTACATGCAGCTGAATGTGCATACCACATCACTTTTTTCTTTGGCGAAAAGAGGAGCTGTGCTGGTGTTTCTGGTTTGTAATTGTGTATTCAGAAATCTATGCATCGCAATTGCAATTTTTGATACTGTTCTAAGTTTGTTTTCAGTTGCAAAAGTCTTGGCCACATGTTCTAATATTTTTATTACAACTGCATCGCCACCAACTTTAGGTAAATGCTTTGTAAGGTTTATGGTTCAGTAAATTATGATGATGTCGTAAAAACATTTTGTGAATTCACATTGGCTAGGTTGTGACTGCTGCCATGGATAATATACTGTAAGTGCATTTGTTTCAGTTCATTCGACTGATTTTTTAAGCGTCACTAGCTCAAGCAGTGCTAGAAAACCTGTTAACATTGGGTCTCATTAAATATATATGACTCTGGGACCCTCTTATATGCTCTTAATGCTGGTTGTTTGATGTATCACATGTTGCGTTAACCTGAAAGTGAAACTGAAGATCAACTGCAGGGTGTGGTGTTGTTTCAGCTGACCATGAAGAGCAAAAACAATAAGCTAGAATGAAGTGAAGGAGAATAACATTGTACTTCTGTGCCCAAGCGGGATTGTAGTTGATAGTCAGTGAAACCAATTCGTCTGCAGAGGAAGGCTTTCTGCTCTTGTTCTTGCCAATGTCCACCAAGCAAATGGGCTTATGGCTGTCTGCGTGGGTATCATAGGGCGTGCAAAAATACTTCTATTGCACTTCGACCACCTACACGAAAAGAAGTTTTCACATTGTTGAATATATGAGTAATTAGGTGATATGGTAATAAGCTGAAACTGAGAAGAGGAAATGAAGGGTGACATTGTATCAGCCAACCTTGCAAAGCGGGAAAAGCTAGCATGAAATTAGAGAAAATAACACCGCCGTTTTACGTTGGGAAAGGATTATGTTTGATGATCAGTGAAATGAATTTATCTACACAGGAATTCTTTTTGTGCCCTTGTTTTTGCCAATATCTGACGAGCAAATGGGTGTAAACTCGCCGCTGGCAGCAGGTGTGGCATAAAAATGATTCTTTTATCATGCTTTGCGTACAGGAAAGGAATTATCATCATTTGGACACCAATCTAGATCACAGCCTTGTTTATTTTCTAACACTGCAAATCCAAGCATGAACTCTACGATGTTTTTGAGGAGATGCAGCCTTTGTGGTTGCAGCACAAATCACCTTTGATCTCTCTAGGCTTTATTGTGAATTCATGCATGCAGTCTATGCATCCAGTCACACTGCAAAGCCTTGCCAGCTGATAAAAATTACTAATCAGACAGTGAACTATGACACAACCTGCAGGAACTTCATCACGCGGGCAGACTAGGAACTCGTGATGAGCTTCAATGCTGTGTACTTTACAACGCTACGCACGGTCTGCTGTGGTATGCTCACATGTAGCCAGTGACCACTTGACATGCGCCGGCGTCGTAGAATCAGAACATGATCAGCAGCTCTAGCATAGGAGATAGTGGTTAGCTATGATTGTTTAAAACACATTATGCGGAACTCATGGTCACTAAAGTGTTTCAGAAGGTTTAGGCAGTCCCTCAGTCAGTTGGTGTTTTGTCACACTGAAAAGCTTCATCAGCACATAATACAAAATCTGTGAAGCACACTGATGTTGCGATGTCCACCATGTTTACAAGAGGAGTTGCAATCGAGGAGACCTTAAAGTAGCATTGTGGCCACCTTGATAATCTCAAGGAAATCCTTGAGTTTCTATTCTCCTCGAGGAGTGATTGAAGTGGAGTTTGGTTTCTACAGCAAAAGAAACAAGCCTCGGGACCTACTTGGAGTAGAAGTTCAAGTGGGGGCATGTTTGTGTTTGATATCCTGAAACTGTGCATTGCCCATGGAGATGGCACAGTAGGGGACTGCATATTCATTTTGTCCACTTGCAGTTCCTTAAGGTGCACAGACATCATAGCACACAAGCTTGTTTGTATTTCATCTAAATCTGACCTAGATTTCCATGGCCTAGATTCTATCCAATATCCTCAGCCTTTGCAGCCGTAGACTGTATCTAACAAGCAACTGGAGCTAGTAAAGAATGCATAATGAAAGGAAAATGCATATAAAGCCAGAATTGTGCAAATGCCATTGCAATTTTGTTTTGCTTAAGTGTTTATGGCTGCAATAGAAATACATGTACTCCATCAACACATGGTCTCACTTATCTCAGATTGTTTTATAGTTTCATGCATTTTGTATCATTAGGTTTGTGAGATTACATCTGTTCTGCTTTTTTGTTTTCTTTTGCAGACACTTCTGTGGTCTGCTCATCGACACCAATCTTCAAGGTGTACTGCCATGCCCTAACGCATGCAGAGGACATTTCGTTGTTTCAAGAGAACAAGTCCTGGATCAAAGATGACCGTGCTGGATGCTTCGTGCAGTGCCCTGACAAAAAGGGATCAGCCAGCAAGCATGTAAGTTGCAGTTAATGGAGTTGAGTTTTTTGTTATTCAGGGTCAGTCAAACCCACCAGAACAGAAACTGAGGAAAAGGTGAAGGTTTGTTATTTGCTACGAACATAGTATAGTATAAAAACCGTCTTTTCATACTCTTTGAATGCTAGGTAGAGCAAGCCTAAACCAGCAAGTAATGATAAGCTATGCATGTAATTCAGCAAATGGGAGCATGTATAACTTATATGGCTCATGTAGAAGTAAAACAGTAGAGACTTTTAGTATAGCGTATGGACACTTTCGTACGATAAACGCCAGCAAATTATGGGATGCTACTCTGTGTGTTGTATCAGCGCTTTTAGTTGGCCGTATGAAAGCGCGAACGCAAACTAGGTGGTGACATCTAGATTTAAAATTAAAAAGCACATTCAAGCTTTTTTTTTTTTTTTTACTTCCAAGCCAAAACTAGCCGAGTCACATCGGGATTTTAGCCAGTTTTTGTGTTGCGGCAGCTTCGTTGTACTCCCCAACGTTGGTATTCCCATGTTGAATACTTTTACTTTGTATTGCCGTCATGGTGAGTACCGGCCTCCTTTCAGCCCGTACTGCCAAGCACATTTTTACGGATACACATGTGTAAGCAGTCAAGCCAAGGCGATCCGCTTCATGGCGTTGCCATGCCGACAAAGCAACGCTACTTGTCAGTTTTAGGGACTGCGCTGCTGCCGTTCAAATAAAAAACAAAGCAAATTATTTACTAAATATTTGAGCTGAATGCTACACGAGGCAAAGCGAAGACCCCGTGTGCCATTTATAGGCGGCAGCGCGCCCTAAAACGCGGTGACGAAGACAAATTCACTCTGAAGCGGGCGGCCTGGACGCCGCCATCTTGTCAACGCTGATCTCCTTTCGTACGTGAGGGCTGGGCACGATTAACTCAAGTTTCGGCGTATGCTGGCTGATCGTACGAAAGAGCTCGGTCCCGGGTATCGTATAGCGCATGCGCAGTGCGCGTCACGGTATTTTTGGCGCGCGCTATTCCTCTGCGTGTGTCTGTGTACGCTATACTAAAACCCTCTAGTGTATTTCGCTAAAAGGAAAAATTCCACAGCGCAAACAAAGACGATAGGGCAAGGTTGATACTGAACTCCAACTGATTATACTTCATCGAAGCGAGTAAAGAGGAAGGCTTTCTGCAGATGCATGCAAGCATAGCGAAATCAGGGTGTAGACGAGCCGTACATGAAATTGCTGGAAGATATATATAGAGGGTGCACAGCAACCATAGTTCTGCATGAAGAAAGTAACAAAATTCTTATAAAGCAAGGTGCTGGGCAGGGAGGCACGATCTCCCCAGTACTATTCACAGCTTGCTTAGAAGAAGTATTCAGAGACTTGAAATGGGAGCAGTTAGGGATAAGGGTAGATGGAGAATACCTCAGTAATCTGCAATTTGCTGATGACATTGCCTTGCGAAGTAACTCAGGGGATGAATTGCAAAGAATGATTGATGACCTAGATAGGAAAAGCAAAAAGATAGGCTTGAAAATCAATACAGAAGAATAGGGTTATGTTCAATAGCATAGGGAAGGAACAGCAGTTTACGTTAGGTAGCGAAGCACTGGAAGTAGTAGGCGAATATGTCTATTTAGGACAGGTAGTAAACGTAGATCCGGACCATGAAAGGGAAATAGCAAGGAGAATAAGACTGAGATGGAGTGCATTTGGCAAGCACTCCCAGATTATGACTAGCAGCTTACCGGTGTCACTAAGGTATCGCTCAAAAGGAAAGTATACAACAGTTGCATCTTACCTGTACTTACCTGTGGGGTTGAAACATGGAAACTAACAAAGAGGGTTCTACTTAAGTTGAAGACAATGCAGAGCGCTATGGAAAGAAAAATGTTAGGGATAACGTTAAGAGATAGGAAAAGTGCAGTGGGTCAGAGAAATAACTCAAGTCACTGACATTCTAGTGTAAATTAAGGAGAAGAAATGGGCATGGGCAGAACATTAGCGTGAATAAAGGATAAACGATGGTCGCTTAGGGCAACAAACTGGATTCGAAGGGAAGGAAAGCGTAGCAGGGGGCGGCAGAAAATTAGGTGGGCGGTTGAGGTTAAGAAGTTCGCAAGGGCCAAGTGGATGCAGCTCACACAGGACCGGGTTAATTGGAGGAATATGGGAGAGGCCTTCACCCTTCAGTAGGTATAGTCAGGCTAAGGATGATGATGATGACAAAAATTGATGAAGTAAACATCCTCAAATACAACCACACTGCTGGCAAGCATATGAATATCACTTTAGGTCATTCCTGTTTGATCAAACTAAGTAGACGACTTTTGCCACTAGGAAGAGGTACTGAGGTGTTACGGATGTAACTTGAACCCAGCCTTTTCATACAAGACGCTTTGAGCAACTCGCTGGCGAGAGTATCTGTGCTTCTGCCTAAAATTCTTATTTCTGTGAACTTTGGTTCACACTATGGCTTGAAATCGGAAGATTGGATAGTAGTAAATTTTGATTGTTCAGATGCACCAAATAGCCCAGCAATTGGTTTTACTTGACTGCATTTCACCCTGTATTTGCATAATAGTGTATGCCAGGTCTTTTAGTGAAAGAACACCAGTTACGAGTCGTGCTGCAAACTAAGCAGAAAAGTGTTAAGAGCATTTTGATTGGACAAAAAATAAGTGACTAAACATGGAAAACCTGATTGGGTCACAGGTGCTCATATGAAGGTCTAATTGTACTTGCACTCAATATGTTGTTTGCAAAAAAACAAAAAAGTAATCACAGTCCTGATGAAACCTCGGGCAGGTGGTTGTTGACAAGTGACAAGGCTGGTGGTCATTGCTTGGCGGGTTGTATGACGTCACGGGACAACGTGACCTGGCCCAGTTGGTAGGAGTGGCAGGAGACGGGAATCGAACCAAGGACCCTTGGAACCCAAGTCAAACATGCTGCATGTATGCCATGCAGGCATGTTCGTACGACTTGGTGAGAGTGGGGCTTTACATCTGTGTTGGATGATTTCTTATATTAGTTTATGACTGTCGCTAACGGATACGTGTAATGCAGTGGAGGTACAAATTAAGGGATTATTTTGTTGTGCTTTGGGAGCTGAGCAGAAATGCAAAAGATACAAGGAAAAACTTGGAGCCAAAAAAAGCTAAACAAAGCTAGACCAAGAGAAACAAGGGCAGAACATTCTAACACACATAAACAGCCTCTAGCTTTACCGAGTAAATCGAAAGCCACTTTTGAGGTGAAAGCCTTTCTTGGCTCATGGGTGGTGTGTACAGTTTTCGTGACCAGAAAATGTACACTGAATTGAATATGGAATAGAAATAAGAAAACAGAATTGTGATATAGTATGTGGGAATCGATCTCTGGCCACTAGCATGTGAGATGGGGATACTGTCACTTCACCATGACATTTTGATGTTTGAAGCTGAGTAAAGGCACGTCTTGTGAATGAGGCAGTTGAACCATGTACAAACGTAAGCCTTAAAAGCAGCAGCAGGCCACCAAACAACCAACTGCAGGCACAAATGGTTTTGTGTTATCACATGTAAGGAGACACTGTATTTACTCGAATGTAACGCTAGTGTTTTTCATGATTTTTGGCTCTCAAAGTCTACCCTCGCGTTATAATTGAATACTGCAATTTGGTTGGCTAAAGTAGCACCGGGGTGCAGCCATATTGCATCCACCACCACTCAGTTTCAGTTTCCACGGTTTTACGATGTTATGTTGGCAACATGGGTACCAGGGAAGCCAAATCAGCCAAATCCCAATCCATCCAAAGTCAAAACTTAGCGCTTCTTCTCGTGGGCTCAGAATCACGTTCTCCCTTTGGTCACGCGCTTGTCGCATCTTTCGCACTGGATTACATGGTTACTTCTGTTGTTATCGCATTTCGCACGATGGCAGCGCGCTATGCACAGTACGATGCTCGCCTCAAAAGGGCTATTGTGATAGCAGAAAGAATCGGAAATTCTGCGACAGCTCGATGGCTAGACATTACTAATCTACCTTACAGGGGTGGCGGATGCAGCGGGAGGTGATTTTTAAATGTGGGCCTGGCCGCAAGGCTTCTGAATCGTCTGGGAGGACAAGAGTGAAAAGGAAGACTGGGTTTCCGAGAACTCAGCCTGGGACGACAACGACGACGAATGAGCGTTTTTGGTTAGACTGCAATGGCCATAATGTCTATTAAAGATACTTTTTCAAGTGCTTACCGCGCGTTACATTTGGGGTTTAATTTTTTCCCACTGGGCAGTATGGAAAGTCGCCCCTCACGTTACATTCGCGGTCGTGTTACATACATTAATTGCCGCAAGAACTTTTTCTCTTCACACTTTGGTAACAGTAAAGTGAGCTACGTAAAATGTATGTTATAACTATAGCGCATTCTGAGTCACTCTTGTGGTGGTGCGTCGTTGCTGATTCAGCTTTGTGGCTTTTGGCCACATAGTGTTGTTTGGGTTTAGATATTTCCTAGACCTCTTTACGTTCCTTGCAATAAACAAGAAAAATGGCTGGTGATGGAAGAACAGATATCACACTCATACAGTCTGAGCTATTAGCCATGAATTTGCTCAAAGGCTTCGACGTAGGCTTCTGAGGGCACTTTTTCTATTGGATGTCTTGATTTATTTTATATTGCTCATTACAGCTGGGGGGTGAAGCTCATTTTTTTTTTAATTTTTCAATATAGGCACTGTGCATGTGCTTTGCTTGGGTTACCTGATCCTTTCATTTTGATTTCTTCATAACAAAGGTACACATATTTTCTTGGCACAACTTTGTTCTGGTGTCTAGACCTTAGTAATAGACAATAAAAAAGTCAATGCTCATTCTCATTGCCGATATATAGCATTCTTGTACCAAGCTCAGCAGCTGTTAAATTCTCTTTTTTCACCCACTGCCATGTTGGCAAGTCCTTTGACTTCGCACTGCATAAGTCCTGCTGCGGTGGTGCAGTCGTTAAACCGCTCGACTGCTGTGGCCAAGGATACGGGATCGAATCCCGGCCATGGTGGCAGCTTTTCAATAGAGACGTGAAGCAAGGCATTCGTGGACTGCGCGATGTCAGTGCACCTTAAAGGCCCACTGTCCACCCTCCGGTCGAAAATATTTTCTTCCCCGGTGACTGTGAGACTTCGCCCCTGGAACGCAAGGCCGCAAAATGTTTTTGAAAAGAGTAACTAAGTTACAGCCACCGCAATCACCCGATTCTATCCTGCCTCTCTCCTTCCGTTCCCTCGCAAAGGTTTTTCACTCTCCTGCCCGAGGTCGTCTAGCCTCCGCAATACAAATTCCCCTTCCTCCTCCGCGTTTGGCGGGAGGTGGGGCGTGGCTCTCCGCGAGCGCGAAAAAAAAAAAAAAAAAACGGTCGAGGGAGCACGCGCCGCTGGATTCAGTCTGGCCGTGGCGAGGGAAAAGCGCGCTGCGAGCGGTAGACACCCATCCTTCTCCCATCAGTCAGCGAGACGGACCAATGGACGTCGTTCGCGGTACGTACGTCATTATCGGGGCCCGTCGGGCCAGCGCAGGAAACGGTGAAGCTGGCTTCTCAAAGGAGAGCATGAGGGAGCTTTGAATTGTATTTTCGATGCTTTGCGGCGCGCGTGTCGCTGTAGAATTTTGCACAGACTATCTCCGGTACCTGATCGAAACACTGGGCTCCTTTTCTTAAAAGGGCCTTCCCTGGACAGTGGCCCTTTAAAGAACCCCAGGTGGTCAAAATTTCCGGAGCCCTCCACTGCGGCGTCTCTCAGAGCCCGAGTCGCTTAGGGATGGTAAACCCCATAAACCAAACCGAACCTTGTACTGCATTGCATTTAGAGAAGGGCTTGTGAGGGCAAGCCAACCATTCGTTGCTTTGGCAAGCCACCTTCCATCCTTTCTTACTCACACCCACTGTCATTTTGTTGTTTGTAACTTTAAGTGTATATTTTGACAGTCGCTGCCATATTGGATTGCACTAAGCGGCTTGGGCTAGGCAAGAGAGAGACTAAGTCATCTCTTCACTCTCTGTTCTATTTGCATATGCTTAGACTTTTTGCTGTGCGCATTATAACATGCCATCTTCCAGCTTCAGTGTAGAAGGTGGGAAGGTGCTTTAAATTTGAATCGGAGGGTTAAAGGTAGTACTCACTCCACATGCTATTGGTTTCATTCCCACAAAGCTACGCACAACCTTATGGCAGCCTTGGGATGCTAGTAGCCCCATCAGTTGCTGTGTTAGTTTTGTGGATGCAATCTGAAAATGTACACATAAGGATTAAAATTTTTCACAGACCCAAAAAATTGTGCCTCACAACTACCGGTGTGGCAATAGTAATTCTTCCAAACCGTATCGAATAAAAATAGTGTAGCTAAACACTGAACCAAGTACAAATTGGGCAGTCCTGCCAAGCATTGAAGTGCCCGTGGCACTGCTGTGTTATGGTTCAATATCAAAGCTATAGCTTCTAAAAGATGTAACACAAGGCTTCACAATTGGGACTCAACAAGAAGTCAGTGTATTAACACACTGACCTTGAAGTTATACACGTATGTTTCGAATCGTCATTTGCTACTGATGATGACAAAAAACACACTACACACACACATTAGGACATGAGGCGGTTAACAGCTAAGCATGAGCCATGGCCTCCCAGACCGGGCATCGAGGCGGGATTTGCTTAATTTGCTTAATCTTAAAAATTGTGTATGAGGATTATGATCATTGCCAAACAAATGGGTTGTAATGCATTTGCTGAGGCCTTTGTGGAGGTCGGTTAGCAGGGCCGAATGCAGCCACATTTATTTTCGGAAACCTGGAGGAGTGGCGGCAGCAATATTTGGCTGAGACAAAAGTCCCAGAGTGTTCTAAAGTGTTTGTGCTCTCGTGGAATTTTCTTCAGCATGCTCTGCACCTTCATCCCACACATGCTGATAGCAGGAGTACTTTTTTTTCACTTAATGAGAACACACTAGGAGTGGTCCATCGTGTCATGCAACTATAGCTGGTCGAGCGCGTGATACGAGAGCGTACAGTCTGACTTGGGATCCAAGGGTGCCGGTGGTCCGATTTTCATCTCGCACTCCATTCTCAAAGCAGTAGCCCGAGTTGGCAGCTCCTGATAACTCTGCTTTACGGTTTGGCCGTGCCATGTGGCCTTGTGACATCAGGCCGCCCGACTATCAAACAGTGTCCAGCCATGTCACCTGGCAACCCACCAGAGGCATGCCCATGATTTTTCGCTCACCACGAAATACTGGATTATCCGAAGAGCGTGGCCTTTAACAGTGTTGCATTAAAGCATTTCCTGAAAGTGGCCAGGTGGGAACGGAAGCAGGGGGAAGCATGCAGAGTGATGAATGACTGATTTACTCAGTGCTCATCGTAGACGTGTGGCCTACAAGAAGCATAGAAAGCTGACAGTTCTGTTTGCGCTGGCGCTCCTCCCTGTGTTTCCGAGCTATCTGCATTACATGCGACAAGAAAGCGAGCAAAGGAAGTGGAAGCCAGGAATTCACTTTTGTGTTGGTGGCCCAGCCCAAAAAACTCCAGCTGAATGCGATGGCTTCTGAGAGAGCCCAAATATCTGATTGGCACCAGAGATATCCGAAAATGGGAGTTGTTCGCCAATGCGAATTTTACATGCTCATGTTTTTATGAAGTCCCAAGTTTCAAATTATGTAGCATGTTGATTTTGGCACTTATTCCTCACTTGATGCAATTTGCGCAGCTGATTTGGAAAAGAGAAAGCTGCAGCCATACCAAGGACTTCTACTAAGTATTTCTCTGCAAGCTATATGCATCTACTGCTGATGAAACAGGCTAGGAATAGCAGGTACGAGGGAAACTTCAAAGCTATTAGTAGCCTTGACAAGTAATCTTTGAATTCAAGCTCTGCCGCATGTTAGAACTTGAGCTATGCGAATAGCTATGTCGGAATGATAGAAGTCTGAGCAATTTACCAAAACAAAGCAGCTGTAGAAATATTTTAGGCAATCAGGCCTTCTGAGCTCTGTACTTGCGCGCAAACCTCTTCCGAGCACCTTCACTTTTGGATGAAGCTTCCAACTTTTGTGCACCTGGCATGACTTCGAAATGAATTCGGCCAAATGGCTTCTCGCTGAACTGGCTGTCTCGTGTTACTTTTTTGCAACAGTTACTGTAGATATCCACTCTTAATTGGTTCCCACTAGGAGGATCTTTCCAATGATTACGTACAAGCAACAAGCACGCTAAGTTACAGTGCTAAGGAGAGCTGTGTCCGGAAACATAAGCATGCCGAAGCGAACATGGCAATAATAGTCAACTTCAGGTTATGTCCTTTGTTCAAGTAATTAGATCTAATAAGTTAACGCAGCGGTTAAACGGTTACATGAGCTTAGAGTGCTAGTAACGAAATAGGTGCACACATTTAAGTGTGGCATGATTAAATATTTACACGAGGAAAAAGGATAAGATATATATCATAACTTTGAAAAACAAAACAAAGAGATACACAAATTGTACGGAACTACATTCTGGAGTGAATGCTTTTCATGTACTAGTGCGCACAAGAAAATCACAGATTGTATTGCATGCATATAAATGAAGCATAAAGCATATCGTCCAACATATCAAAACCTCTGTAACATATAAACTTGTGCTGTAAATGCATTTCTTCGCATTTGTATCGCTGCATCACACATGTATCGTCAAGATGTTATGTGGAAAACATAAAATTGTACAAAAGCCATTAGCATAATATTCTATCGTATATTTCAATATCTTTTTCAATTTCTATTTTGTTCTAGCCCAAAGAATACTAGGTTAAAGAAACATGGAACGCAGTAATAACTCTTTTCCCATACCTTGTAGACCGTCAAGGTATGCAGTATTTTTTCTAAAATCGAAGGGGCCATGTCGGAACATACAGGTTCTTGTATTTATTATTCCAAAAATATTTATGGACTACAGTTTTCATCAGAAGTGTATCTAAATCTGGCAATGAAAGTGCTTTCAAATCTTTGGAATTGAAGCTAAGGTATAGATCATAACCTACATTATTGAACAATAAGCGCAGAATGGCATTGATCCTCATCTTCCAGCGAACTGCGCAGTGTCCATAAACAGCAATGCCATAGCGCAGTATGCTGTACCCTAAAGCATTGACAGGTACTTTACGCACTGAAAATGGCACATAGTATCTGATGCTGTATAATACGCACGAGATGGCACGTAAGCCTTTTGCAGACATATGAGAGGTGCTCATTCCACGAAAAGGCAGAGCCAAAATGTAATCCCAGATATTTTACATTAGTTACAAAATTCAAAGGCTTTCAATTGCAGTGATAACAATCAGAATTATGCAACAAGAAGTGGTAGTTAAGGCTGACTTTTTAAATGGGCTATGAAAGCTGATAAGTTTGGATTCGAGAAAACCAGTCCATAGCGCACACTGCTGCTGATTGGTATCTCATGCCAATCATTCAAAAAATGTTCATAGAGTTTAGAGCACAATCGTATGGAATAACTTTGGACATATACATTGTTTGACTTGCTCAATGAACAGAGTAGTAGGATATTTAATCTGCTGTCTGAAATTTCTGAACCTTCTCACACCCCTACTTAACAAAACAAATGAAATTAACAAAGAAAATAATTTTTAATAGAGACAGCATTGTGTGTTACCGTGACTCTAATATGCCTCTAGTAATAATGTGTTATTGTGTGTTTTTATCATTATTATGCTAAAATACTATGGCATGGTTACATATCAACTGCACCCCACAACTGCGACTCAGGGTTAGGATGTTTGACTGCTAGTCCCAATGATGTTGGTTTGATCCTAGTGTACTGGCTGCTTTTCGGTGGTAGTAAAAGGCAAAGAATCTCCCAAAATTCTTAAATGTGCAAATTTTCCCCCTTGCATAATAATCTGTTTCTGAAAGAAATTGACACATCTTATTATGCATTTATGTTATTGTGTAAAGAATTGTCCATGCTTTGTATGGTACATAAAATCTTTGTATTACTTCAGAACTTTTCACGAAATCCTGAAAAAATGCAGACGAGCTGCCCGAGAATTTCATAATTGTTCCATTTCTTGAAAGTTGTGTACTGACTGCGAAAACTTGTTTTCGATGCATTTATACCAGCTTATATGGTAAGTGTGTATGGAGATTGAAATAAGCTGCTAGCATAGCTGGTTTGGTTTTGGTTTATGGAATTTAACATGCCAAAGCATCATTTGCTGGGAGGGGTGGAAACTTCAACCACCTGGGGCTCTTGGCATGCACTGACATCACACAGTACACAGGCACATACCCATCACGGCCAAGTTGATAAGAGCGCCCTAACCATTGATTCACCATGGTGTTGTGCTAGCGTCACTGGAATGGGCCCCTCACTCGCAGAAAAGAAGTATAAAGTGCTCAAAGACATCTCTAGCCCCTTATTGAAACAAGTAAAAAGTTGACACTTGTTTTTCCTCCCTTTTATTTTTCCACTCCATCTGGTTTCTCTGAGCTTTGTTTGTAACTTATCCTTTTGCATATATTTCCTCCTTGTACACAACCTGATTTCATTTTAACCATGGTAAATGTTCTTGTGAAAAACTTGGGAATTAAACAATGCATAAATATCTAAGCTGCTTTCTGCTTTTTGAGCCCTTGTTGTCCTTCTGCATTCTGTTTCATCTCTGTATCCATCACTTAGTGAACTGGACTGATCCTATTCTATTTGTAAGTCTTCCACAATGAACCCCAATTCAAGGAAAGCATGTTGCTTGATTTTTCTGCCGCAAGTCTCCTCGAGCAACTCAACCTCGTATGTGTAATATGACGGGAGTTAGGATTGGGTTTTAACTGCTTTGCTCTACGTGATGGGTAATGTGTTGTGAATGCAAACCCTAAGGCATGGTCTCTAGAGAGTTCATTCTGACTTATTGTTCCCTGTACTCTTACCACGCAAGCCCAAAATATTGGATGAGCTTTTGTTCATTGTCGCACGTTCTTCGCAGGATTAAAAGAGGCAGTAAGGGCACGTTGGTTCATCTTTTGTTCTTGATTAAAGTCAGTTCACTCACTTTTCCAGCTAAGCTGATAATTGTCTGGCTGGAAAAGAACCGTGTGTTTCCAAGGAAATTGGATTTAAGCATTTTTCCACCACTGTGCCAGAAGATCAAATCAGTCGATATTGTCGACCATAAACCCTGACTGCTCATTGGAGGGTCAAATTCTAAAGTTAAAGCTCAGCTACTTTGGTCATCTGATGAGAAGAGAGGAGTCGCTGGAGAAAGATTTGATGTTGGGAAAGGTTGAGGGTCGCCGGAGAAGGGGTAGGCAGCGAACGCGATGGTTAGATGGCATTCTCGAGGCATTGCAGATGAAGCTATGTGATGTTAAGAAGATAGTGAGAGACCGGAAAGCGTGGCGTGACATGGTCCATAGGGTCACGAAGAGTCGGACACGACTGAACGCCTGAACTGAACTGAACCACCACTGTGCTCCGAATCGTGACGTCAAGACTGAAATGGACTTTGTAACTGGTGTGAAGAAGGGAATCACCCATCAGCCTAGCCTCGGGGATCTGATTGGAAAAGAGCTGTCTTCCCGCTGGTAGCGGCGTTGTTTGCACTTCATATTTCCTCGAGCCTATGAAACCTTTGTTTGTAGTAGAGGTGACCCCTTCGTCATTGAAATGCAATAACCTATGACGTACAGGCCAAGTTTAGCTTCTACTCAGTGCCCTTTTAGTGATGATTTCTGGTAGGTTTGGTTCAATCACATTCACTAAAAGGATTAAGTCATCAGTGAGGTTAGGTTTGGGGGTTCAGGCACGAGAGTTGCTGTGACATACCGCTCGTAGTACATATTGCAGTCAGTGTGTGATGGCGGATGCGAGGTCAGAGTGGCTACATGTTTTTCACTTGAGTATACATTCTCTTTCTGCTCAAAGGTGTAATCTCTGTTGCTGTTTTTCCTGCCTTAGTGTATACCACATATTCTGGCACATAAATCACCGCCCTCGCAACTTCAAGCCCCTCCGCTGTTTTGGAACAACTGGCCTGTGTATACCTTGGGGGGGTTTCATTTGTATGGTGGTTTGCCAGAGTGGCTCACTCCATTCCTTTGTAAAATGCACATGGCAGTGCCAAGCTTTAGCTGGCGGGTACCTTAACCTGAGCTATAAGAAAACAATACTTTTATCACTGTATATTTTATGCTGGAAGCATTTCTGGATTTGAACAGGCTGCGTGCCTTGAATCCTGGTTCTGTCTCTTGGTACTTTCCTTGAATGCATATATCTCATCGAATTAAGATGTTTCGTTTAAACCACAAGGATTGTTTTTTTGTGCGTGTGAAAGATTTTAAACAGTGTTATTTGGATACCCAGTCTTCGTGTGCAGGGGGTCCAGCCTAAACCCTGCTTCACTTCCCCAACTCTTGCTAGGCCCTGAGACAGCTTCTGTAGTAATAAAACTATTTTGGTGAACTGTAGAGACCACGATCATTGGAAACATCAACTGTTGCAACTGAGCACTGGTCTGGAAGGAGAAATACAAGTGTATGTGTTCATCATTTCACGTCCATGTTTGTTAACAATTTCTACTTACTAAAGAACATCTGATTGTAAATTTGTGAGATGAAGCTTGTGACTGTTATCTGCTGGTGTGTACTTGTTTTGTTCACTGATACTCACAATGAGCTTTCTTGGGCATCGTCCGAATTTTCTCTTCTACTTGCTTCCTGTACTATTCCCCAAAATCAACTTATACTTGGGCTCAGGTGTGCTGAAGCAAAAGCAGGACATAATTTCGTTCAGGGGTGTGATTGTATATATAGATGCAGTCTTTATTTCATGATTTTTATTTCATGGATGGCATCATTTTGAGACTTTTTGTAATCATACCAAATACCACGTATGTAGTAGGGAAGGGGGTGGGTTGTGTGATGGGGGATGTAACGAGTTTTTTGGCGACCTGCTCCTATCGCACTGTGACCACATCGCTTCGGCTGTTGCACTTGAAAGCTCAAATTTCGTGCATGGAAACATGCGAGAAACCTAGTGTTAACTAAACAGTTTGGCAGGGGCAGTTACTAGTATTCACATTGCAGCAGCCCTGCCAACCTTTGAGGAGCAAAATGAACTGGAAATGCTTGAAATTTCACTCAGGCACGGACATCCAGCTGTGCGGTAGGTGTGTATGATGTAGTCCAAGTTCATGTGCTCATGGCGACTTTTCCGATAAGATATTATTATGCCAAACAATAAGGAACCTATTGAGGAGTTCTGCTGATGGTGTTGTTGGCGTGTCGTTGTCACACTTAGTTGGTACTTGGTGTGTTGTGACAATAACTGTCATGGTTTTTCTTGTCATGTCACAGTGTGTTACTTTGCATGCACATGGTGCATGGTAATTGATTATATAATGCCATGTCATGATGAAGCATGATTAACTACTGGTATCCGGTGTGTACAGAAGTCATGGAGTCATGTACTTGGTGTGCTGTGACAATAACAGTCACGGTTTTTCTTGTTACGCCACAGTGTGTTACTTTGCATGCACATGGTGCATGGTAATTGATTATATAATGCCATGTCATGATGAAGCATGATTAACTACTGGTATCCAGTGTGTACAGAAGTCACGGAGTCATGTACAGCAGGGAATCTGTGCATATGGAATAGTGAGGCACGAGGCTAAGCACAACACATGATGCATGGGCATGACTAGCATGTCATAGCGTAACTAGTGAATTTAGCAATGGTTAGTCGTTGGTGATTTCAATGTATAGAACTCGTGTAACAGAGTAGTGTGTGAGAATCATGTGACCAGTTATGACTCGTAATCTTGCAAGTCACAGACAAGACATGGGCATTACTCAGCAAAAACTTCTAGTGTTATTTACAAGCTAACTAACAATTTTGATGGCATCATGAAGTTTGATGCTTCTTGGCACGTAACAGGTGGTCTTTTTCTTGACACATTGCAACTGACGTTCAAAGCATGCAAAGCATTTCTATTCGTACAGCATTGTATACTTGGAGATCCGTAGCCGGTTTCCTCGCGCTATTGCAAACTAGACTTGAAATTGTCCGGGCATCCGCTAATTTTTATTCCTTTAATTTGCCAAAGTAAAATCGAAGCTTCACCTCTACTCATTCATCTAACGACACAGACAGCATCAGCAGCACCGCGATGAGTGGAGGATGCATAAACCATGATTTAAAAAAAATTTGGGGGGGGGGGGGGGTGAATTTGAAAGGGGAAGTCCCTTTATATCATGTAACACTAACAATGGAATAGGTGCCCTGTACTATATAAAAGCAGCCAGAGTGAGTCCATAGTCAGTGCAAAAAAAAGAAAAATACTGCATCATTTGTTTGCAAATAGAAAATTGTTACTACACATTTAGACTTGCTTTTGTAAATATCACAAACGGGATCTAGCAGGCAGTTCTCCTGACACTTGGGTCCGATTAGTAAAATTATATTGGTAAGTAAACAATGCAATCATACATGTCTGAACAGCTCAGATGTGAATGAAGAAACTAGCGTCCACCCGGTTTTCTTTATACTTCGCATGCCGACAAAAAACAGTAGCGCACAATGTGTTTTTTTTTTTCTTTCAGTTCAAGTGAGCATATGTGCGGGCAGATTGTCTAAGGGAAAGTGCCACAGGTTCGGATTAGCAGAGAGTAGTGTGTTCTCAATTTCACTCTATTCTGTATCACATACGAGAGGATTTTCCATCTGAGGATATATAAATCAACGAAAAAACTGGAAGCAACAAAGATTTACCATCGAACTGTTCCTTTTGAACAAACCATGCAGGTTATAGGTGCTGCCAAATTTTTTTGCTTCATGTTCTGTGTGATTGGGTTCACTTAACAATGGCTAGAGTACGTGCACTTCTTGCAGCATAATCTGCTCTTTTTGTGATCTGTAATTTTCATATACTTTAGGTCTTCCCTTTAGCGAAGCATAGCTGTCATCCTTTATGTCAGGTGCTTTCTAGGGAATACACTTGATAGCTTCAGGTTTGAGTTTTGTTACCATTGATATACCAAGGATTCCCAGCAGTGGAGCACTTGTTTTGTAATTGCTGCTGACGAAGCAGCGCTGATGAGAATTCGGCTTGAAATGAATAGTTTGTTGCAAAGGCTGCACCGCACAGACCTGTGGAACAGCTGTGGACTGCGTACAGTTTACTTCAGTGTCCTGCAAGCAACGAATTACACTGGTTAATGGCTGAGTTTAGCAAGTCTTCGTTCAGTAGTTTTCAGATTTTATGCCACTATCAAATATAATGAAACTGTAAATTCTTCTAGTATTCAAACACAGGAAGTGGAAAATGGAAGAATTGGAAAGCTCAGGTTAACTGTTCATCACCTGCTAAATTACTTCAGCAATGACGGCTACCTCGATAGCCCCTGCTTGCGCATGGACAATCTAGGCTCATCAAGAGTTTCATAAAGTGTGCTTGGTGCTATTCTTTCATAGGTCCTATTTCTGTGGTTCTCGATAGCCCGGGGCAAAGAAAGGCCACAGGATCCATCAAATCAAATAAGAATTTATTTAACATTCATGACAGCATTGGCAGCACGAACAGCTTAACAGAGGTCTGTATCCAATTTTGCACCTATGTACATACTGTAATCAATAGAAGAATTAACAATTGTAATTAAGTATCATTATAAAATGGCAAAAGGGAAAACTATAGGTCTTTATTATAGAGAAGTTCAACACAAAGAATGTACAACAACAAGGATACCCATTCTTGTTTGAAAATAAAGAAAGAAGAAGGCAAGTAATTTAAATTCAATTTAGTTTAACAAGGGTAGTAATGAACATTATAATAGTTGTGGTTTATAATTGGGGCATCAGGAATCAGGAATGGTAGAAATCAGGTTACATTTTACGAGGGTTGCAGTTTTCTGCATATAGATAAATTAGATCTCTGCTTAGTAAATTAACTTTCTCTCTTTTTTGCTGTATGGTACCATCGCAAAAGTACATCATTGAGCCATTAGTGTTTGGCTGTTGATTTCTAAAGGAGCTAAGGAGCCAGCTGTATGATTCCGGCGTAACCCTCGCATAACCAAGATTCCACGATTCAGTAGCTAGGCAGGAAATATAGCCTGACCTTAAACTTTTTCTCTCTCCTTTTGTTACTTCGCATTTGAATTGTGCTGGCATTCTGAACTCATTATCTTGCCCCCATCCATTTAAATGTATGCTCGTGTGAAGTGCTGAGCAGCAGTTGAGTCATGATGGTTTTTTTTTTTTTTTTATTGCGCATAGTGTTCTGTCACCACACCCAACAATGCGACCCATAGATTTGATACGGCTGCTCCTTCAGGTTCGCTGTCCTCGCGTACGATTGCGCATTCCCTGTATACGTCACCGGTGTGGAGAGAAACAGAGCGGGGGCGAGGGCACGTGTCGTAGGCACTTACTCCTCCCTTCGTCGCTTCGTGCTTGGAACAACAGCTGCGTCAGAACGTCGCGGGCAGGCCCCCGAGATTTGGCAACGTGGCACGCGGCCCCCCGTGTCACGACTTCGAGACAACAGCGCGCTCCCAGCCCGCCGAATTCAGGGAGGCATCTCGCTTAGGTTGAAGAGGAGGGCACTGCAGTTTCAAGAGTTGGCTTCTGGCCAGGGGGCGCTCCCGGTCGACGTCAAGGGTCAGTGGTCGTGATCAACATCAGTAACGGTTTCTGAGATGTGTGCGCGCCTTATGTAGCCATGTCGCTAGCCAGGGGTGGTTAACAACTCGATTTTATTGTGCGCCGGTTCTTTTGGTGCTGTTAATTGCCCAGTTGTCTGCCGCTCCGGATGGCAGATATTGGCGATAAGGGCAAGGATAGGGGAGAGAAGGGATTTGGCCAACGACCGAGATGACTAACACAAAATTTAAAAGCTCAGTTTCAACACACAGCAGGGTACACAGCCTAGATGAGATAGGCGCTCTACTTCAGCCAAGACCATGTTCGTCCAGGAAATCTCAGAGGCGCGAACGACCGAATGCTATAGCTTCCTTGCGAGCGTAAACAAGTAGAGAAATATTAGAGTTCATATGTTTAATGGATGCTCAAAGCAAGCAGCGGTGAAGTAGGGGCGAGGACGCGTGACTTCGGGAGGTTCCGGCACTGACGAGCAAAGAACAAGCACAGCTGTGATGTCTTCCGTCCTGCATCTAACATTGCAGCCGGTCACTTTGTGTACATGCGTGCCACAGAGACGACTAGGAAACGTACGCCTCCACCACCCATATACCGTATTCATCACTCCAGTTACATATCATAACGATACCCGGCAACTAATCTCCTTGCAGTAGCACAGCAGGCACCAAATGGAGTGCAAAATGTGTTTTATCGGATCCGAGGCGAAAAGAATTACCCACGATTACGTTAATTCCTAATGCGGAATTTGAGCGCAGCTCGTCTCCTGTTTCACCTTTTCGAAAGATTGTGGCAAAGATTTCGAGCAAGACACGTATGTACAATTACAGACAACTTTTTTATATTTTCACGCGTATTCCTTCAAGAAACACTCCACTAACAGTTCTTGGCTGTCATGAAAGAAGCTTTTTAGTCGGAGAAATGAAGAGAGCAATTGAGTTATCGGGAGGTTGCGGGAAGCAGCGCGGGGGCCCATAGGAGCGTTGCAGGACGAACCGCTGATGCCGCTAGCAAGTGAGAACTGGATGCACGCACTGTGATCTGCTGATAACGGACCCCCCCTCCAACCCCCCCCCCCCCCTCCTGTTGGAACAGGGGGGGATTGGTCAGGAGAGGATGAAGGGTGGCAGTTCTTAGCCCTACGGAGCTGGGACAGTAGGTCAACGTCGCTTTTGGCGGGGGCTAGCCAGCCACCGAATTTACTGTTGTAGGCCGTCATTGCACCCGCCACTGCTTGTTCTTGTGGTTTTAGGCAGAAGGAAAAGAAAATTATGCACGGGCTTGCTGCTGGCTCTGTAGCTGAGCTACCTCCGCTGCCTCGTGCGGACAAAAGTAGAGAAGAAAGAAAAGGAAGAGAAAGACGCGTGCCGCAACAGCCGTCGTCCACCACCTAAGCGGTGGCGAGTGCAATGACGGGCTAAAACAGATAAAAATTCGGTGTCTGGCTAGCCCGCGCCGCAAGCGGCGTTGACCTTCCGTCCCAGCCTCGTAGGGCCAGAAACAGCCACCCTTCGCCACCTCCGCCACTGCATCGGTGGTAGACAACGGCTATTGTTGCGGCGCGTGTCTTTCTCTCCCACTTTTTCCTTTCTTCTCTATTTTCTCTTCTATCCGCAGGAGGCAGCGGAGGTGGCTCAGCTACAGAGTCAGTAGCAGGCCCGTGCATTTTCTTTTCCTTCTTCCTACAGCCACAACAACAACAACCGCTGATAGCGAGCCGGCGTTTCGGCAACCGGAGAACACCCTCGCCGCCACGCAGGAAGAGGGGGGGACCCCATCCTCTTTCTGCATGGCGGCGACGGTCTTCTACGCAGTCACGTTGTCTTGACTCGCTAGCGGCGGCATCAGTCAGTCGCGGCTAGCGCTGCCTCCGGTGACTCCCCCCCCCCCCCCCCTTCCTTTCCTCTTGTTCTCCGGTTGCTGCGCGCGCTCGTGTCCCCATCGTTCGCCGCTGAGTGGACCCCCCGCCCCCTCTTCCTGCGAGGCTCCGGTTGCCGAAGCGCCGGCTCGAACGGGGGGATGAAAGGGGGGCGGAGCTGCATGGTTACGAGACCTACGCGGCCAACGACGACGACACAAAACCCAGGAACGGGCGCCAAAGAGCTGCGCTCTAAGAACAAAAAAAAAATAGGGATAGACAAGTCTTATGGCGCCGTGGTGTTATGTCGGCCCATAATTGTATATGGTGTCGCCTTCAAATTGTGTGCGGGCGTTTGTCTTCTTTAGTTGCACGGGACCCAACACGCCTCGCTCTCTAGGCCGGCTGCAGCACAGAAGGGCGCAGTTCCACTACCATTAATTTAAAGGTGGTCGCATGGCCTTGGATGGAGGGGCGTTAGACCCTTTTTATTTTTACATAGCAGTCGCGAGGGCGTACTTCCACTGCGATCCCTGCTGCCACAATACGCACACCTTAAGCTGTCCACATTTTACCGGTATGGATGCATGCACATGAAACAAAGTACTTCATGCATTCTCGCCGTTTCGTATTTTTCATCGACTACTCTACGCGGGAAACACGTTCGGGATCGTGTGAATGAGTCCGTTGCGCACTGTAGCGCGATGGTCGCAAATTCTCTGTTCATTGAATACCTGAATAACTGCCGAATCGCTTCAGAATCTGTCAACCCACGAACGTAACTAAGACAATGGAACAGATTGTAGGAACGGCCCATAGTCGAAACGTTTGGTTTCCTGCGTCCCAAAGCGACTCAGGCTATGGAGACGGCGTAGTGGAGGGCTTCAAAAATTGCGACCACCTGGAGTTCTTTAACGCGTAGTGACATCGCAAAGCACACGGGCTCCTTGATTTTCGCCTCCATCGAAAAGCGGCTGCCGCGGCTAGGATTCCATCCCGCTTCCTTGGATTCAGCAGTCGAGCGTTCTAACCACTGAGCCACCGCGGCTGGGCTCACGCGAGTGAGTACTTCCGTATTAATACGCATCCAACCGAGCGCAGCCAGGCCTCTCCATGCGTAATTCATTCAGTAAGTGCATTTAGCTGAATGCGGACTATAAAATCCGGCACAACACAAAACATCACTCATTCATACATTGCCGGGCGGTGAGCTATAGAAGGTGCTCGGCTGCGCCCTGAAAATTAACTAAACTTGTTAGTTCTAGGCCTAACCGCCATAGAGCAAAGGAGGGCTTTCTGTAGGCATCGCCAGGTTCCGATGATAAGGTCCCAGAAAAAAAAGAAAGAAAGTCAAGGACACTTTGGCGACTAAAGTGATGAAAGGCAAAAGCTTGAGTGCTGCATTCTGCCACGTGATTGTTGCGCATGTAGCGATGAATGCTGCTACGAGTAAAGCGAGCGACTACTCTTTCACATTCTGCGAGTGCATTTAGTCAATGAATTCTGCTTGGCAGCGACGAGATCGCGCTCCTCGCAGTTGTTTTACGTTTACTGTTCTGTGGTTGATTTTACCGCGTTCGCGGTATTAATTAGTAAATAAATAATTAATTGCGCGGCTTTCACTAAGGATTAAATAATTAGACATTAATTAGTAATCAGAAACTAATTAGTCATTAAGTAGTCATCAATTAATAATCGCTTAATGATTATTTAATTAGTCATTAATTAGTGATTGCTCATTGGTTGCCATATGGCCATATAAAGGCACGCATTCGCGCGTACTGTGGTTGTGCTCTGTGAGCGGTCGAGACCTCCATAACGTCATCCCGTCTCGACCAATCAGAGCCGCCGCAAAAGCGTGACACTTTTGCTGACGATAACAATGAGGCAATAAAGGCTTTCGCCTTAAAAAAAAAAAAAGGCCCCTGAATAAATTTGTCCGGAAAATAAAATAAAAATCCCCATTTGCGAAGTAGGAAATAGTGTCCCCAAAAGGGTGCATTGTACAATACCGTAAAGTCAAGCTTTTACCTCGCCCCATGCATGCCAGGCTTATCAGGAAGGGGTGAGCTGCTTTTACAGTCAGGAACGTTTAGCCATTTTACCTTGCATGCGCTTTTATGGTTTTAGCTTGAACTTTAGTTGCATATTTGTTCCCAGCGGTTTTCTTCCTCTCCACTTGCGGTAGTACTTTATTATGCTATAAGCCGCAAACTACGTTCCCCCGTGGCTAGCAACAATATTGTATGCTACGACACTTCCACCCATCCGATCGGAATTGGCCAAACAGGGAAATGATAGCGTTCCTAACAAAAAAAAAAAAAAAAAAGAAACATGATGGCAAGAGAAAGAAAGGTGGCCGGGGACAACTGGGTGACTGGAAAACTCACCTTCACTTTATGGGAGAAAGGGCGCTTTAACCACCGGCTCCATCGGGCCGGGAGCTGCAGGAGCAGTGCTTCCGGGGTGGTCACGGCCAACTACTTAAGGGGTTTTAACTTAACGCTGCTGCTTACGGCTCCGCCTGACCAGCTTTTCCACAACAGCACATTTATCACCACCTCAAGTAAGCAGAAATTTACAACGTCGCCACCTGCACCGGAAGGGTTGACCCAATGTTACTTGGGTTGACCTGCGTCATGCACCGAGGCCTGCGAGGGTGTTATGGTGACATCTCATGGGTGGCTCCTTAATACAGCTAGTGCGTCCAGCCGATTGTACATCTTTTTTTTTTATGAGTAAAATTACTAGCTGATTAGCTTTTGAATTAATGAGTGCTTAAGGAGCAGGTGATTAGCACTCTATAAGCCTAACCGGATCGCATGATGCGGGCTTTCTAACCGTGCTTTTTTTTTTTTTGCTTGCATTCTCTACTATCTGTAAATTTCACAGGCATCTAGAGGACCCAGATCCCAAACAATGGTTACATCTGTTCTGAAATGGAGAATCCAGTAAAATATGCAACTTTTTTTTTTTTTTTTGTAGTCAATTGAAGGATTCATTCTTAGGACCAATTCTTAATTTGGTGACGTTTTTTTCCCAGGGTCCCTTTCCTCAGGGACCTTTTTGTCGGGGAACGTTTTTACCTGTACCCGAGTGTCCTTGCTGGCCTGTTGTGTGCACTTGGCGTTAGCCCGCTAGAAGCGGCAGCGGAACCGATTGTGATAGCTCGCAAAGGACGTGTCTCGACATACTCGTGGCCCGAAGTTATGTTCTTAGCGATGCAAACATTGCTGTTACAAGGCGACACATGTTAAAAAAGAGTGACGCGCTCTAATGACTCCAATCGCCTTCACCGTTCTCGCTTTATGCGCACAGCTTCTCTCGCCATGAGCCTGTGCTTTCCCTTCCCGGTGTTCCTTATCATTAGCCTCTCCACAGCTAGAACATATCTACATGCTTGTCTCGCGCGCAATAATTCAAAACGTGCTCGCGTCGTAGATGGTGCGGGAATGTGACGGAAAAACAAATTCGGCTTTGGCGCACGCTTTTCGCCCACATGGGAAAGCTTCCCTTCCCCTACATCCTTTCTCTTCTTTTTCTCTCTCTCAACGGCAGCGGCGCGCAGGCTCCGCCTTGGCCGCGTGCGCAGTGCAGATTAGGGCCCGGGGTCCCGCGCGCGGGCTCTGCGAGCGCGCGTAAATGCGTCTCCGCGCGCGAAACCTAGTTCCAGAATTAGCCCTAAACGGGAACGGAAAGTACCGGGCCCGTGCTCTTCGCGACTGCGTCAGCAGGACCAGCGGCGCAGAAACTTGCCGGCTGTTGTCTGTGTATATACGTGATGTGGGCGCTGCTGTTTCAGCCTCGGGTGGTGTGCCATGCATGCGTGCAGGCCGCGGGATTTGTGCCAGATCTTGAGCGACCATTAACGTCGGCTTCTTATATTTTTCTTTGCTTTGCCTCTTCACCTTCTTCGCCTTTCTTTCTCTTCTCATCGTGTTTCTTTTTCCGCTGCCTTGTCGTTTTAATGGTGTGCGTGCCATTGCCGCGTCTCGTCTTACCTTGTTATCCGTGCTTTTGAAAAATGGTGGCGTCGTCTTTTTTCCTTCTTCGTGTTTTTGGAACCCCGGTGTGGGCGACTGACTGAATCGAGTCGTTCTTTTATTTGGTTGGTTGGTTGGTTCATAGGAAGGGAAAGGCGCAGTATCTGTCACACTTGCTCTGTGGACACCTGAACCGCGCCGTAAGGGAAGGGATGAAGGTGGGAGTGAAACCCTTGCGCAAAAAGGGGTGTTTGATTCACGTTATTCGGTTTGGCTGGCGTCGGTGTCGTAACGTACAGTCCAACACTGTCTCGTGGAGCCGTGAATAATTACAAGAAATGACTTGTTCTGATTGAAACTTTGTGAACCGGGCGGTAGTAGCAGCCCTTAATCGGTGGCAGAACTTGGGCAGCGAATGTGTTTTCGGGTCACTTGGTGCAAATAGCATCGACGTCACATTCCTGTACCGCCTCGTAATTATCCATGACCGCCTGGTACAAATGTTGTCCTGTAGTATTGGCAAATTAATACAGGCTTGGGATGGCGCGCGCTTCCGGAAAAGTGTACCCTGTGGTCATGCGAGTGATCCTAGCTTGGAGGAACTTGGACGGGAGAGTTCCCGTAGTTTGGTCTTTATTTATTTTATTTTTTTTGTGCACATTTTCGGACGAGAGAACGTTTTGGTTTCCTTTATAAGCTTGTTGTATAGGGTTCAACGTCCCAAAGCGACTCGGTCTATGGGTGACGCCGTAGGTTAGGACTTCGGAAATTTCGACATACATCCACATTTCTTCAACGTGCAGTGACATTGTACAGCTGTCACCGCAGTCGGAATTCGATCCCGCGTCCTTGGGTTCAGCAGTTGTGTGCCGTACCCACGAGCAACCTTGACATTGAGAACTGTTCGGTGCCTCTTGTAAGCGGTAAAAGCGTCTGATATAGCCGAGGTTGTCGGTGATCGTTTTCTTTTCTTGGAGAGAGGGGGGGGGGGGGGGGGGGGGGAGGTGGACCGCAGTATTGGAGATGAGACAATCTTCAAAAATTACGAGGGACTTCAGCGACTAAAGTAGTGAAAGGCGAAAGCCTGAGTGCCGCATTCTGCCACGCAACTGGCACCGATTAGTAATTAAATATTTAATTAGTCATTAAGTAGGGAAATGTTTATTTGTTTATTATTTCTTAGTCATTATTTATTTAATTAGACAATAATTAGTAATTCATTAATTGGTCATTGATTAACATATGGCCATATAAGGCACGCATACGCGCATACTGTGGGGGTGCTCTATGATTGGTCAAGACCTCTATGACGTCATCCCTCCTCGGCCAGTCAGAACCGCCGCAAAAACGGGACACATTTTGTCCACGACAGCATGAGCCATTAAAGGCTTTAGCCTAAAAGCTTTGTGACGCTTGCAGGCTCTGCTTCGGTGAGCGTTGCTAAGCACTTGAGGCTTCATGTCGCTCATATATCTGGGTTTTTCGGGGCGGAAGAACATAGTTGGCCCATTTCATCTCTCGTGTAAAAAAACCAACAAACATGTAGTTTACCCTTTTCACGAGATGTGGCTTTCTTCGGGATGCGCTAAGGTTGATTCGCTTTCCCGAAAGCGTGGTTTAAGCTAGAGCACATCTGCGACGCAGGCGTGGCCCGTTTTCAGCAACGCATGTATGTAAAGCGACAGGTGCAGCTGCCGCACATCCGTACGGGAACTGCGCGTGCGCCAAAGAACGCTATGTGTGAAGCCGATTTTCAACCACAAGAGCTTGAAAAAGTGCAGTTCAGAAACACGCATGCTCGAGCTGCGATCACTACTTTGTGTTTAAATGCGATGAATTCGTCTTCACGACCTCCTTGATGGTGCCAGGGGGGGGGGGGGGGGGGGTGCAATGACGCATTTGATTGCTTGGTGGCGATAGTAGTATTTATGGTATTCCTATGGCAGCATTACAGCAAAGGAACGCAGATAACTAGCGAAACATTGCCGATGACATATTTAAAGAGTGACACGAAGAATAACTACTTGGCGGTGGTAGTAATGTTTATGATATGCATATGCTAAGGTAATTAAAGGGTCTTCAATCTGACCATATCAGCGGTTAGTTTATAGCATATCATGAAAGCTTAGCGTGAGGCGAAAAAAAAAAGAACAAAATCGAATTATCCGTATGCCTAGATTTCATCTCTTGCATGAAACCTTGCGTAAGCTTTTTGTATACTTTTCATTCCGTGTATTTGTTTAGGGACAAAAACCTCGCTCAGAGTTCGACTGCTTTTCGCTGAGATGATGCTGGAGGCGGGCGTTGTTCAAATGCGAGAAAATTTTATGCTTTGAAATTTCAGTCGCCTTTTTCCTACCATCATCCGAAAGGTATTTTGTTGGCAACCCCACCTACTCAGTGTGGCCTGAAAAGCCATGCACAAAACTATAGGGATGCCAGGTTTACTGTGAGTGTAATTGCGAAAAATTATCCATTCCACCAGCACATCTGAACTTGATTGTACTGACCGATGACTGCTTTTTTACTTTCACTGCTGCTAAGTCTTACGAAAATCTCAAAAGGAAAACATTAAGCAGCACAGTTTTCAACTTTTAAGCTCAGAAAGCTACAGCGCGCACTTCACAAGTGGCCGGAACGATTTTGATTTCCGCGTGGATGATTAGTTTGAAAAAGCATTCGGTGGTGGTGGTGAAACTTTATTTCCAGCTAATATAGACGAGCGACCCGAATGGCCGCCCCCCGCTTAAACGACGGCCGCTATCCCGTGGGCAATAAGTTTTGAGTATACAGTAAGCGGAGTGCTTCGCGAACCGAAGATGTCTGCGAAGCGTTAAAAAGGTAATTTTTACTCTGGACAAACGGTCTCGTGTTTTTTCCGCTACGGTTAACATTCCCGTTGACTGGCTGCTCATCAACGCGGAATGCCGTCATGGCACGTGACGTGCGTGATGAGTATTCACATCTACAATGTAAAAAAAGAGTAGTCGCACCCTTTCCGTGTCTGTAACTCACACTTTCCGGAAAGGGTGCCATGAGGTATACTGATGGACCCTTTTATTGCGTGCAGCAAGCAGCACTGCATCCATTAAAGGGTGCGTGAGTAACTCAGTGCACCCTTTTTGTAGCTTAGTTATCGATACGAAATGCACCAATAAAGGGGCTATGAAACGCCTGAAACATTCCGAGAGCACTGTGGAACCTAAACTGCGGAAATGCGAAAGTTTGCTGGTGCACGCGGTGCATCACGTTTTCTCTCATCGCCATCAACTAAGTGCACCGTCATTATCATCACTAATGTCATCATTGCCATTATCACTAATTGCAGCGTCATTCTCATCGCTACTGTCATCCTCACGGTAGACATGATGTGCGTTCTACGATCCGCGGACGTGGCTCAGTTGGTTAATGCGCTCGGGTGGGGATCCAAGGGATGGAGGCTCGATTCCCGGTGGAGACAGGTTTTTATTTTTCTGATGACGTCATCATGGCCTCAACGAACGCCGACAGTATATGAGCTATTAAAGGATCTCCCCCTTAAAATGTGGTAAGGCGAATGGATCGAGAGATATGTGTTCCCAACTAGTCACTTCATCGCAAGAATGTTTTAGCTAGCTTCATTAACACCGGAGATATCGGCAATTAAAAATGGCGCTCCTTTGTCCCCTCAACTCAACACTACCAGACTCTACAGTATTTCCTCCCTCCCACATTCCCTACACATTCATCTATCGCCGTGTCGGCTGCCGGCTTCCGCCGCGGAGAAGCACTTCCCTTCATATCCCTGCCCCTTTGAGCGCAAATTAGCGTGTACTCTTGTCGAGCGCGGCTTTCCAAAAGACCCTCTCTTGTCTCACACTGCCTGTCAGTGTCCCCTGTCTGTAGCTTTGCTACCCTCTTTGTGGCTTGACCAACGGCGGCCGGTATCCTCGTCCAGTTGGCGCGACAGCCAGCAACGACCCTGCGTGTATGCTGGCAGATGAGCGTGCGAGTTGCACGCGTGCCCGTTGCCGTTTTTAGAAAGAGCGAGCGTTTTCACTATGGTCGGCGAGAGGCACCTCTGTGGTGTACCTACATGAAATATAGGCATCGCCGGCGTGAGCATGAATTGATCATTTCAAGATATAGCTACAAATTCTTTCGCACACCGTTTATGGAGTGCCAAACCGTAATGTTACGCGTTTTTTATCACATGTGTATGCATCGTCCGAGCCATAATCGACTGTACGAAACATCAGCAAGCCAGTTGGGCACATGCAGTTCGACAGCGCAGGGGTGTCACCGATTTCCGCGGCTACACGCAGGAGTCGCGCACGAAAGAGAGCAAGCGAGCGGCTACTCTAAAGAGGCATCGGAGGAGCTTCACCAAAATGCTTTTCCGATGTAACAAGGAAATCGTCAACTATTCGCGCAGAAGCTTACGATACTTTGCCGGACGAAAGGGACTTGTTTCCAGAGAGTTAATGTCGATGCGGTGTGACAGGATCGCCGAAACTGCGCGAGCACGCTGTTCACAGACAGAGCTTACAAGCTGTTTTCGCGTGATCATCGACATAGAAGTTTAAGTTGCATTTGCAACTGGGATAAAAATACGCCAGAAATGAACACTGTTTGGGATTGCTGACACGTACCGAGTGGCTGGTAGAAGTGACAGCTGCGATACGCTCACATGCAGTGGCATATCAGCTAACGCCGGCTCGGCTCATCCGGTCAGCTTGTACGCTTTCCCCGCCGCAGCGACGTCGCTGAACTCTATCATCCCTTGATATTTTTATGAAGTAATGCTGTGGACAGTTATGCAGTTTCATACGTAAACTATCTGCTATTGCGCTGGCCGTTTCCAAGACGCTGTCTGCGGTACGTGGCTTGGATGCCAAACATGCAAGGCCTAGCGACGACCATGGGAAGAGCGCACGGCCAGAATGCCATCGCCCGCAGCGCCCGCGGCTGGCACTCCTGCTGTATAACTTCGCGGCATCCGGTGCTGGACGTAACGGATGCAAATTTGTGTCCTCTTGGGATGCAGCTGAGGGCAGACCTTTCGTGACCCACTTTCCATTTAATTAACAACACTCCGCACAAACGATCGATGCTGCAAGGACGGGACGCGTTGTCTGTCGGTACTCGAAGGTTGACGCCGCCTATTTTATGTGGGGCTCCTGAAACGTGATCTAAGTGAGAATTGTATACGATCGGTACGGTGTTGAATCGGGCCAGCTCGTGGGCTTTTCTCGCTAAGGCGTCGATGCACACTTTCAGTCTGCAGTCGCCACCACCATTCTCGGTTAACGACGCGAACCGAAGCGCCAAGCTCAGGGGTTCAAACGTGCAGCACCTGAGGAGACAACTCTCGTGGCTACCTGAAGTATGTTCGTAATGTCGTGGCGTGGCTGCAGCGAATGACAACCTCTAGCGGCCTGTCACTCTCGGCAGTTGTGACGTATGATCTCAAGGATAATTAGTTCCAAATCTCACCAGCACGCGAGGAGCGATCTGCCTGCGAATTTAAAAAACAAAACAAAAAAAAAACAGTTTTTAAAAACTAACGTTAAATCGCTGGCTTCGTTCCAAGGAGGTCTACTTCGAGCGAATGCTGAAAAGCATTCGTTCTACGCATTTGAAACGTTTACCAGTGGCCTTTCCAGCCATTTCATAGTATCTTTAAGGGTGCGATTTTTTTTTTTTCATTTTTTTTTTTGTTTACAGTGTACGCTGGCTCTGCTACTAGCACCCGAGTCCCTGCATGATGCGTCTTTGTAGAACTCTTCATTGCCCCTTGGCATTTGCCTCTCTGCAAACACGCAATCTTGGGAGTGCAATTTATTCAGCTCACGATCATAGTGAAGGACTGACAAACTGGTTCTAGATATGGCATCCAGAAAGAAAGCTGACTTGATGCATTTGGCTTCCCGGCATGATTTTCTGTTTCCACTTTGCGCGTTCTACGGTTAAATGCCTGCTACAATGTCTGGCGTAACTGTGGCGGAACGCAAACGTTCTTCGTTAATGTGGTACTTTGTTCTGTGGACCTGGCAGGGAGTCACATCTTAGCTTTGCGCAAGGGGTTCTGTGCTCCTTTGTGCGTTTTGGAAGCGAAGTAGCGCTTGCTTTCTAGACTGGACGTTTCCGGGTCCTTGGGGCTCTTGAAGAAGTCTGGAACTGTCGTTCCATATACGTCTCTCATTACTGGGTCAGCCCCACGGCCGCACGCCAGAACGCTCATTCGTTGGCTCTTAGGTACCCTGCACACGAATATGGGCCCATCGTGTAGAAGCCGCGCAAGCCTACCCTCGTCTTTTTTTTTGCTATCTTAGGCGAAGCAACCTGAATGACGACGTGCTATTTATAGGGAGTGCTTGCGAACCGACAAGCCTCGGGCCTCCGGCGTGCGCTGCGGCGTTGCCTTTTTCCTGAGGGCCGACGGGAAAGGGAACGACGAAGTGACTTGTATGGGGAAAGAATGTCTGTGCGAGACTGCGAAGAAGACCTGGGTGAGAGAGAGAAAGATGAGCTTGGAGCGCAGGGTTTGGACCCCGCCTCGTTCCTTTCCCTTCCTCTGCTTTCGCATCCTCCCCAGTCACCCACTGACGGCGCTCTCCGCTACCGCTCGTCGTCTTTCTCTTCCTTTTCGGCCGCGGTCGGTGTGCCCTTTCTCCCTCGCGTGTTTTTCTCGAGGTCTCGCGAGAGGGAGAGGCTTGGAGTGAAGAGGTGCGAGAGAGAGAGATCTCTTGCCCCGGCGACCTGTATGAGGCTCGAGCCGTTCCTTGGCTGGCGTTCCTGGGGCGGGCATGATGGCTGACTGCGGTGTGGCGATGGGGCAGCTAAATTTGGACCCAGTTTGGAGTTTTCGGCGGTGGTGGTGCTTGGTGGCCGTTTCTTTCTGGAGAAAGAGGGGGAAGGAAAGGGAGGCGCGATGGATGGCTCCTCGAAACGCCTTGCGTCACACGTTCCCCCCCCCCCCCCTCTCTCTCCCTAGCCTTCTTCCTTCTTGGCGCCCTATACCCGCCAACCCTCCTTCGTCTCATCTTGTCCCTACATGTCGGTCTAGATGCACTCAGGTGCCTGGAGGCTGTACCATTTGAGCGCTTCACGGAAACAAAGGCTGTCTAGAAGAGTGGGTTGTAGAAGACCGTAGATCCCTCTCCTCGAGTCTCTGCAGAAGGAACGTTGATGAACTGTCCTTCGTTGCCGGATGTGATGGACGGCTTACGCGGCTTACGGGAAGGTTAACGCAACAACGGTCGAATGAAGTATCCGAAGACTTGACTCCCTCAGCACTCGGCAATGAATGTGCTCTCTTCGTAGCCGTGGAACAGTGGTGTCGCAACTACGTCCCCCTGTGCTGGAATCCGTCATCTTGTGCATCCCGGTAGGTTGGCGACGTGGACTCTGCCTTGGGCCCCAGTTCTTGGTTTTGTTTGTTGGTTGCGATAAGTTCGCCACCGAAAACAAGCGCGTCCACCGAGAACTTGTGACGCCGGCCATTTGGTAGTTGTCGGTTTTGTTTTTTTATCAATTACCTTCGGTAGGGTAGCTTTCGAACAAGGCGCGTCTGGTGACGGCGATTCCGTAACTGCGCAGTTCTCTTGAACGGACATTGTTGTGGCATGTTGTAGTATTGCTTTGGTGGTGTGCTTGAGCTACGCTCATGCGCTGCTGCTTCGTGATTTGGTGGCTGGCAAAGTTTTCAAAGATTGGATACACTAACATGTAAGTCATTTGGCATGTTTTTGTTTCGAGGCAGCTTTTTCGGCCCACAATCCGAGCATTCATTCTTGACGCTGCTTTCAGAAGCTTGTTCTTTAGCATTGCGTCTGACTTTGCGGTGCTTTATTTATTAATTACAGGAAACAACCACTGTGCAATGTCCGTAAAGTGTGGCGTATTTTACCGGAAAAAAAAAATATTGACAATCGTAACGCGCGACGCCCGGTGCTTTACGATCGTGTACGAGGTGTGATGCTGAGTTGTTTTTTTCATTATTATTATTATACTGTCTCAAACTATTGGAATTCTCTCACATTACTCTGCCATCGATATTTCGGTGCTATACTTTGTCGCGTGGATTCTTTGGTGGTACCCGTATGCCAGCTGTTCGCGAATTCTTGTTGGCGCGGTGCGTCTCGTATTCCGAGACATTGGGCCAAGGCCTGTCTATATTTGGTCCTGCGTGGCGCATGACGCACTTTGATTTCCTGCTTTCCAATTGCGCAGTGGCCTGACATCGCTTCCGACAACACACTTGGTTTCTCAACTTTTGGCTTTGACGCCGCACCTTGTGATCTTTCTTTTTACGCCTCACTGCTGTCCTCATTGAATCTAAAGGGTTGATAGCGGCAAACGGCTCTCCGCGTCATGCGTCAATGTTCACGAGCTGTGTGCGCGAACACGTTTGATTCACCGTTTTTGAAGTTGCATAGTTGGATACGGCATCACCCAGTTCCTTCGTGTCAGTGTTTTGTTGGTTTCTGGATGGGTACCATGGGGGAGCACGGTCAACCTTTCGTAATTTCGCCTGTCACCATCTGGGTTCGCCAGTCACAGCGGTGAACCTCGTTCTGTTCAAATTTATTTTGTTCTGCATTTTTGTCAGAACCTCACGTAGTTTGTATTCTCGACTGTGCATGAAATATAAATTCGTTCGGCTCGTGGCACGCTGCTTACACTTTCTCAGACCCATAGGATCGCGGCATTTAAAAACGCGCGCAGTCCGATTAGCAGACGTATGGATGTTTTTACCTTAGTGTTCATCTCGGTTGCTTTTTTTTTTTTTCTGCGTTTTTTTTTTTGTTTGTTTCTCTCGGTGGCGCGTTGGCTGGCTCCTCTTTCTGTGTCTTTTTGTGTCGCTATTTTGGGCCGCATTTGAGAGCGCGCGCCCGTCGCAATCCCTGTGACTAAGGCTCGACCGGCGGGCCAACGTGATCAGCGCTTTTTGTTGTTGCTGCCGCCGTGGCCCTACATGGTCATATGACGTGAAAGTGAGCGATGCGGTGCGCAGAATCGTGCGCAGAAGGACGAACTCTCATCTTGGTCTATTCACTCGCGCATTTTCTTGTTTCACAACCGCTTGTGGCGCAGTGATCACGGGTGGTTGTATTTCCATATTGGGCCGATAGGTGTCTCGAGAGCTTGATCGTTTCCCGTTTCTGACCAGGTGTAGTTTTTTTAGCAAGTTTTTGGGATCAGTTGTACTTCGAGGAGCGCGATTCACTACACATATTTGCTTGGGTCACCAAATGTGGCATATGAAATTGACGCCGACTAGAATGGAAATAGTGAGAAAAAGGCAGATATAGCGGTGAAGGCGCGTCGAAATTGTATGCAATTAAGGCTTGATTTATTTTATTTTTTTTCTTGGTTGCAAACTACACTTGATTGTGTACGCGCGTGGATTTTTAGCCTGTTGGATGCACCGGCCGGCCGCTTTTTGTGAGGACGCACAGCTGCTCACTGATATAAAATAAACTTTATTACGTCGGAGGTCTGTGTGTTTTCTGCAGAACCCGGCATTTGTTAGTCAGTGACTTCCTTTGTTTCACTCTTCTGTGCTCTCTTCTCTACTAATCCCAGTCTTTGCCGTAGCTCATGTTCATCAAAATTATAAGCGGATATGTGCTAAGCAGTACGATTTCGGCTCGAGAAAGGGAAGGCCGCACTTCGCGACGTTGTAATAGTATTCTACGCCTGGACGGAGTGGGTCGTTAGCGGTATGTTTTAGTATTACGATACACAGCGTATCAACGCGCCTTTTTAAACGCTAACCTGCGGCTGTTGTTCGAGACATGTACCGTTTTGGTTTTAGTTATAGGCTGAATTAAATGTGATGCGTATCAGCTCGTGCCGCGCCTCCGGAGTCGTGTGTATTGCATATTGCCGTGTGCGTAATGGCTCTCACGGTCGCGACATTTGTTCACCGCCTATTGTATTGTACTCGCCCATTGATGTCACATGGTATCCTTTGATTAGCCGCTACCGCAGCTGTATACCTGTAGGTGCGCAAGCGTACAGGCTTGATACCGGCTTGTGTATTTGAGCAGCGGCTGCCCGTCCGAAGTTACGCGCTGGCAGACATGAACGGGGCCTGGCCGTGGTGTCGGGAGTCGGACCAGTCGATCGTTGTACAGGCCGTGGCGACCCTCTCTTCCTGTTGCGATTGCTAATTTTCAACGTTTCGCCCCGGTTTGGCATGGAAAACCTTCTGTGTACACCTTTGTAAGTTGACCTGGACTGGAGTTCTCATCAAACACCATTTTGGAAGGTATATTTTATTGTCATTCATTCATTCATTCATTCATTCATTCATTCATTCATTCATTCATTCATTCATTCATTCATTCATTCATTCATTCATTCATCAGGCATCAGGTTTATATATAGGAACGTCTATATGTCTTTAGCTACTCGAGGGGTTACGTTTCGGGGCAAAGAGCTGTTGACAGACAGCTTGACCAGAAGTCCTAAAGCGTGATATATATATATATATATATATATATATATATATATATACACATTCCTTGACAAAGGCCGGACCCCGGCCGAAACGTCGGAATAAAGTGTTGTTTTTTCTACCGTGTGTCAACTACTTTAAGTCTATGCCCTACCGGACCCATTTGAGCTTCAACCCCCTCCCTATATATATATATATATATATATATATATATATATATATATATATATATATTATCACATAAAATCGGCAGCTGCAAATCTTTCTGCTAGTTAGTTATTTATCGGAGATTGGCAGAGATTCACGCGTGGGTTCGCGAAGGTCCAGTAGAACAGCTTCATGCGTATGTTTTCTCAACTGTCGCTGACGGCTGCTGGAATCCGGTTTCCGAGCGTGTCGCCGGTGATACTGCCGGAAACGCGTCTGTGAAGGAACTGCCCGTCAATGCTTCGAGCTGCACTGCGACGGTTGCATCACCCAGAAACCGGCTACCAGGAAGAGGCCACGTGCGTCGCTAAAAATACTCGGTTTCGAAGAGGGCTAGAAAAACTAACACTTGGCCAAGTGGCCCGTACGCCTTATTTTTTTTTTCTTTTTTTTTTTTTCCTGTATTCAGGACTATAGCAGTGACAGCGTGCGGTCTGGACTGCTGATGTTCATTCAGTGACTGCGTTGTATTTTGCGGTCCATATCGCGCAGTGAAGTCCAGTCAACATGGTTTCAGACGGAACCAGTCTACTGTAACTCAACTTATGGAAACCCTGCATGATTTTTCAAAAGCAATAAATGATAGGAATCAAGTAGATGCAATTTGCTTAGACATGTCCAAAGCATTTGACTGTGTGCCCCATGATGAACTACTTAACAGACTGATTGGCCTTGGCGTAAACAGACATATTGTACACTGGATAAAAGTTTATCTCACAAACAGAACCCAGTTTGTGGAGGTAGACAGCGCGAAATCTGACACCCTGGGTGTGCCATCAGGTGTTCCTCAGGGGTCTGTGCTGGGGCCCATAATATTTTTATGTTATGTCAACAACATTGCAGTCTCACTTCCTCCTCATATTACAGTCCGGCTGTTTGCGGATGATTGTTTAATTTACTCAGTCATTTCAAAGCCAGAAGACCAGCTGGCATTAAATTCGGCTTTGAATTCTATTAATGAAAGGTGCACAACTTCCCAAATGAAAATTAATTAAAAAACTTCATATATTACAGTGTCTAACAAAGCTAAAAATATTTTTTCATTTGGTTATGAAATAGAGGGGCGACTTATAACACGCGTAAGCTCTTTTAAATATTTAGGTGTTACTGTATCCTCTTACCTAAGTTGGAATTCACACATTAATAACATATGTTCAAAAGCCGAAAATAAGTTGTGGTTTATTAGAAGGAAACTGAAGCTTGCTTCCACAAAAGCAAAACTGACTGCCTATCTCTCGCTGGTGCGTCCGACACTGGAATACGCGAGCGTCATATGAGATGCCTATCAGTCAAAACAAATCGATAAGATTGAAAAGGTTCAAAGAAGGGCAGCCAGATTCATTTTATCAAAGTATAGATACACAGATTTTGTGACTGACATGCTACATGAATTACAACTTCCTCCGCTATCTAAACGACGAAAGATCACCAGGCTAAAATTTCTTTATCTGTTGTATAATAATCACTTCAACATAAACACAAGCCCCTATTTGCAACAGCGTTCCTGTCGTCCTGTACGAAGCTCTCACAGCTATCAGGTTACACCTATGAATGCCCGTGCTAGCTGCTTTAAATATTCATTTTTCCCCAGAACAATAACAGAATGGAATTCCCTGCCTCAGGCCTTTCTGCAAACAGACAGTATGCTTCAATTTGAAAAATGCTTATACAGTCACACACCCTACTAGATATCCCTGCCACTTTTAGTTTTTCATATTTTTCCCTTGTTGTGATTTTGGTGGCTTGCAGGCCGAATTATTTAATGAATAATTTGTTCGCCAGTGTTGTACTAAAGTCCTGTATCTGCAAAGCGGGGCGGTTTTGTCATTTTTGAATTGATTTTTCTAGAAGTGTATAAGGTTGCACTTGTGGCTGTGTGTTCCCTAATTACATGTATTTGTGTTCACCCTGTAATGGCCTTACGGCTGACAGTATCAATAAATAAAAATAAATAAATAAGTATGGGGTTCGACGCACGGACTGGGATCATTGCAGCCTCATGTTTAAGATTTTTTGTTTTTTAGGGCGAGAGGGCAAATGGTTTGTTCTTCCTTTTTCAGTGAGTTGATCTGAAGGGGTGGGCAAGGTGGAAAGTAGTTTCTCTTGCGCTTTTATTTGGTGGTATGGTCATTACTGACAGACTGAGATCGACTCATTTATCTCTCTGCCTAGATCTTTTTTGCGTCATATCAATGTCTACTGCCTGTACCTTTGTTCGGGTGTAGGTAAAAAGGTTCCCGGAAGATAAGGTCCCGAAGAAACCCCCATGACAGAAGGTGGCTGTAGGGTAGAATTCTTGGTGCGCTTCCGATGGTGATGAAGGAAAAGCAGGCCTAGCCTTGACCGGTTGTTGACCGCGTCTACCCTGTACCACCGCTCCCACCCATCGAAACTGGCAGTCAGCGCTCCTTTGCTTCCGCTTATTGACGAGCCCGCTATTGGACTATCAGACCACACCACGGTCATAGACCGGAGATCCTGCAAAGAAAACGTATTCAACCCAACACTTCGACCGCCAATGCCCTTGAAGCGCAAAACGACTAACGGCGCACTGGTCCTCGGCCACACTTCTTTCGGTGCCACCTTTTCTTCTTTTTTTGTTACGAATGCATGGCCTCAGGTCTGTTTTGCAACTTCCAGTTCGACAGGTAGAAGCGCTGTAGCTTACTTCATTGCGGCTTGCCGCGAGGAAATGCCACGAATAAGCTCAATATACGCCTTATAGTGCGCGTAACTACAGAATGTGGAAAGAAAAACGGCAAGATTCAGAAATAGAAATAAAGTTCAAGGTAAAACCATAAAGATGTAAGGTAAAAACAGTAAAATGACAATGAAGGCAATTTATCCCCGATAAACCGGGTGCCAAGCAAGACGAAAGCTTGACTTTGCAGTATGTTTTATTCCACCCTGTTGGGCACAATAATGGGGACTTTTTATCAAGGAGCTTATTTCCGGGACCATTTTTTTTTTCGGAGACATTTACTTCGGGGTGCTTTTCTTTATTTCTTTTTTTTTCGAGACGTTTTTACTGGAACCCACCTTTGCCCAGTCCCACATAGGCACAGGGCTTCAAAGAAGGGCACATGTATTAGCTTTGCAGACGTTACGTTGACAGAAGTGATAGGCGTCAAGACCTCTTGATTTTCTTTTTGTAGCTTACAAAATTTTGTTGCTTAGGTAAGACCAATCCCGTGTAGAAAAAAATCTCCCTGTGACAAGTTAAGGGCCCCCTGAAAGGCTACTTGCGGTTATATGCCGGAAATTCGTACAGGTGATCTTTGTGAGTATTCGATAAAAATTTAATGGTTTTGCACGGAGCCTATAATATACTAATTTTAAAAGTGCTCCGGGCGACCGCTCGCAACCGATTAGAGCGACTGTGCGTGCACTCCCTTCCCGATGCCGTCATCGGGGCTTTCTGGGTGTGCCCATTTATTGGAGCTCCTTTGATGACGCAGGGGGGAAGGGGAGGGTGTGGCGCCGTCTGAACGTTTCCTCATTTTTTTTCATGCTCGCCGGCTTGCGCTCACTTGAGGGGTAGAGGAGGAGAATCGTTTTCGATCGCTGATATGCTCCGTGCTAATAAAGCTAGCCTAATTTTTTGCATTGTGAAGAGCACTGCGGAAATACTGATTCCTCGTACGCGTTTTCTAGATTTAGTAAATAGCTTTCCATAGCTCCTTTAAATAATATGCCTCATCCTCTGGCAGCCTGGACAATGCATACCGTTGCTTGGTACCATGTATCGCCCTAAGGTCCTACCAGGATGCAGGTAATAACTACAGCAGCCACTTAACGGCTTAATCTGCATTAGTTTGCTAAATGTACCAGGTGTGACTCAGTTTATTTACTGTGCCATCTCTTTTCATTTTCTCTGCTTTGCGCAGAACTGATGCCGCTGCCGTGGCCAGCAGGGGGTCTGACGGACAGCAGCAGCGGCTGAGCGGCTACTTCCAGCAGCTGTACCACGCACCGAATGGCAACCTGTTCAGCGTACTGTCTCCGCTTCAGCGCGGCCGGGGCGGCTCTATGAAGCCCTCATTCCTGAGTCGGCAGCAGCAGCCGCAGCAAGGCCACCGCACCACCCGTAGTCGAAGTGGCCGCCGGGGTGGCGGCAACCGCTGCCTCAAATTTCACAATTTCATCCCGTCCGAGAGCATCACATCAGAAAAGGATGATGGGTCCCACGACGATGTCTGGAAAGTGCATGCCGAGTGCAAACTCCAGGAAGAGCACGGCACCAAGCAGATTATGGTTTCTCAGTGGTCGGTGTCATCCTCGGACGCCCCACCCACAGCTGCGGTCCCCGCTGCACAAGCTGCTGCTGCTGCTGCTGCTGCAGAGTCTTCCAGGCATGCAGTGTTTGACAACTACTCGCCCGAAGTCGACAAGCCTTCATCTACTCAGCTAGCCTCCAGGCTGCGTGCAGAGGTATCACGTAGGCAGCCAGCAGCTTCAGCATGTCTTCCACCAGTCGCTTGCACTGAAAGGGCTGGGGACATCCCTGGAACCTCTGTGGATGAACCCCATTCTCAACTTCAACAGATATCTAACCCAGGACTTGTGGTCACTGCCCTCACTTCTAGCCTACCTGCACCTTCAGAGGAGGAGGTCCTGAGATCAATGACTGGGAGCTTTCCCCCTGTTAGGAGTAGTGAACTTTTCGATGAAGTTGCCTCATCATGCGGTTCAGATGATGTCCTGAACAGGAGTGAAGCTGCATCCACATCGCCGGCGTGCGGCATCGCAGATGCAACCTCTGATGTGTCCACCAAGCAGTCGGAGATTCTGTTCGAGTGTCTGTCGAAACGCAATCGGAGAAAGCCCTCTCAGACCCGCAGGGTTGTTCCCTACCGAAAGTACCTGTCTCTCCTCGAGAACGATGATGCTTCAACTGGTTCGCACCCTTTGGACTTGTCTATGAAGACGAGAGCTCGTGCGCAGGAACACGGAAGCGGTGGCAGCACAAGCAGTTGCTGTCTCTCCACTGCAGTCTGCAGAGCAGCATCATTCTCTCCCTGTTGTGTGCCGACCTGTTCTCAGCCCTATCTGTCAAATGTGCCTTCGGAACACTATCACTTTCCGTACCCAGATTTGAGGGCCCCTACGTCCAGCCATTTCGAGAAGTCACCACTGCAAGTGGCGCTAGAAGCACCTCTGCCAACTCCTCCCAGCCGGAGGCTCTTCAGCGCTTTCTCCCAGCCAAATCCCTTAGCCGCACTCGGACATCACCAGTCGGTGGTGTCTGCCCCTGCAGCACCGCCTACTCAACTACCATTTGGCTACGCGCTTTACTCGACACCTACGTCTGCTGCCACCGCCATCAGGCCTTCTCATCCTCTTCAACCACAGTCCTATGCGGACTGTTCAAGTGGTGGCAGTCGGTCAGCATTGATGGCTGTGCTACAGAACTGTCGTGACCCAAGGGCCAACGTCCACAGTGGTACCTCGACGAGCCCATCGCCGTCGGAAGCGCCACGAGGTCTTCGCAAACCGAGCCAAAGGTCACTAATCAAGCAGAAGCTGGAGGACACGTTCAAACAGAATGGCTTTCTCGTCAAGACCAAGCAAGTGTCGGACGGGGATGCCACTTTCTGCAAGTTCCGTCAGCTTCGGAAATACACTCGTTACTACCTCAAAAGCTGGCACCACCACCTCCCCGCAGAGGTTCACAAACTCTGGAAAGGCTTCCTTCCGCCTAAGACACTGCCAGGCTCCAGTAACCCAGTTGATGACGTTGCGAGGGATGCTGCACAGGGCACACTTTCCCTCCAACAGTAAATGGGCTGCAGCTTGTGAAAAATCAGAACATTGCGGAGAGAGGTATTTGTGTTCTCATTGTGAAGTCTCTATGATTCAACATGATTTTTGTTGATGTGCCAAACCATATCCGAAGTCATCATACACTTCCATGAGAGGAACCGTGTGCTCAAAAAGTTTATGAAACTATAAATTGCGTTAATGTGAGAAGTTAGGCACGTTGGTAAGTATTCATAGTAAACGATCGCGAAAAGCCAAGCACAGCAGAGAAGACATGAGCGCTTGTGTCGTGTTGTCATCTCTGCTGTGTTCGTCTTTTTGCACTCGTTTACCATGTATATTTACGAAACTATGTAGTCATCGATACTATGTGACAACCTTTTTCAGCATTCGAATGCTGGCTAGGGAGCCAAAACACATACTCTCATCCTACGCAGCAGAATCTCGTCCGCACTTGCAGTTAATTTTCTTTTATAGCAGATATTTGTTTAAGACATTTTTTTAACACAACTGACTACTCCTAACGTCCAAGTCAAGGAAAACAAAACTGCTACAACCATAGAAGGAAGTTGCTAGAGCGAGAGCAATGCATCAGGTCGACAAGCACACCATTGTGCGTCCAGTGTATTCGGCAGAATAACGCAGCTATGCATCACACGTCGTGCCGCTGTACTAGCCTTGCATTCTCTGTCAAAAAGATATGTCACCAAATATAACTAATGCATTAAAATACTACTTGGGTTTTTGGTTTTAAGCTAATGCTTATGTTGTTTGGAATATTTCTGCTCTCATTCATGGTGCAATCCTACTGTTGAACAGTGGAAACCAATGTTTGAGGTATCTACAAAGCTTGCATAATGTAGGCAGCTTTATTGTTTTAAATGGTGATCTAGAGGAATTGTGAGATTGCACGTCATTTCAAAGAACAGATCTGAGTATGCAAGAACTCCTCAGAGTACAATACTGAATTTTTTGTCTTTAGCATCATGTTTTCTCGAGTACCTGGTTTTAGATCCATTGAGTACGTGTTGCATGATTTTGGACTAGCTGGGTTGAGTTGCAGGAGCAAAAAAAGGCAAATTTGAATTTTATGCCTTGTTTGCTGAATTTCTTCTCATGCCACAGTGCTCTTTTGCATTTGAAATTTAATGCACAAAATTCACGGAATCTGAAATTGATCTTAACAGGAATCTGTTTCTCTTGTTAATTATTTGTCACCCAGCTTTCCAAACCTGATGCATGCCTTGCAGAATGATCAATTTCTTCCTTGCTGCGGCATTATGAATTTGTGGCACTGATAACATTGTTACCTAATATTTGATAAAATATTTTGCTTTGTCCTTGATTTCCAGTGTCACCTTGCATAGTCAAGCATACTCTGCCACATTTGCTTCGCTCTGAAGAATCAAATGCTTAAAAAGCCAAGCTTCATAAACTTTAACTGCTTAGATTTCTGAGAATTCATTGCAGTTGGGAACTAAAGACATGCAAAAAGAATGAGCAATAGACGTGACATCCAACAACAGACTGAGGTATTTTCTTTCTACCGCACTGGCATGCACAGATATGTCACAACACTTGTTTCTAAGCTGAAGATTGTGAAGTTGTGGCTTGCATTGTTATTCTAGCATGTAGTTTAATGCAAGGTTTACATGTTTGCATTTGTCACTTGCTTTTGAAGTTTTGCTTGAGCGAAGCTCTTGTCGTAGCTTGAGAATGTTTTGAGATACCTTAAGGGCACTGGGTGGACTTTCCTGAAGGCATTTCAGAGAACCTCTGTGCTTTCTTGTAAACTATGTTTTTGTTCATTTAAATCCGCGATACTGTGGTGGTGCAATCAAAGTCTCCCAGACTTCACACTACTACTTGTAACTTGTTGACCGTGGCTTGATTGTAAGCTATATGGCACTAGGATTGACATGAATTCACACGACAGCCGTGTCATTCTCTTAACACCTGCTGTTGTCATCACGCTCATCTCTGTTGTCCACCTTCATTATCATAGCTGCCTCAATGGTTGTGAACAATTTAGTATGCTAGTTATGGACACTGTTTGGCATGGAACATTGACCTTTTTTATTCATGTTGCATCTGCACACTTGTTATTTTTTTGTGTAGTTTTTAGGTCAGATGGCCAAATGTGATAATTGCACAGCCTGATTAAATTAATTTTGGCAGTTGTATCAGTGGCATGCTGCATGTGAAGCGCATTATATTTATCACTTTGGTACACTTGCACGCAAGGTCCCTGCCAGTATTGTGCAGTGGCAACTTTCTTTACTATTCCTTTGAACAACCAGTCATTTTTTACTGGCTGCATACACATGCAAAATGCGAAAAGCCAAAAATAATGCCCATACAGTGGTGCTTCTAGAATGATAACTGGTGTCAGCCATCCACAATGAAACTACCGTCGCCTTTGAGTACATGAGCCAGTTAAGACGGAAGCATGGTCTTATTTGTTTGTTGCTAAGGCAGAGTGAAATTGGTTAGTCTGTTGTAGCACGTTTAGTGGATCTAGTTTCGTGGCCCATGTAGAAAACTTGTAATTAATGATGCCTCCTCATATTTTGTGCTTTTCTGGGATGCGGGATTTTGCAAGTAACTTTCAGAGATTCCCACTGCTAAGCTGGACTTTATTGTGATGCTTCACATTATATCGAGTCTTCATGTATGCAAACTGCGAGGAGTACATCTTTTTCCTTTTGAGATTTTTTTCTTTCGTGCTGCAACCCTGTGATCTCTCTTCATATGCCTTGGAAGACCGTTGAAAAAGAGAATTTTGATCACCTCTATCATGAGTTATTGATATGTGTGCGACTAGTCAGGACATGATTCTTGGCCTCATTTGCTGGGCCCTGTACATAGTCACATTTAATGGTATCACTCAGCCCCAAAGTGCAGCTTACATCTCTTGGCCTTTGTTGTAGGGTTGATTTCTACATCATGAGTGAAGACCTCCCATCCTGCTTTGTTTGATCTGTAGCATGGAGATTTCATTTCCAAAGACTTCCCAGTGGCTATGTTTGTACATAAGTTGCATTGAAGCATTTTTTTCCTTTTTGTGATGGTTTTGTTGATTATCATGGTGACCGTTGTTACTTGTACACACTTTGACTAAACTCAGGTGTAATAGACAAACATTTGTTCAATGTGGATGTATAGTCAATTTTTGTATATATGTTTATTGGGAAGTTATGTCCTTGGGAGCTCCACAAATAGGTTGCAGCCACCATGGTACACAGGGTCAGCTCAGGCAGAGACATGGATTTGTAGAACATGGATAAGAAACCTCGCTTTCTAATTTTTAACCATGTGATTAGATATGGCACATTTGGATTACAACTAGCTGTGTCATACTGCTTTGCAGCACAGACTTGAGCAACCAAATGTGTTCATGTTTTGGTAGCTTCGCCTAAACCCTGTACATTTGAAGCTGACCATAATAACAGTTCATCTCCTTGTACAGAAGCAACTGCCATGCCTCAGAGGCTGCTGTTAATTTATTGCTAGTTCCCATTTTAATTTCGACCCATTCTCTTTGTTATATTTTGTTTCCAAGTTTTTTGCGATGTTAAGTTTTCCTCATAGTTTAAGAATTTGAGTGCACATTTTTTCGACTTGCTACTTATTGGCAGAGTTGGTTGTTGAAACAAAACAGTTTGGGAGATGTCCAATGTAAGTGTTGTTGATCCTTGCACCATGTGATGATATTTTTGTATCTCATTGTTTTTGTCGCCTCCTCAAGGCTGCCTCAAAGCACAGAAACTTTATGAGCAGCATTGTTAATAAATGATTGTTTACCATGGCTTGACTCTTTGTTGTGTCCTTGAACTTCAGAAATAGTCAAACCCAGGAAGCAAATGATGCCTTCTATAGTCACTTGCCCTGCTACCTTGTTGCTAAGTTTATGCCTTTCTTGTAAATGAGCTATCGTTATGACTGCTCATCTATGTAGTTGGCATATACACATGCAAAAGGATAACCACTATCATGATTTGTCATGTTTTTTTGGTAGCTGACCTAAAAATTAGCACTTATACCCTGCACCTTTGAGAGGAGGGTTTGCAAACTGCAGCCAATGCTTTACATCATCAACTACTTTTTTAGTGCAATGCTTTGCTATAATGCTGTTTGTTTTTTCTTTGGTGCCTGGAATTCATGAAGTTAAATGCAGGTTTACATTTTCTTCCGGATTGAGCGGTAGAGTTCTATAGGAGTATGTAGCAGCTGTGCTATTGTAAACGCTTGGCTGCCAGTGAAGGTCATAAGTGTGAAAACTAACTTTAAAATCATTTGTGCACAAACATTACTTCACTGCTTATTTATGCACAAGTTAGTAGAACGTGCAATTTTGAAATATGTGTTCATTTATTTCATCACAGTGCAGATCAGGTGCCCACCAAAATTGAAAGAATTTTCCACCTGCTTTAACAGGCAGGTGGAAATTAATGAACCAGTGGAAATTAATCTACTGAGTAATTGACTTCTTAAGACTGATGCTGTATGTTCGTACATGGCCATAACAGCTATGCATTGGCCAGGTGGAAGTTGAATTAAATTGCCTCTTTCCAAGATTGGCGGCTGTCAGTTGAATCCAACAGAATGATTTTAATATTGAATTACTTTGGCTGGCAGGTAGCACCTTGACGAACTGCCACCTTTTGCAGTAGGAATGTGGAATTGACCTGAATTCAATTGCCACATGCTTACAACTGCAGGTGGTGAAAACGGAAGGGCAGGCCCTCCACGTTAGGGGAAAGGGAATGGGAGGCAATGGATAGCCTATTGGCTTTGGAGGTCATGATGAGAAGTTTGGGCTTAAACTGAACATTAAAAAGACGAAGATCATGGCGTCTTGCCCTATCAAGTCCTGGAGCATCAATGGACAAGAAGTGGAAACTGTGACAGATTTTCTGTTCTTGGGCACCAAGATTACCTCGGAAGGAGACTGCAGCCATGAAATTAGGAGACGCCTGCTTCTGGGAAAGAGAGCAATGGTTAGCCTTGACCGCCTAGTAAAGAGCAGAGACATTAGTCTGCCAACCAAGATCCGTATAACCCGTGCTATGGTCTTTCCAGTTGTGATGTATGGATGCGAGAGTTGGACTGTGAAAAAGGCTGACCGCCGAAGAATTGACGCGTTCGAATTGTGGTGCTGGCGAAGACTCTTAAGAGTTCCTTGGACTGCCAGAAGATCAAAATCAGTCGATATTGTCGACCATAAACCCCGACTGCTCATTGGAGGGTCAAATTCTAAAGTTAAAGCTCAGCTACTTTGGTCATCTGATGAGAAGAGAGGAGTCGCTGGAGAAAGATTTGATGTTGGGAAAGGTTGAGGGTCGCCGGAGAAGGGGTAGGCAGCGAACGCGATGGTTAGATGGCATTCTCGAGGCATTGCAGATGAAGCTATGTGATGTTAAGAAGATAGTGAGAGACCGGAAAGCGTGGCGTGACATGGTCCATAGGGTCACGAAGAGTCGGACACGACTGAATGCTTGAACTGAACTGAACTGATGAGAGCACAGGAATTGGAAAACAGAAATAACCAATCTGGACTTTACCAGCTGATTGCACGGATCAGTGGAACCTGTTATAGATGTGGTTTATGTTGTTGTGCTGTAGGAAGAAGGAAAAGAAAACGCACGGGCTTGCTACTGGCTCTGTAGCTGAGCCACCTCCGCTGCCTCGTGCGGACATATACTATGCTGAGGCATGTAAAAGGAAAGAAAAATAAAGAGCCTCTGCCTCGTGCGGACAGAAAAGATAAAGTAGAGAAGAAAAAGAAGGATGCGTGCCGTAACAGCCGTCGTCCACCACCTAAGCGGTGGCGGGTGCAATGACGGCCGACAACAGATAAAAATTCTAAGGCAGGCTAGTCCAGTCCCAGCCCCGTAGGACCAAAAACAGCCGCCCTGCACAACCTCCTATAGATGTGGTTTAGCTATACGCATTATACATCAACGAATCCAAGATGGCGCCCGATGCGGACGCATGTGCGCGCTGCTCCCAGCCCATTCGTGGTAGGCCGTCTTGCAAGCAGCGTTTTCACTGCAAATACATCAACATACAGGCCGAGGAATACAACATCCTAATGGAATCCGGGACCAGCAAGTACAAATGTGTTCATTGCGTGAAGCGGCGTGATCCTTCGGCAGAGGGGCTTATCTGCGGAAGTAGCAACACGGAAACGCCCCCCGAAGCGCAACGCTCTTCCCTGGATTTTCAAGATTCAGATTCCGTCAGTGCTTCCTCGAGTGTTATTTTAATGCTACGGGAAATGGCTAGTCGAATGGATGCGTTGACGGATGAGGTGCGACGGCTTCGTGCTGAAAATGCGCTCCTGCGTGAATCTTTGAGTGGCCTGAGTGCATCTGTTCGTACCGCCAGCCAGTGTGAGTGTTCGAATTCTGACTGCTCGGAATCTCGCAACTACGCTTCAGCTGTGGCGGTAAATCTTCACGCTGGAATGTCGGCCCCTCCTCCGAAGCCTCCTGCTCAGGACCGGAGTACTCATCTGCCACGCCCGTTGAAAGCGGTGAGCCAACCCTCTCGGCCTCGAGCTACGTTTGGCACATCTAAGCAATCCATGCTTAAAGTAGCGCCCAAACTACCGGCGAAGAAAAGCTTATTTGTTTCTCGCCTGGACCCGACAACAACGGCGTCGGAGATACAGGAACTTTTGGCGAATACAATAGGTGACAAAGTTGTTACTTGCACGAAACTCAAAACGAAGTACGATACATATTGCTCATTTCACGTTTCTCTGGATGAGCATTTATTTGAGCTTGTGAACAATCCGGAAGTGTGGCCTGATGGTTGTGTATTTCGCCCTTTCTATGGAAAGCTGTGGTCCTCACGGCGCTTCGATGACCCTAACGGTGCTCTAACTACATCCGAAAATGGCACAGGAAATTAAGCTGTATTACCAAAACACGAGAGGGCTGCGAACTAAAACGGAAGCTCTCTTCGCGAATGCATACGAATGTGAGTATGACATTAAAAGCCTGACAGAAACGTGGCTAAACTCATCATGTTCAAGTGCGTCTTATTTCACAGATGAGTATGCTGTCTTCAGGGCCGACAGGGTCTATTCTGACAAGATTAAATACGGGGGCGGAGTTCTGATAGCCTGCCGTTCTTTGCTAAATGCATTTAGGAGACCAGACCTGGAGACATACGAAGAATGTGTGTGGTTGGAAATTCCAACGTGTGACAAATCGCACTATCTAGTTGGCTGTTACTACTTTCCACCAAATTCTGCTCCTAACGTTTTTACCGATCATTTTTTAGATATTGGGGAAAAATCGAATTTTCAAAATACAAGGTTCACATTTACGGAGACTTTAATCTTCCTAAGGTCGATTGGTCCACTGGTTTGGTCATTAGTGACTGCACAGAAACTCGAGAAAAAGCCGAATGTTTAATTGATTTTAGTAATTTCCATGGTTTACATCAATGCAATGCAATGAAGAACTGTGCTGGAAACATTTTAGACCTAATTCTATCTAATGTGCCTCTTTTCGGCGTGCAAGTGGTGCGCGATCCTCTTGTTCTGATAGACAAATATCATTGCCCGTTTACCTTGTCGTTCTTTTTGTCTTTTCGTCCAGTGCGTGAGATGGTGCCAGAAAAATTTAGATACGCGTATGGCAATTACATGAAGCTGTACAATGATCTTCAGGCCTACGACTGGTCTGAATTGCTTGAGATTGATGATGTAAACACAGGCGTCGAGCTACTTACATCAGTTGTACAGGGTATAATGAAAACATGTATACCACGCCGTAAATCGAAGAAGTGTAGATTTCCTTGCTGGTTCTCGCGCGATTTGAGACATTACTTGAAGAAAAAACAGGAGTATCATAAACTCTACGTGAAATCAGAAAGTGAGTATTGGTACCAAAGATATTCATTGTGCAGAAAAATTGTGAAAAAAAACTGATTGCACGTGATGAAGCTGAGTACCACAAATTTCTTGAACAGAACTTCAAAAAGGAACCAAACAGTTTTTGGGATTTTGTGCGCAAGCAACGAAATGATAAGGTTAGTGCGGCTGTGATATAGACGCGCGATGGTATCTGTTTTAAACCTCAAGATGTGTGCCAAGCTTTTGCTGATCACTTCAGCTCTTGTTTTGTGCGCCATGATAACGCACCAGCTCTTATCACTTCTGAAGACAGCACTCACTGTTTGGCTTATGATAATGTTACCGAGCATGAGGTTCTTTTGGCGATTCAGAAACTTAAGCCAAAACTTTCAACAGGAGTTGATGAAATTCCCAGCTTCGTAATCAAAGGATGCGCTGACATCTTTGGCCCTGTTTTAGCACATTTGTTCAACTTATCATTGCGAACTGGTGTTTTTTCTTGTCATTGGAAATTGTCAGTAGTTGTTCCTGTATTCAAGTCTGGCGATGCTTGTGATGTGAACAACTTTCGACCTGTGTCACTGATTTGTTCTTTTGCGAAAGTTTTTGAAATGGTTATGTACGAACGCATGGGCTCATACTTCAAGCAGAAGATCTCAATTCTGCAGCACGGGTTTTTAAAAGGTCGATCTGTGGAAACGAATTTATGCAGCTTTCTTGATTATACTGGCCCACATGTATTTAATCGCGGTCAGGTAGACGCAGTCTACTTTGATATGACTAAAACTTTCGATACGGTTTCCCATGAGGTATTTCTGATGAAGATGGAAAGATACGGACTTTGCCCCATGTACTGTAGGTGGCTCAAAAGCTACCTTGGCAGCCGCCGTAACATGGTCCGATTTTCCGGCTGCGTGTCCAACGAATTTCTACCATCTTCGGGAGTGCCTCAAGGCTCCAACTTAGGACCTTTGTTGTTTTTAGTGTTTGTTAATGATTTGCCGTTACATGTCAAGGACTCGAGAATTTTGCTCTTCTCAGATGATTTCAAATTATTCCGTAATATTGAAGATATTGAGGACTGCCGCCAATTGGAAGCTGACATTAACAACGTCGAGAAATGGTGTTTGTGGAATCGCTTAAAGTTGAATATTAAGAAGACTTCCGTCTTGTCTCTAACCAGGAAACGCGACGCAGTTGTGTTTGATTATACACTTTTGGCGGATCATATTTCTCGTGTGGCCCATGTACAAGACCTTGGTGTTGTTGTTGATTCAAGGCTTGATTTTAGATTGCATGTAAATTCAATTGTGTTACGCGCATTGAGACATATCGGTCTTATCTCTAGACTAACAAAAACATTTCAACGGCACGAATGTCTACGCACTCTATACTGTGCCTTTGTGAGACCGCGTCTTGAGTTCGCGTCAGTGGCCTGGAATAACTTATCTGCCACCTATTGCGCAAAAATTGAAAATGTCCAGCGTAGGTTCGTACGCATCTTTTATGACAGATATATTGGACGCCGCCGTTTCTACGACTACGATTCTCTCTTGGCAGACCTCAAAATGTGTACTCTTGGCGACAGGCGACTCATACGTGACATGCAGTTTTTGCAAAAAATTGTCCGTGGTTTCATTAACTGTGAGACCTTACTGATGTCACTGAATTTTCGTGTGCCGCATGCAAAGGCTGCAAAATGTTCTGACACATTTTATCCAGATTTGCACGCCAACTGTCCGATGACTCGTATACAAAGCTTGTACAACAAAACGTTTATTGACACGGACATATTTGCCTAATTGTTGTTTTCATGCCTGGTTTTAAATGTTATTAAGTGTTCTGATGTATCTGACCTAGTGTGCGCTCCTTTAGGCTACTTGGCTGTTGAGGCACACTCAAATAAACATTATCAATCTATCAATCAATCTATAACCCTATGTTCCTTGTGGGACTGGCCTCAGGTTATGAGATCTGCCCTAGTGATAACCTTTTTCTTACACCCAATATACAGTTTGTGTTCTTGTTGTGCCAGCCACATATGGCTTCACATTACATAATGTGCCGCCCATATAAGCAGTTGCCAGCTGTCTGGAGTGGCATGTGACGATTGCAAGTCCAGCTTCCTTGTACACTTTTTAACTTTGAGGCAAATACGGGATGTAAGATAATATTATGCACATTTTAATGAAAATGTTTATACAGTAACGTCCTAAAACAGCTAAGGCTATGAGAGACGCCGTAGTAGAGGACTCCGAAAATTTCGACCACCTGGGGTTCTTTAAAAACTACTTTGCAGAGTACCCGGGTTCGATCTCGACCGCGGCTGCTGCTTTCGATGGAGGTGAAACGAAGAGGCGTTCGTGTGCTGTGCGATTCAGCGCACATTAAAGTTCCCCAGGTGGTCGAAATTACTCCGTAGCCCTCCACTACCGCTCCTCTGTCTCTTTCCCGTTTCACTCCCACCTTCCTCCCTTCCCTTATGGCGCGGTCAGGTGTCCACACAAACAAGTGTGACAGATACTGCGTCTTTCCCTTCCTGTGACCAATTATATTCTTTAGCATTTACTGACATTACGCAGCATATGGACGCCACTGTTTTGCCTCCATCGAAAGTTAAAGGGCCACTGTCCAGGGAAGAACCTTTTAAACGAAGGAGCCCAGTGTTTCGATCAGGTACCGGAGATAGTCTGCAAAATGCTACAGTGACACGCGCGCCGCAAAGCAAGGAAAATACTAATTAAAGCTCTCTTATGCTCTCTTTCGGGAAGCCAGCTTTCCCGTTCCCTGCGCGGTCCCGTCAAGCCGCAGCTATGACGTATTTGTCGAAAACGACGTCCATTGGTCCGTCTCGCTGTCTGACGGTGAAGGATGGGCGTCTACCGCTCGCTGCGCGCTTTTCTCTCGCCACGGCCAGACTGAATCCAGCGGCGCGCGCACCCTCGCCCGTTTTTTTTGTTTCGCGCAAGCGGAGTGCCACGCCTCACCTTCCGCCAAACGTGGAGGAGGAAGGGGAATTTGCCTTGCGGAGGCTAGACGACCGGGCAGGAGAGTGAAAAACCTTTGCGAGGGAACGGAAGGAGATTGATTGATTGATTGAAAACTTTATTGAGTGCATGGGAGTTCTCGGAGTTGTGGGTGGTCCGCCTATTCCGGCAGCCCAGTGGCAGCGGCGCCGCAGCGTGGGCCCTGCGAACCAGTCCTCGTTGTTGGTCAATGTCCTCGCTGTGCAGAATGGCCTCCCACTGCTCCAAATTGAGATAGGAAGTTTATCGATAAAGGGATTTAATTGGCCCACACCATGTGAAAAGCCGTAGCTATTTCTCCACAGTGTGGGTACCATTGGTGGAGTTTAAATGGTGTAACGAGAGTGTCTGTCTGTAGCCGGCGTAGGGTGTGTTCTGCCTTGTCTAGAGTTTTGTGAGGTGTGGGGTATGTCTGTCTGGCCTGTCTGGCCTGTCTGGCCTGTCTGGCCTGTCTGTAGGCCTGTAGGAGTTCAGCAAAGGTGATTATTGGCTGTGTGATAGAGAAACATGACAGAATCGGGTGATTGCGGTGGCTGTAACTGCGTTATTAGTTCATCATCATCATCATCATCATCATCAGCCTGACTATACCCACTGCAGGGCGAAGGCCTCTCCCATATTTCTACACTTAACCCGGTTCTGTGCTAGCTGCATCCACTTGACCCCTGCGAACTTCTTAATCTCATCCGCCCACCTAACTTTCTGCCGCCCCCTGCTGCGCTTTCCTTCCCTTGGAATCCAGTTTGTTACCCTAAGCGACCATCGGTTATCCTCTCTTCGCACTACATGTCCTGCCCATGTCCATTTCTTCTTCTTAATTTCCACTAGAATGTCGGTAACTTGAGTTATTTCTCTGACCCACTCTGCACGCTTCCTATCTCTTAATGTTACCCCTACCATTTTTCGTTGCATAGCCCTCTGGGTTGTCCTCAACTTAAGTAGAACTCTCTTGGTTAGCCTCCACGTTTCAGCGCCATAGGTGAGTACAGGTAAGATGCAACTGTTATACTTTCCTCTTCAGCGATACCGGTAAGCTGCTAGACATAATCTGCGAGTGCTTGCCAAATGCGCTCCATCCCAATCTTATTCTTCTTGTTATTTCCTTTTCATGGTCTGGATCTGCGGTTACTACCTGTCCTAAGTAGACATATTCGCCTACTACTTCTAGTACTTCCAGTTATTAGTTACTCTTTTCAAAAACATTTTGCGGCCTTGCGTTCTGGGGGCGAAGTCTCGCAGTCACCGGGGAAGAAAATATTTTCGACCGGATGGTGGACAGTGAGCCTTTAATGAAAATGGTCTAAACCTTTGATGCATGCTTTGATGTAACCTCTGATGTAAGCTGATTTCAGCTATTCGGTGCGAGTGAAGAAAATAATATGAAAGGCAATTTTTTTTTCATGTTTCAAAGGTTAATGCCAATGGTCTAAACCTTCAATAAATGGAAAAAATTGCCTTTAATATTATTTTCTGCACTCGCACCGAGTAGCTGAAACCAGCCTAAAACCAATGGGCTGCATTTCGAAAATTATTGTGAAGCAGCTGTGGATTATTTAAGGTATAGTTTAAGACCATACTGATAAGTGAATGATAGGTTCTTGCCTCGCTATAAATAGCGTTCTTCGGCACCAACACCTTGTCGTCGGTGTCACACCGTCTGAGACGGTAGAGTCGACGATAACTGGCAACAATTTGACTTCAGGCTGTGCGATGTCAGCGTAGGTTAAAGATCCCCAGGTGGTCGAAATTACTTCGTAGCCCTCCACTACGGCTCCTCTTTCTCTTTTCCACTTTAACTCCCACCTTCCTCCCTTCTCTTACGGCGCGGTTCAGGTGTCCACAGACACAAGTGTGACAGTTACTGCGCCTTTCCCTTCCTGTAAATCAATCAATCAACCTTCCCGACTCCTGCCTAAGGGTAAGCGGGGGAGACGGCGCAGCTGGGCGTTAAAGTCACCTAAAAAGAGCGGACGGTCCTAATGGCGCCGCGCATATCACCGACCCCTTACCGATAGAAACAGACTTAGCTGCTCTTGCACAGAGAACTTTGACTTCTGAAGTTTGCCCTATGCCCAAAAAGAATAATTACGACTGTAAAAGTAACAAAATGGGACCTATTTTTTGATTGATTGATTGGTTCACAGGAAGGGAAAGGCGCAGTATCTGTCACACTTGTAGCTGTGGACACCTGAACCGCACCGTAAGGGAAGGGAGGAAGGTGGGAGAGAAAGTAGAAAGAGAGAAAGGAGCCGTAGTGGAGGGCTACGGAGTAATTTGGACCACCTGGGGATCTTTAACGTGCGCTGACATCGCACAGCACACGGACACCACTTCGTTTCGCCTCCATTGAAACGCAGCCGTGAAAATATTAAAAATCTGCAAGCTCGCTGAGGGAAGATATGTGTGAAAAATTAGCTTCAAAATCTTTTTTTTTTTCTTTTTACCTAGATTTTGTCCAGATAAATTTCTGCCTATGAATTCAACTACCACGGTGGGCAGGTGGAAAAAGAGAAATCACATTTTCTAGTTTTCTGGGAGAGAAAATGTGTAAGGCAAGAGGGAAAGGGGGAAGAGAAACGATGGGATGTGGAGGGCGGCCAATTGGCTCGGAAGGTTGTGGCGATAGCGGAGGGCAACGCAACCGAATGCGTCGGCAACGAGAATCCACAAGTACAAGGAGGGGTTTGCAACGAGGGCAAAAAGTTTTCCGAGATCGGTGCAGAATCTGCACTGGGGAAATGAACGCCGGAGAACTTTGATGCGTTTAACAGAACGCTCGTTGTGTTCGACAAGGGGCGCGCGATGTACCGTGCGCAGCAGCAACGCTCAGGCTTTCGCATTTCTGCACTGAAAATTCTGCATCGCTCTCGGAATTTTTCAGACTGCAGTTGGTTGATTACCTCTCTTTGTACACTTCCTGACCATTTCGACCCATTTGTGCACAACTCGCCCTTTCCCGCTCATTCACGTTCAAACATTTCAAATTTCCCACCACGGGAAGTTAGGCCAACATCACCGAAAGTCTTGGAGGAAGGAACTAACGAGACGCCCTTGTCATTCCCAATGCAAGTGTGGCGGAAGTGTCGTCAAAATTTAGGGTTAGCCAAGTCAGGCCATTAGCGACGGCATCGCTGTTGCTATGAAAACTCGGGCCACTAGCAACAGCGTTGCTAATTTCCCGAGGCACGTGAGCGTCGAAAAAGAAAATACGTAGGGTAAAGGAGGAGGAGAGACCATGGAGAAGTATTGCAGCGTCCGGTCGCGGCGCCGCCATGCCGGCTTCAAGAAAGTGACATCAGGGCTTCTCCTAAGTTTTTAAGGCGAAAGCCTTTAATTGTTCATGCTGTCGTTGTTGCGACTGAAGGAAGAAGGAAACGAAAATGCACGGGCCTTCTATTGGCTCTGAAGCTGAGCCAGCTTCGCTGCCTCGTGCGGACAGAAAAGAAAATTAAACATGACAGCTCTGCTATGCCTGGATATGCGTAGCGAAATGCAGCGACTGCCTCGGGATCAGTAGTTTTTTCTGCAGTATTCTGCGCCGTTCCCCAGCAGCTAAACTCTCCTTGGCTTCCATGTCGAGCGCGTCTAAGTTCACCGGCGTTCTATAATTCGTTTACAGGAAAGGAAAGGCGCAGCATCTGTCACTCTCGGAAGGCAAGAGCACACTCATTCTCGCTTGGTCCTCATAGCTGACGCCAGATGGGTGACGTCACCCTAATTGAGGTACTTAAGAGAGAGAGAGAGAGAGAGAAAAGATTTTATTTACACCGACATGGACCTCGGGGCAGGGGCTCAGCCAGAAGGAGGGTCTCCTTGCTGGTTCTCCTGCGCTGTGGCCGCAAAGGTCTTGGAGTAGGCCTCCTCCGCCAGGCATACTATGATATTTTGTTAATCAGCATTTGGGCTGCGGATGTATCACTCTCAGATAATTTGATCGAGGGGATCAGTTTAGCTCGCGGAGAATCGGGGCATTGTCGCATTAGATTATTTTGACTCAGAGGTACGTTGCAGAGATTGCAAGCCTCTGGGTCACCTGTCAACTCATTAATTATGCAGAGTAGCATGAGGAAAGAAATGATTGGCCGCAATTTTTCGTCAGGCCCTGCATTCTGAGGGTGGTAGGAACCTATCTGGTGGTGGATATATCCTTCTGCTTAGTCTGGGTGTCTCAGAGAGCTCCTTGTAGGTGATAAGGGAGTCTTTGTCTCCGGGTAGCAGGGTCTCTATGGCCGCTCGGGTGTGTAAGTACATCTCGAGTGAGGCGTTGGGCAGCCTCATTGCCTGGTAGACCCTCGTGAGCTGGAACACAGGTGACTGAAACCTCCCGGTTTAGTGGGTGCTTTCTCAGTAGACTGGCCGCCTGCTTGGAAATTAGGCCTTTGTCGAACTTCCTCATTTTAGTCTTTGGTACTTTCAAACTGCACGCCAGTTGCAGTATCTGTCACTCACGGAATCCCGCTATCATCCTCACGGTACACTAGCGAAATTATGAGCAGCGCTTCACGACCCGGGGCGGGGCACAGCGGTAAAGCGCTCGGTTGGGGATCCAAGGGATGGAGGTTCGATTCCTGGATGGATACAAATTTTTTTTTTTTTTTTTTGCATGAGGAGGAGTCGCACATCGTTGGTAGACAACGCCTGCAGAGGTTGGTGCGGGGGCTGCGCATTTGGTCTTTGCTGTGACATCATGGCATACGGCATACGCGAAGTTCGGTTCTGACCCTCGTAGTGAAAGCTTTTCGCTTCAAACACCTGTGCCTCTCCTAGCGACGTCACTCAGTGAGTTCCCGCATGCGCAGCTGTGGCTAAAAGTGATCACACACACTCCAGACTCGTGCCACTTCCGTATAGCCTGAGAAAGGGTGAGATCAGTGTCCCCTGTCCAAAGGCGGTCAGCCGCGAGGCCAGACAGCTGGAGGGCAGAGCGGGAGTCCGTGAGGATGGCCGTCCGCTCTGCCATGGATGTCCACGGAGGGTAGCCAGCTCGGCAGTGGTAGAGGCCACGAATAGCAGCCTGGCCTTCCTGGAGGTGCCGAGTGCTGGGGTGGTGCAGACATTCGCCGCCAACGGGCAGGGCCCAGTGAGGATCGATCCGTCAGGGAAGACCTGGACCGCCCCCATGAGGCCCTCCTCCAGAAGGCAAGCGACCTCCTGCTGAAGGCCGGCAGCAGCCGTGTTCTTCCTAGTCCTAGCCCCAAGTAAGGACGGCTCGATCGAGTACAGCCGCCTCAGGTCCAGTCGTGGTGGGAGAGATGGCCCTTGAGGTCGCCGCTCACCAGTTTCCCACCAGTCGCCGGTATAATGAGATATAGAGCATTGTGGACAACAGTTATGAGGTGCTGAGTTGTGTTTGGAAAGGGATTATGGTGCCAGATCTTCGCGAATGAGGTTTATGGCTTAAAATCAGAGGTACAGGCGATATTATAAATAAATCAGAGAGCTAGCTGTTTGACAATTAGCAGTTATGGCAAAACCATAAAGGAGGCACTACATTGCGTTATGGGTTGGGCATCTTTCGAAGCACGGGGAGCTAAGAGTAAAATATTATATGAGGAACGCCCGAGGAAAATAGACTGTAACAGTTGGGCAGCTAAAGTATTTAAACACCTGTATCTAAAAAACGTTCACTCAAAATGGAGGAAAGAGCTTGGAGACTAACTATTTAAGTATGCAATGCACAAGGACGGAGAAAAAGAGCGTTAAACAACGGGAAAAAAAGGTGGCAGAGGCTTAGCTTGGTTAAGCCCGGTAGGTTGCGAAAGCATCCTTAGCAGTAGGCGGCATCGTAGTCATGCGCACCGCCGTCTCTCACGGACGGCGAGAGTCGGTCGCCGCTTTATACAGCTGTATAACGTCACAACACCTGTGGCGCTCCTGGCGGAGAGAGCGGGAGTTAGGCCACCGTTCATGCGCACCGCCGTCTCTCAAGGACGGTGCGAGTTGGTCGCCCAGATGAATAATTGATTAAAACTTTCCACCGATTTAGGAGGCCCCCTACTCCCCGCTCCTGGCACGCAGGCCTGAGGAACGGGGGCTGGTACCTCCGCGGCTAAGGACTGGTTGCTTTGAGGCCTGACGTCATAAAATCTATGGCGCTCCTGGCGGAGAGAGCGGGAGTTTGGCCGCCGTTCATGCGCACCGCCGTCTCTCACGGACGGCGCGAGTTGGTCGCCCAGCTTTGAGGCGTGACGTCACACAGAGGTCATGCGAAAAGTCATTTCATGTGCACCGCCGTCACACCGCAAAGGCTTGAAAGTGAAAGTAATATTGCTTTCGCAATAAAACAAAAGGTAAACATTGTATAAAGTCTATGGAAAAGAGTGTCGAAATATATTGCAAGTTGAAAATGCAGATCAGGAAAGAATATTTCTTTGATAACTTTAGAGGCAGTTCCCAACTTTTTAAAGCCAGAGCTTGTAGTCGTAGAACACGCAGTTACAGAAATGTATCCGAGATGACACATCTGCACTGTGTTGTAAATCCGGAGAAACAATTGAACATCGTATATTATAATCGGATGGTACCCATCCAGATCCAGATGTCGATGCAGGCATAATCACCCTTTTTGAGTCTCTGGGATTTAGAGACACCAGTGGTCGAGTGAATGAATCTATGGTACAAGTTAGCAAAAAGCGATTGGAAGATTGATGGCTGAAAAGCAGACAAATGGCAAGATTAGAAGGGTAGAAAAAAAATAGTATTTGAAATGAGGAATGTAAGGGAAAAACATCTCCAGCATGGTGGCTGCTACCACGCCGTTTCAAAGGGACGCTCATATATTACATCATTCCATCCACTCAAAGAATGTTTGCCGTTTGACGCAGAATGTTCGAAGTGATGTCAGAAGACCTGACTTGTTCCGGAGGGTAAAATTAGTAATTGTGGGGGGAAGCCCATAATATGTGTGGTATTCGCACTGACGACCTTTTCCCCCCAAACCGTTAATTCCGAGGATCTTCAGACGACTATTACGGCAGAATCTTATGTCACGGGGGGTCCCAGTTGGCGTCAAACGATTAATTTTGTTGTGATGCACACTTTTATGAAATTTAATAACTTTTAGGACGAAGAAATATACTGGATTAGCAAAGGTGGCTATTAGTCCCAATAATAGTGCAAGATCTATGAAGTAGATGGCGCTGCTTGAAGCTCCTGTATCTATGAAGTTGACAGCCGTGTGGTGCGGACGCGTGTTCCATCGCTCCTCCGATTGCACGTGGCTACCAGAAACGGACGGACTGGCGACAGCGGGAGCTTCCGAAGCGTCAAATAGATGAGTTCTTTCTTTTATTAACTTTATTTCTTTTTCAGCTAGTTAGGTTAGGTGCAGCCTAAAGAATAGATTTTAGCTCTTGGTCCTAGCGGCCTGGTTTTTCGTACCGGCAGCTAGGTTTCCTTGGCGTTCATTGTTTAGCTATCTTGTTTAGATAAATATTTTTCTTTCTAGGCTATTGGCATTCGCAGAATTGGTTTTTAACGCGTGTTTGCTAGTCGTTTCTTGTGTCTTCTTTTGGCAATTTGTATATTCTAAAAATTCATAACAGTTATAGTTCAGTCGATGAGTGCTTAAGATGTGCAATCAAAAGAAGGTAAAGTGTACTCAGTGTGAGGCGCAGGTTAATCTCAAAGAAACGCGTTTTGACTCTGTAGGTGAAGCGGAAGGCAGCGACTTTTTGTGTCGGTGTTGCGTACTGAATGCACGTCTAGATAGATTTGATCAAGAAAGGGGCAGTTTAGTGACTCGTGTGGAGGATTTAGAAAATGAAGTACGTTTGCTAAGGACGGAAAATCAGAAACTGCTTGGACAGCTTACTCAAATTGAAAAGAAAGGGGCCGACTTTGTCCTTGGAACCAACAAGGACGAACATTCCAATGCGGGCCACGTGGCTGGGGCCAGCACTGGCATGGAAGGCATAAGAAAGTAGGTCAGGCGGATCCGAACCGTCAGAGTTATTTAGAAGCAGCTAAGACGCCGGAAAAAAAGGAAGAAGTAAGGAAGAATGAAAATCCCAGAGATAAGGACACAGATAACCGAAAGCAGGAGCCAACAGTTGGGAGAGGGAGAGAGAAGGCCCAGGTGCTTATCGCCGGAGATTCTAACATGAACAGGTGCAAGCGAGATATCTTGGAACGTGTAAGGGGTGATAAGAGAGTGTTGGTTGGAGCCTTCCCAGGGAGACCAATAAGGGCTGTGCTAAAAGAGAGTAAAAATAGGCTGTTGAAGAATTCCGCAGAGCGCAGTATGGTAATAGTAGCCGCGGGTCTAAACGATGTCCTAAATGGTGACGCTGCAGGAGTGGTGGAAAGTTTAGCTAAGGGAGTTGACGAGATCAGGCAGATAGCACAGCAGACGCAGATAGTTGTATGCACAGTACCAGAGGTGCTAGGATTGAACGGAAAGATGGAAAAGGACGTGGTGACAGTTAATCAGGACATAAGAAAGTTAAGCCTGGAGAAGCGTTTCGAAGTGGTTGAGGTAAACAGGGAGGTACATAAAGCAGGTTTTGGCAGGGCTTTTCAGCGAGATGGCATTCATTTTAACAGAAGGGTCGGAGCAGAGATTGGCTGGCGCTTGGCAGGCAGGGCTGTAGCTTTTTTAGGGAGTCAGCGAGGACTCCGTGCACAGAGGTAGTTAAAAGTGAGGCAGAAGAAAGTGTAATATTAGAGGCTGAGCCCCCAAAAATGGCAAAGAGTAGGTCGAGAAAGAAAAGTACAAAAAAGAAATTTAACACTTGGATCAGCTACATAAACATGCAAGGAGGTAGAAAAAGAGCGAAATGGCTAGAGATAGAACAGCAGTTGAAGGATGACAAAATAGGTGTGTACGCTCTTTGCGAGACTCATAGATCTAGAAGATCCGTCGTTTATAGAAGGCTACGTCTGGGAAGGGTGCAACAGAACGAGAACGGAAAGAAAGGGTGGAGGGGTAGGTATGTTGATACACCAGGGAACAAATTGGCAAATAATTAAATCATCTTGTAAAGAACATATCTGGGTTTCAGGAACCATTGCCGGCATAATGACATGGCTAGGGGTAGTTTATTTAGGAACAGAACATCAATGCAGGCAAGAAAACAGGGATCTTGTTGAATGTCTCAGTGACGATATAAGCCAGTTTGGAAACGGGGCCAATATTGTTCTGCTGAGGGACATGAACGGCCACATCGACGATCTGGATGGATACACGGATTGTAACGGGAAGCTAATGCTAGATTTCTGCGAGCGACACGATCTAGTTATAGTAAATAGAGAAACAAAATGTGAAGGCCAAATCACGTGGGAATTCCGCAACAAGCAGACGACCATTGACTATTGTCTAATGTCGCAGGAAATTTTTAGCAAGGTCACAAAAATGGAAATAGACGAAGAAGGGGAGTGTAGTCTGGGAAGTGATCACAAACGTATTAGCCTGCAGATGGGGTCCTTGATGAAAAGAGAAATGGAACTTAGACAAAACGTAAACGCAAAATTAAACGACGATCAAATAGCGCAGATAGCAGCAGACATAGAGGAAGCAATAGAGAAAAGCCCCATGGAAGACTGGAATTATGAACAGGTAGAACTACTCATAAGGAGTAAAATTCAGGAGGTTAAAGTAGCAAACCGCTGGAATGGAAAGAGAAGGCCACGGAGCTGGTGGAATAAGGAAATCAGGGAAGCTATTGAACAACGACGGGCTGCTTCAAGGGAACACCGAATGGCAAAGAAAGCACAGGCTTCTCAGGAGGAAATCGACCAAAAATGGGAATCATATCGACAAAAGAAACTTCAAGTGCAGGCCCTCGTCCAAAGTAAAATAGGACAGTCCACCGATCGCTGGATGGCTGATATACACGATGCCTCTAGAGGCGGAGCAAGAAAATTCTGGAACCATATAAGCTGGCTAGGGAAGAAGAATCAAAGAAAGCAAGATCGGATTCAAGATAACGAGGGAAATTGTTTAAAGGGAGACAACGCAGTGAACTACATTACATCAGTTATAGCCGAGTCATTTAAGAACGACGATAGGGTAATCTTCGCAAATCAGGAAGCAACAAAAGGTAGCAGAATACAAAGCACCTTAGAACTGACCAATCTAAACTGGAAAAAGGCAGAAAAAAATATTCCTAAAAACACATCTACAGGAATAGATGGAATTCCGATCAAGCTGATTTATGAACTCGGTCCAAAAAGGAAGGAAACGTTGTTAAAAGCTCTGGAAACAGTCATAACGAATAAGCAAATTCCGGACAGCTGGCGGCAGAGTAAAATGAATTTGATTTATAAAGGGAAAGGAGACAGGATGCACATAAAATACTACAGGCCGATTACCATAACATCTGTTATGTACAGGTTAGCCATGCAGGCGGTGAAATTAAAGGTGCAAGCATGGGTTGAAAGTAACAAGATACTCGGAGAACTTCAGAATGGCTTTAGAAATGGTAGGCGCTTAGATGATAGCCTGTTCGTGCTTACCCAATGCATCGAAATATCTAGAGTGGAAAATAGACCTTTGTATTTGGCCTTCCTGGACATAAACGGGGCGTACGACAACGTAAGCAGGGAACTCCTGTGGAGCATATTAAAAGAATAGGTATCGGTTATTAGATAATAGAGTTCCTACAGGAAATATACCGGGATAACAAAGTAGAAATTACGTGGGAAGGGATAAGAAGTACGGAGGATGTCAAAGTATGCAAAGGATTAAGACAAGGCTGTCCTCTATCACCGGTGCTGTTCATGCTTTATATGATAAACCTGGAACGGAGGATACAAGACAGTAACCTATAGGGTTTTAACCTGTCATATAGATTAGGTGGAAAGGCGGTAGAGCAGCGCCTCCCCGGTTTGATGTATGCAGACGATATTGAGCTGCTAGCTGAGAGTCTGGAAGAATTGCAAACTCTAGTTAAGTATTGCGGAGACGAAGGGGACGCTCTAGGCTTCAGTTTCAGCGCCGTTAAGTCGGGTCTGATGATTTTCAACGGCTCAACTGATCAGGGTCTTAAAATACAAGGCCTTGAAATACCTAGAGTAGCAGAATATAAATATCTGGGGGTATGGGTAAACGAAGGATTGGCATACATTGAAAAGCATGAGCAATCACTTATGGCCAAAGGGCGAAGGAATGCCAGGATAATGAAGCATAAGGCTTTGTGGGGACACAATAGGTATGAGGTTTTGAGGGGTATTTGGAAAGGAATTATGGTGCCCGGACTTACTTTCGGAAATGCGGTTTTGTGCCTAAAATCAGAGGTACAGTCGACATAAGAAATAAATCAGAGATCCGTTGGACGATTAGCACTAGGTGCCCACGGCAAAACTACAAATGAGGCGGTACAGGGAGATATGGGCTGGGCACCATTCGAAGTACGGGAAGCTCAGAGTAAAATATTATATGAGGAACGCCTGAGGAAATTGGACAGTAACAGATGGGCAGCTAAAGTATTTAAATACCTGTACTTAAAAAGCGTGGACACACAAAGGAGAAAAAGAACTAGGAAACTAACTAGTAAGTATGCTAGTCACAAGGACGGAGAAATAAAGAGCATTAAGCAACAGGTGAAAAATACAGAAGGTGAAAATTGGATAAATTCGATGGAAAAGAAACAGAGTGTGGAATTATACCATAAGTGGAAAATGCAGATCAGGAAGGAAGATTTCTTTGATAACTCAAGAGGCAGTGCCCTACTTTTTGAAGCTAGATCAGGGTGCCTTAGAACACGAAGCTACAAAAAGAAATTTAACAAGGGAGATGACGCATGTGCTGTATGTGGAAACTCCAGTGAAACAATTGACCATATTATACTCGAATGTAATGGTATCTATCCGGAAGTTGGTGCAGGCGCAATCACTGTTCCTGAAGCTCTGGGCTTTAGAGATAACAGTGGCCGGGTGAGTAAACCGGCGGTGGAAACTAGCAAAAAACGACTGGAAGATTGGTGGCTCAAAAGCAGAGAAGTGACATAATGTTAGTAATGTAGGAACAAAATTTAATAAATAGAATGGTGGTTTACCCATTCTAAATCAATAATTAACCATAATTAACCAGTTAACCATTCTAAATCAATAATTAAGATATAGGGAGAAAAATGAGCATGATAGCTACTGCTACCACCCCGTTTCAAAGGGGACGCTCCTATATTCCATCGATTCCATCCATCCGTAGCTAATGCCCTTAAAGTCGAACACTGAGGCAGTGTTGGCGGACTTCTGTTTGGTTAGGTTGTGGGATAATAACAATCGAATGGCCTAGTTCCAAGTAAGGTCAACTTTGCTTATTTCCTTAGTTCCAGTGCCACCATGGCTGGCACAAGGTCACATTTACGGGCATGGATGTGGCTGAATTAATTTGCACAGGAACGTTGACATGTGAGCATCTCGGCAAGCTGGTAAGAAAATGCTAAAGCGTGTAGAATATGCTTGGGTAGAATTGTAGACACATCCTCATGAAATTCGGTGACTCCAGGTGAAATAAGTGTCCATGAACCACTACATTAGGCTCAGTGCTGCTGTGCGTCAACACACTCATTGTGAACATACCGACTTATAGCAGCTGGTAATTTTCCCGTACAGCATAGTGTTTTTATTACACTCTGTATATTTGACAGGGCTTCTTTCAGCGCACGCAGGAAGAAATATGCACCTTCATTTTTCAGTGCATGCCAGTGTATCGGCCGTCTGGTTGTCCTGATGGATATGAGTGCGTGGTGAACCCTTTTGCCCAAAGGTTACATTCCTGCGCTATTTATGGAAAGCCACTACCCAAAGATACCTTTAGTGCCAGGGCACATCATTTATATGACCGAATGGCAAAGTGGACCCGTATGCCAACATCACAAAGTGGTCAAGTACAAAAAAAACTATTTGCATAAAAAGTGGTTTGCTGGGTTTTCTCTTCGCATGTATTTATACAGATTAAGAAAAAATGACGGTAATCCGTGCTATGTCTAGATTATTGAACTGCAAGTATGTCGGCATGTTCAGCTATACTATTGCTAGCACCAACAAATACAGATTTTGAGAAAATGTAGTTTTAATGACGTGTGTGCTCTGTGCTTTCGCGGGCAGGACAGCGAGTAACGGCATATGGTAATTGATGTAACACGCATCATTCGTGATAGTTACATCGACGTTTCGTCTAACGTTGTAATCAATGCAAAATACCTTTCTGGTAGTGGTTAGAAGTGGGTTATTAACAACTGGGACCCTAACTAGTTCGCGCATGAACATTGGCAACAACTAAGAATTTTAGCGTCGATGTTAATTAACGACATCCCAATGATGAGGGCAGTGCCAAATGCCTGCGCAGAACTTGTGTGCACACTCAGCTGCCTGTCGAGGGCTCGCACCTTGCGAAGGCGTTCTCGCTGAAGGTCGACATCCAAAGTAGACGCTCTCGCTCGTTGCTTCTGAAAGCGTTTTTGTTCGCGTTGCTTTTTCAGGTTCAACGCTTTCGCTTGTTGGTCTTTAAGGCGTTTTCTCCTTGCTCCTCTTCTGTCTTCAAAGCTTGCGCCTGTCTGTTGCGAAGCCGATCGTGTTCTCGGCGATCGGTAGCAGCACTCATGAAAGGTTACACCAAAGACGACGCCATTATGTGAGGCCATAGCAGGTGGCAATTGATGAGCGGGATATCCAAAAGAAGAAAATAGTCGTTCAAGCACCATCTGGCGCCAATATCGCAATTCAAACAAAAATTCGGTGTGCATTAAGATGCCAACCAATGCTCCAGGGCGTACGCGCTAGAATATGTCAAAAATTAACAATCTTGTGCCCTCGCAATCTCGTTATTGGATGCAGTAAATAAAAAATACTGTTCAAAGTGAGTATTCCTTCATCTGACGTTATTTTAAAGTCGCTTACTGTATTAACACACGAGCAATAAAAAAGACTTCTTTGATAGTCGGTAGTGCACTTGTTGACGTCGTTCCGCCTATGTGGACAGAACCGTGACGGACAATAGGAGGTGAAAATGCAGCCATTAAATGCATACCTGCATTGAAATTCAGGCCGTCGGCTCAGCGGGTTTCGAGAGCAGCATCCTGCCAGGTGGAACCCGGACCCTTTGGGCCGTTTTCTCGGAGGTCCCGCCTGTTGTCCGGCGCCGAGTCCCTGCCGTGGCTACCCGGGCTCCTGAGCGCTCATGGAGCGTCCACCAACGGCACTGCGCCCTTCCAAGGCACAGTGTTTCACGTTCACCGTGCCGGAGCCAGTTTCGGTGGACACCCTCATCAATAACATCAAGGAGGTTGTTGGAGTGGAGGGGCTGCAGCACCTGCAACACCGCGGTGGCCTCTGGTTCCTGGCCGCTGTGTCCTCTATGGCGCAGGCGACCAAGTTGGGCTAGGGGCACCCTGTTTCTCACCGGAAAGGAGGTGTTGCTGGAGCAGATGGGAGCTCCTGTTGTCTACGTGACGGTTTACCGACTTCTCCCGTGCGTCAGCGACGAGGACCTCGCTGCCGGCCCTTTCTCTGTATGGGAAGGTCCGATCCATCTCGGAGGTGGCCTCCCAGTCCAAAAGATACGCCCGCAGCAGGACGTGATTGGTGAAGTTGTAAATGACCCGTTCACCTCCCAATTTCCTTATGGGGATTCGAGTAATGCTAAAGTAGAGGGACTGAAACGCGTGTGTTCCTGAGGGCCACTTCGGCGCTGCTGTACGGTGGTGCGTTGCGGTCGTTGCTGCCCTTATGGCCACTACGCCGCCAGCTGCCGCTGTGCGTGCAAGCACTGTGGCGGCGACGTTTTCTCAATTTTATTTTTTCGGCTGAAGGGGGGTCCTTCGAGGGCTGTTTGTCGCTTTTTTACCTATACCCGATTTATAGTTGAGAAGACCATGTGAGATGAGGGAAGTTAAAATCGCCTAGTAAAAATACAGGTGCTGCTGGGTGTCGCAAACAACAAAGTTCAGCATATCATGTAGTTCAGATGTGAACGTCAACGAATAATTTGGAGGTTGATAACGTGCATAGAGACGTAATATTCCATGGCTCAGTTCCACGCATGCCCAAGTGAATTAAAGGTTACTTTGCCCTGATATGTGATAGAACAGTATTGCTTAGATATAGCTAGTACGACACCACCACCTGGACGCATGTTGGGATGACATCGGTAAGCTTTGAACCAGTATGAATCGTAAAATGTCTCATTGTCATACACGTTAGGCTGAAGCCATGATTCTTTTTCTGCGATAATACCAGCTTCGCAGCTTTCGATAGCGGAGGATGTGCGTGAAGAAGGTAAATGCAGCCTAATTACTCTCCTGCCATGCTATAGGTTCCCTTCGTTCGCAGAAATGTTGTTCGCGTCCTGAGGGCGAGGGCTATTCCGTCCGTTTTCGGCAAAAAATTGGGCTTGCAGTTATTCAGTGCTATATTAAATTCCGGGTGAAAGCCGTAGCTTGAGTTATTAATGAGCCATTTGTTGTGTCGTAGGCGGTATACTTTGGGGATTAAGGACAACGTTCCGCGAATTTCTTCGGTGCCAGACGGGTGACAGGGGAAAAATCCTCTGATAGGGAACGGTTCATAACGGTTATTTTATTTTTGAAGGAAGAAAATTTATTATAAGAGGACGAAACTTGGACGGTGAAGATGCGCTAAGGCGATGGGCACGTTCAACATTTATTCGTATGGATTCTTCGCCTATACGTCTGACAACGCCGTAACTGTTTTCGCTTTATACCTCTGTCACACGAACGCTTTCTATCCTCTATGATCTCGATCTGCACTTAACTCAATAGAGATCGAGGTTGTCACACAGCAACTTCCAAGTGCAACCGAGCCCGAGACTACTTGACTCGGAAGACACCGTGCTCGAAGACGCTCTATGTAGAAATCAAAACGACTAAATTAATAACGGCCCTGACAGAGCAAATGGTTAAGCGTACAATGCTGACCTTGCTATCGCTAGTGCGCCTCTGTTGCAAGAAATTAAAAGGACGAAAAGCATAATGGTCTGAGCATACCAATCAGTGATACGCACAACGATGGCCTCGCTATCGCTGGGACACCTTAGCGGGAAAAATAAAACACAGCAAGTGATCACAAATAAAACTCCGCCTCTCTGTGGCTGGCATGCATCGTCAGGAAGGAATTGAATATGAAGGAACAAATAGCGGCAATGGCTAAGCAGTTGGTAAGTTGCTACGTTGCTGTTACCTCTGTTATCATCTCCCAGTCTGGTAAATGTATTCCTTCCCACAGAACGCATACAAAGGAAGCAAAAACTATGTGTTCGTGGCTGAATGGGCACGAGAAAAAGCTAAAATATTGAACTATGCACCAACAGAGGTATTCTGAATGTATACAAGGGAATGTGTGTTGAGTTGAGTTCTTAAGTTGAGTTCTACTTAAGTTGAGGACAACCCAGAGGGCTATGGAACGAAAAATGGCAGGGGTAAAATTAAGAGATAGGAAGCGTGCAGAGTGGGTCAGAGAAATAACTCTGGTTACCGACATTCTAGTGGAAATTAAGAAGAAGAAATGGGCATGGGCAGGACATGTAGGGCGAAGAGAGGGTAACAAGCTGGATTCCAAGCGAAGGAAAGCGTAGCAGGGGGCGGCAGAAAGTTAGGTGGGCGGATGAGGTTAAGAAGTTCGCAGGGGTCAAGTGGATGCAGCTAGCAGTAGCACAGAACCGGGTTAAGTGGAGAAATATGAGAGAGGCCTTCGCCCTGCAGTGGGTATAGTCAGGCTGATGATGATGATGATGTGTTTCAGATTCCTTTGTTCTGTGGGAAGAAGTACATTGGCCGGACCGGGACATGTGTGAGTGATAGGAGTATAGAACTAATATCGGAGAAGTCTGGCACCAATTTTGCGTTGCACTGCAGGCTTTAAGATATGCAAGAAACAAAAATTTTCGGTCGCCCTTCATAACGTTCAAGTTTTTAAAAATATCGAGGTCAAGTTGATGCAAGAGATTTAGGAAGCATGGGAGATGAAAGTGCCAGGTGAGGAATGTGTTATTACGCCTTCCGTTTTCTTATTGAAGAAGGGAGATGCAATCCCTCCGCTGACTGGCAGGACAGTGAAGGAAGTTAGCTGTAGTTAGACTAAATGAAGATAGTAGAAGGTGCACGGGTGCAAATAATTCAATTGTCAGTGCAGCATCGTTCTTGTCTGTTTGTGTCTGTCTTTCTTCTATTTATATTTGTATGTTCAGCTGTGTTTTTCATATGAACACGCCTTAATTGCCACTTTTCGAGCACCGCTGTTAAATAGATGCAAAAACTAATTCATCTCAGTCGCATGGACATGTGAAAGAAATTGGATTGCAAATCAAAGTGGAAAAATAAACTTCCGCTCAGGAATAAAGCACGCGATCTCCAGTGCAGACTGGCCTTTCCTTTGAACCCGAGCCTATCCTAATGGCTCAGAAAGGCTCAGAAAAAGAGAAAAAAATGCCCGAAATGTATCACGCACGGGCACATTTTGCGTTTTATTTTTCAGCTCCAAGGTCGCAGGGTTCCAAATGGTTGTCTCGGTCTATATTGTATGCACAGATGGTACCGACTGCGCCATGTGTGCCAGGGACGTCATGTTAAGATCCCTATGCGTGGCGACAGTAGATGCCTGCAGCAACATATTTGAAGAACTTTCCTGAAATAAATTCTAGGCTTGAATGAAAACTAAAAATTAAAAAAAATCAAGGAAATATTGAAACTTCCAGTGTTGGCGTGAGCCAGGTGAAAGAGAAAAGTTTATATGCGTCTTATGCCGGGGCTCATGTGTGAGTGCGCAGGATGGCGATAAAGACGTAGCCTTTAACGGTATCGCATTAAAATAACATTTTATATCGCAGCGATAACGATAAGGGAGCTTGATGTTTGTCGGGATTAAAATCACCGTCAGAAAATTCCGAGATCACTGTGGAATCTACACGGCAGAAGTACGAAAGCCGGAGTGTCGCTACTGCACACGGTGCATCTCGTTAGCTCTCATTATCATTATCAACTAAATGCATCGTCGTTATCGTTGCTCCGGTTGTAATTGCCATTATCAGTAATTGCAAAGTCATCACCATCGCTACTATCATTCTCACGGTACAAAAGGAGAATTACGAGGTGTGTTTTGCTGTGATGTTCCGGTTATAGAGCTTTTTTCGGGGTGGAGAGCAGGAATCACACACGAAATAAGGCCAGTAACAGATTTATACAGAACTGGATGCCCCCGCTCACCCGGTGGTCTTGAGGCTACGTCTGGACGCCACTGCGGTGATCCTATGCTTGAGGTGGGAGATGATGGCCATAGCTGCAGGCAGCGCTGATGTTGACGGTTCACTCGGCGAGCTCAATACACGTGCCGCCAGGACTAGCGGGCCGTCTTCGTATCTTCAGGCAGTCGTCCTTCGGGAGACGAGGCTGGGTCGACCAGCTCTAGAACGTCTCTAGTGCCCCACCGTCCTTCTGCCGCTTTCCTTGTCACCTCGGGTCCCTTCTTCCCGGAACCCTTGCCAAGGCCGCAACAGAGAACGGGTAGCCGTCATTAGCCCGTCGTCCCCGCATTCCAGCCTATTGTTCAGCGACCTTTCTTCGTATCCGGTTTTCGGACAAAAGGTGACACGAGACGACATTGGGGAGAGGTCGGTGCTTCCCGGGTCCTCGTGCAACTCGATATTCCCAGTTCCGGCACAGGCAATTTAGTCATCACATCGCGATCTCTGGCGTGATGCAGTTGGTTAAAGCGCTCGGCTGGGGATTCGAGGGATGGAGGTTCGGTTCCAGGTGGAGACAGGGTTTTAATTTTTCTTATTGACAGATGCCGCGGACGCTCGGTGTCGGCGCAAGCTCGGACGGACATGCCGGCGAGTCATGAGCCGTTAAAGGCCTCCGCCTTAATGCAAATGTGTACCCGACCGCCATGAACGATTTGGTTGTCTTTAACATTAACTTGTCTGGCGTGGCAAACTAAAGCGCGAGGGCAGATAACTGTCGCAAATTTCGTTTACAGGAGCGGACGACTCACATCAACTTCTATACTAAGAATATCTTAACAGCTATCGCATTGGCAAAGTTGCAGTACTTTCGCCCGGCTACAGGCGCACGCTTTTATCGGCAAAAATGTTTTTTAGTATAACTGAGGGAATAATGATTAATTAGCGTTCCGCCAAGCACCCAATCATCTTTCTTCGAGGTCTAAATGTAACGACTGATGCAGAAACGGCAACTGCGCTGGTAATGATGGTGTTCGTTCAAGAATTGTGATTATATAGCTTCGGCGGCGGTGCTTATCGATGCACCTGTCATGTGGTAAACGTACAAAAGAGAACTTAAGGAGACACTTGAGCTTAACCTTAAGGGCACAAGGTGGCACAATTAATGGTTCCCTTCAGAGGCCTGGGGTCATCTTTATACCTCTTTGAGCGACACTGCGGTCTCCGTTCTGTCCCCATAAAACTAGGTGCGTCGGCGCCTCTCACCCTCTTCGCTCTCCTGCTGTCCGCTTTCTGCCCGCTCCCTGGCCCGACCTGAAGACGGCGCGATCCCTTGAACTCCCGATCTGCCTGACGGACCTGCCTGCCTCTGAGTGAGGGAAAGATGTTTGTTCCACGGCCCGCTGCGTGCGTGTCTTGCGTCTCCCTCGAGTAGAGGAATCGCCGGAAAAATGACGCCCAATGTGGGGCTGTGCACAGGGAGTGCCGGGAAGCGGCGCGCACTTCAAATGTGGCTGGCACGCTGCGCTGCCTCGTGCGTGGCGCAGGGCCCACATAATTCAGAATTGATTTCTCTTTTCTTTATTCTCTAATACTGCCTTGCGATTCCGTTTAATCCAGGTATCCTTTCTTTCTCTTTTTTTTTTTTCCTGGCTGCCTTATTACCTGGGTGCTTTTCTGACCTGTTTCCTGTCATGGCGTGCACGATGCGGCTGCCAACACTCCATCCTTGGCTTTACAGTCACCAGGGGATGTCCTTTCGATCCTGTACTTGGGTCTGGCTGTGGTGCCTTCTCGGAGTGTCCTGCAGACCTCCTACCACGCTCTGTACAGTGGAGGGATCATGTTCCTTAGTTGAGCTTGTCTGCTTTGTATACACCCTTCTGTTTTCATGGAGGCGCTCATGACTGTAGTGCGGAGGTCACTCATGCTTTCCGGATCACACTTCTACGCGTCCATTTATATTCCGTCATCGTTGCCGCTTACTCTCCTTCTTTGTTTTTGCAAACACCAGCGGATGACCTGCTGATGGTGGTGGGGGCGAGGGTCTCGTCGGAGGGTCCTTTGGACCCCCCACCACGCTCTGCACAGGGGAGGGCTCCTGTGTTGAGCAGAGCCCTTTAGGCATGCCTTTCAGCTTGTGTGGAGGTGCCCGTGGCTGCCATCGTTTTTGCTTACAGAGCCGATTTCACATGGCCACCATGCATACTTCTATGTACTTCTATGCATACTTATATGTAATGAGCCTAGATATTTTTTTTTTTTTACGCTTCTGTGGAGTATTTTTTTTCTTTTTTTGCTGCTGTTGTCAGGCCAGTTTGATATAGCGGTGCAACAGTTATGTTTGACATCATTCCGGCGTTTCTCTTACCGAGCCTTTTCGGATTTTTATAACTTGGTTTAGTGAGGATGCCTTTTGCATCAGACTAGGTACTCTACTTTTCTTTCTTTGGTTTTGCCTAGGCTGTACCCTTTCTCTTTTTATCTCTCGTGTTTGGTTTATCAGCACTTTCTCTAATCTTTTTTTCATTTCATTCTTTTGCTCCTCATTATAGTTTATAGTTCTTTTTCTCTCTTTTCATGGATTTGTGGACCAACAATTACAATGCTGGTGAAGACTGCCAATTTCTACTTACTTTTCGAGCAAGGGTGAAGGAACGGGCTAGTTGGTAAATCATCTTGGAAAGCAAAACAGCGCGCTTCAAAACACAACCCCCCCCCCCCCCCCCCCCCCCCATTTTTCACCGAAGTTTACTGCTACTTAACTTCTTTCTGTTGTGGATTGTCCTGCTTACTATTTTTCTCCAGTCTCTCTTTTTACCTGTTTTTGTGTTCTCTACGTCTGTCTCTCTCACAGTATGTTTTTGTTATTTTTTGTATACCCTTAGTTTGCTGGTGTTCTTTGGTTTTCAGTTTCTGTTTTCTGTTCTTGCCTTTTTTTGCAGGCCTGGATGCTGCCTTCTGGTGTTTTTTTTTTTTTTCTGCTTCTTCTTTAGGCCAACGTGGACTACTTCGCGACTCGGATCTCTTTTTACTTCCTCTCTCTTTTTTTTTTTTGTTCTTGTGATAATTTTTACTTCATTTTTCTAAAGAAATGTTCTTTTTTTATCTTGAGCTTTTGCTCTGTTTCATTTATTTTTAATTGGCTTTAAGCCCGGCAAAGCTTCTGCTGATCCGGCTCCCTCTCCCTTTTTTTTTTTCAATTGGTTGAGAGGACAAATAAAATGGTAGAATGGAAAGAATTGTACGTGCACAGGCTTATCTGGAGCGCTCGCATTGTTGCCGACAGGGCATGATATCGGAAATCTTAAAACAGGTACGGTAGATTCCACAAGTAATCTTTGCACTGAAGCTTTGCCGCATATCTATATGAAAGTGATAAATGCCCGACGTAGTTACCGAAACAAAGCAGCTGCAGAAATATTGCAGACAGTGAAGCCTGCCCCCGTTCGTGCTTGCTCATTAATCTCTGTCGAGGAAAGTCGTTCGCTTTTGAAAGAAGCTTCCAATTTTTGTATACCTCCGATGACTGCAATGAAAAGGGAAACTTAGCTGAGCATGTCTTCTCGGTGAACAGGCTGTCTTCTACTTCTTTTATTTTAGGAGGTGGGGCGGGGGGGAGACAGTTGCTGCACTCTTGCGTTGTTCTTTTTTTTTTCTTTTTTGCTGGTGGATGGGGGGGCTCTCAGACAGCCTTTCCAGCAATTGCATACTAACAGCCCGATCTATGCCTATATGCTCAGCAATGCCTCGCTGTCCAGAAACGAAAGTGTTCCAATACGTATGCGACTTTAATAATCGGCCCCAAGCTATCTTCCTGTCAGGTCATTACATATAATAAATTAACACAGCTTTTCGTCGGTTTAAATGCAGGTGACGAGTAACCATTCACCGAATTGAGCTTAGAAGTGACACACACTGCAGCGTGACTTATGTATTTTTTTTTTTTTTTTACCGTAAACGCAAGTACATATTGTTACTGTGTTGGCGACTAGGGCTAGCTTAACAGAGCCTGTACAGGTGGAATTCCACGGTCCGAGTTTTAGGTACGTTGTTGTTGTTGACAAAATAACATATTGCACATAACCACAGAGGGGGATCGGCCAAGAATTGGGTAGCAAAGAAATTTTTTGAAGTATACTTTCATGTAATAAAAAAAAATCTGATTTCAGGGGTAGAGGAAAGGAAACAAAAAGAGAAATAAATGAAATGTATTGAAAAGTGGTAACACTCACGGGAGATTGACACTGGAATTATAGCACAAGGGATGTTGAAATATTTAGCAAGGCAAACGATTTGATTCCAGTAAAAAATTTTGCATGGCGGTAAAAACAGCCCTGTGACTGTGTCTAAGTATGGTGGCGCCAAATGATAACAATATCGGGCTACTTAAACTGAGGCCAAGCTGTTGCAATGACCTTTCCATCAACTTTCTTCTCAACGTAGTGAAGCGGCGGCAAAACAATAAAAAGTGATCTAATGATCCCTGTTCACCGCAAAATGCGCAGACTGGAGAAAGTGCCAAACCAGACCTGTGCAGATAGAAATTTAAAAGTGGGATACGGCATCGCAGCTTTGTTAGAGAAATCTCAAGTTGCCGTGACATAATTTCCTATTCCAAGAATAATTTAGATTCAAGTAGTCATCAGATCTTAAAAGATGTCCACTTTGAATATTTAACAGAACGTTTCTTCGAAACTTCGCTGCGGTGATGTACACAGTCGTTGGAAGGGTAGATAATACGGGGTCATTGAGGGATTCTTTTGCCTAACTATCAGCATATTCATTTAAAGTCACTTTGCTGTGGCCTGGTACCCATACAATATGTACAAGTTTCAAATGTCAAGGGATCAGGGAGAGAAAGGTTTTTATAATTGCAGAATCCACTGACGAAGAGAGAGATGAACACAAGGATAGAGAGTCGGAAATTAAAGCCACTTTAGAAAAAGACGAGTCTAATTTTTGTAAAGCGAGTACCACCGCCAGAAACTCCGCTTCAAAAATTGGGGTGAAGTCCGGAAGACGGACAGAAAAAGACCAGTGTAAATGTGGGCAATATATACCCACACCCGCTTTTTCATTACACTGAGATGCGTCAATAGCTATTGCTAAATTAGCAGGAAGGCGTCTTAAATGATCTAATTATCCGTTTAGAATAACGGATGATAAGTATTTAGCATTACTCAGGAATATGTCGTCAAAGACAATTTCAACAGACGACCCGCTGGTTTGTATGGGTAGAATACCAGAAAGGGAAACATTTAAAGGGTCTAGCAAATTGTTGATCATAACTACCTGCGGGGTGTGAAATTTAGGCCAATGGACAGCGAAGAAGGAGGTCGGTTGACTGAAAAAAATGGACATTCATCGGTGAAACTCTGATTCATATATCCTTTGGTACGTCTGGACGGTTAGAGTTTGTTATCTACATATTAAAGGAGGAATCCGGGCTTCAAGGTAGAGCACATTGTTGGCAACAAATTTTGGAAATCCGAGGCACAACCGAAGCGCTTCTCTCTCCAAGAGAACAAGCGGCCGAATTTTATAAGCTGCTGAACCAGAAAACAAGACTGAACCGAACTCTAAAATTGGATGCACATACATAACGTAAACCATTAAAAGCACATTTCTCCTCATTCCAGACCGGGGTCGACTAATTCGGCGCTGCATGCCCATGGCCCAAGTCCCTTTCGCAGCAATATGGTTAATGTGGGGCTGCCATGAAAGATTATCATCATAAGTGACCTCTAAATACTTTAATGATCTAACCTGAGGTATTATTTGTTGCTGATACATTACAGACAGACTTACAGGATCTTTTATATTGAATGCAAGAACCGCGCTTTTGTTCACATTTAATGTGAGACGCAAGCCAAACAACCAATTCTCAATAGAGTTTAGGTACGTTTTGCAAGCGGAGATAAAGGGATTGGATATCCGATGCAGCTGCAAAAAACGCAATATCATCTGCATATACGTAAGTACGAACTCCATGATTAAATGGAATAGAGCTGAGTGGTATGTTAAAAAGCACAGGTGAGAGGACTTCTCCTTGCGACACTCCCCTGGCTTGCTTATATTTGCCAGAAAGAACGCCATTTAATGCAAAGTAAAACTCTTGGTTTTGGAGGAATGCAGATATCCAGGCTACTAAATAATGTGGAAACTGAAGAGCCTTTAATCTTTGCAATACAATGCTATGTTCAACGCTATCATAGGCTTTGGCTATATCAAGCGTTATCAAGGTAGCGTGCATTTTTTGGCGCCGCGCTAAAAGAACTCGACTCTCGAGGTCAGCATGCGCATTCCAGATGGAACACTTTTGACGGAAACCAATTTGGCAAGGGCTGAGGATATTTTCTTGATTCATGAAGTCAGAAATACGTATAAGTAGGACTCTTTCAATTAATTTTACAATGTTCGATATTAATGCAATTGGTCTAATATACTCTACGGAAAAAGCACCGCCTTTTAAGTAAAGGAATTATTTTGGCAAGTTTCCATTCTGGGTGCACCCAAGCATGTTTGATGGAATAATTTACTAGCTCTAATAACGTGTCAGGTGACTCTTCAAAAAGAATTTTAAACATTTTTGATGTTGTGCGTTATCAGGCAGGGAAGCAGCGACTGGTAATCTCATAACTATAGGAGAAAGCTCAGAAACGGAAATCGGAGGATCATAATTAACTGGATTCATTGGCATTACAGATACTGAACATGAAGGAAGTGTAGACGAGAAACGCTTCTCCAGTCCTTTGGCAATTGTTTCAATTGTGTCTATTGCTTCATGGGGAGTCAAAATAAGAGAATGTAGATTTTGTGATTGCAGAATCTTTTCCTGCGAGCGTGAAAAACCAAAAAGGGCAGTTCAGTTGCCAGATTTAGACAGGAAATCGAAATGCCTAACATAATACTCGTCCTTCGATTTTGCAACTGTACGTTTAAATGTAGCTGCAATGAACTTATAATCATGGCAGTTTTTCGGGCACTCGTTGCGGAGAAGCTTTTTCCATGCTGCCTTCCTACGTCTGTAATCTCGGGAACAATCTGAATTCCCCCGAACAGCTGAAGTATTCTCCTTTGAGCTCCGTACCAAGGTCTCAGACTTCTTACGGCAATCCTCAATCACCGAGCATAAGCGTTTTGATTTTTGTTCTTCATCCGTGTTAGTCACTGACTCAAGATTAGAGCGTAACGTTAACTGAAGATTATTATAGTTATTATAGTTAATAAATGACTTCAACTGAGAAGTCGCTGGAGTTACGGGGCAATCAACATCAAAAGCAATCGATATGTGGTCATTAGAGGTGCCACAATCAAATGTCGACGAATTATTAACAAAAAGGCTGGGAGAGGTGAAGTTAAATCTAACACAGATTGAGTGTGTTTCCATATGAAAGTTGCCGAACCTGAATTTCTACAGGAAACGTTATTATGTGTTACCCAATCCGAAAGACGCGTGCCGCAAATATCTGTCTTGTAGCAACAGGACACATGATATGAATTAAAATCACCAGCCAGAAACTGAGTTCCAACAATTAACTAATAGTAAATCTAGAGGTTTTGTATCTTGTACACCGCTAGGGAAATAAATATTCACTAAAGAAAACGGACAGCACCATGGAATTTCAAAGTCTAGGGCCAATAACTCACAATCTAGAGAAGATAGCTGGAAAGAAATCTTAGCCCTGTGACAGAATTTTGTAGACAAATATATTTAAACCTCCTCCTTTTGATTGGCGATCTTGCCGGAATGAACGATAATTTTGCAAATAGAAATGCTTATCGGCTGTTAGCCAAGTTTCTTGCAAAATATTTAAATGTGGATTATAATGAGAAGATATGTAAACTAAATCTGTAGAAGCTGTTAGAATTGAACGACAGTTCCACTGGATAACTTTTAGTACCCCTATGATTGCGAAATCTTGGCAGCCGCAACAGCCTGCCCCAAAATATTCTCCTTTGGCTTTGGTCCATGCTGATGTTTGATTTTGGTTGGTACCGCGGAGAAGAAGGGTTGGACATGGGATACCCACACCATTTTAGAATTCTTAATCTGATTCCATCATCTCTGCGTCATCAATGACTCCATCCTCATTTGGAGGAGTAGTCCTGTGAGCCGAAACAACAGTAGTGCTTTCAAGCAGTTGAGACCTTTCCGAAAGCATGTTTGTTATGACAGGGGCAGCTCCTGATTGCAGGGCTTGTGTTAGCAACTGCCAGAACGTTAGTAAAACACTCTGTGACAGTAGCAACTATTCGGTCGACCATTTTAGTCATTGAGGCTTCCACAGCACTCATTATCGCCTTTGATATTGATGTATCCAGAGGCACACCTGATCGGGCTGACACACCTGCATAAACATGTAATCGTTCTTTAACTTCTGTTACAGCGTCACGACATGAACAGCGTTTTCTGTCCATTACTGCTAGAATTTGAAGCTCCTGTTTTCGAGATGAGCAATCCAAGGAGTTTGCAACATGGGTTCCACCGCAAAGACAGCATTTGTCGTTTTGTTGTGGACACGATGACGAATGATGACCATCGCCACATTTCCAAAACAGCACGGAGGACTTACAACCACGAGCACTGTGGACCATATCGCCAGCAATTAATACACTGCAGTGGCTTTGATTCAAGAGGATCCACACGAAAGATCAATGGCCATGCTTTTATCTCTGACGGGCATAAAGTTCCCGCAAATGTGGCAACCACTGACTCTGTTGCTACCGGCGTATTATTAACCTCCCGGCTGCAATGATACACCGTTGCTACATCAGCTGGCGAAAGAAGGTCGAGAGACTCAGCTGGAGGAAAGAGTTTACTCCTCGGACCATTCCTTTCGTGCATGCAAGATGAGAAGGGATAAAGCTTCACACCTGAAGCGATTTAAATGAATTGCATTTAAGCAGGTCTTTAATGCAATTGAGGTCTGGAGATCGGCACAGTATCCCGCCACGTCTAATTGCCTCACTTCTGCAATTGAGTCATACAGGGAAGAGGCTGCCTGGAGCGCAGCTAGAACAGTCCCAGGGTTAGTCATTTTGATAAATACGCCATCCTTAGGCACCAGCGCTACAGGAATGTTTCGAACGCCAGATCGTTGGAACGCTTCCAGAGGTAGATCATGAGGCGCAATAAAGCCGACCATGGGGAGCTCCCCTGACCGGGATACTGCGTAGACATCACTTTACAGCTACAATCTTCCCGCAAGCGTTATCAACATGGTAAAAGGAGCACATGCGCAGGAAAACAGAAAGAGGACCGGCCGCCCAATACTTAGCTGATTCACACCAGCGTCGTAATCCACGTCAGCACAGCTGCGTCTCACGCGAGATCACGCGAGTGCTGTTGTATGGGGCTGTTGTAGTTAATGGTATTTCTCAGACCTCTCTCTCTCTCTGTCTCTCAGTCCTGCGAGTGCGGGGCCTATTCACTTCAACGTCTTTTTTCATTCCGAGCGCCCCCTGGCATTCCTCCCTCCTTAAGCGTAACGCACACAGTCAGACGTGCACACAACTGGACGAAAGCAAAGAAAAAAAAAGTTTGCAGATGCAGTTTGCCAGTCACCGCGTAAAGTCTTCATTCGCAAGACGTGAACTGTCTCTGGACAAGGTAGCCGACGGCCTCTGTGCTCTGGTCCATCCGGGAGCACCTCGAAGTTGACGTTGCTGATGCGCCGCACGATTTTATATAGTCCGAAGTAGCGCCAAATTGCTTTTCTGATAGGCCGCGGCGTCGAACAGGAGTCCACACCCGCACCTGGTCCCCGGTGTTGTAGGAAGCTTATCTGTGGTGGAGGTTCTACCGGCGTGAACCCCTGTCCTGCTGCTGGGTGATGTGGACGCGTGCTAGTTGGCGTGCTTTCTCAGCATCTTGGGCAAGATGCTCGGCGTCAGAACAAAGCTCGCTATCTGCTTCACAAGGGCGCAATACAGGTAGGAGCACCGTGCCGCAGTATGATCTGGTGTGCAAAGAAATGGGCAACTTCAGATGCTGTACCACTGGGTAACGCTTTGGTCTCGGCATAGCGAGTCAAGTAGTCTGTGGCGATGATTATCCAATGGTTGCCACCGGAGGACCGAGGGAAAGGACCGAGGAGGTCCATGCCGACTTGATCAAACGGTGCGCATGGTGGTATTATGGGCATGAGGAGGCCTGTAGGTTTTGATTGCAGAACCTTGCGACGCTGACATTGCCGACAGTTCTTGACATAGCGCATAAAAACAGTGGCAAGGTTGGGCCAGTAGTATGTCGTATTCTAGCAAGTGTGCGAGAATAGCCCAAGTGGCCAGAAGTTGGTTCATCGTGTCACGCGGAAAGGATTTCCTCTATCAGAGCTGTGGGTACCACGAGAAAGTAGGTTATTTACTCGGATCTATAGTTGTGCTTATAGAGCACACCACATCTCTCAGACAGAAAGTGGCGAAGCTCCGAGAAAAGCACTTAGGTATGGTGGCTGGCTGACCTGCGAAATAATCAGAGCTCGTAACTCTAGATCGGCACGCTGCTGGTGGGACATATCTGGAGCATCAACAGCTCCGAGAAAACTGCCAGCGTCATCTGTGTCTGGTGAAACGAGCTCGACAGGCGCACGAGAGAGCGTGTCAGCATTTTCATGCTTATGTCCGGACTTATAGACTATAGTGAGATCGCGCCAGATGGCCGCATGGATCCCGCACGTTGGCCAGCCAACACAAAGAATGGTGGTCATGTGACCACTTTAAAAGTGCGACAATAAAGGAAGGGGCGAAATTTCGCAGCAGCCCTAATAATGGCGAGACATTCCTTTTCAGTAGTTGAATAGTTCTCGGCGCGGGATAAAGTACGGCTGGCATAGATGATGACTCGTTCAACACCCTCTGGACGTTGCACGAGAACCGCCCCAAGGCCAATGTTACTGGCGCCGGTGTGTATTTCTGTCTCCCCCTGCTCTTCGAAATGGTCTAGAACAGGCGGCGGTTGGGGACGGAGACGCAGCTCGGCAAAAGCAGCTACTTGCTCGTGAGTCCAAACAAAAGGGGAATCTCCCCGGGTGAGCCGAGTCAGCGGTTCAGCGAGATCAGCGAAGTTATTGATAAAACGCCGGTAGTAACTGCACAAGCCGATAACTCGGCGAACAGCTTTCTTGTCACGTGGAATCGGAAATTCCGCAACAGCAGCAAGCTTGTCGGGGTCGGACTTCGCGCCGGCGGCGCTGATGACATGCCAAGAAATTTAAGCTCTCGGTAGCCTGGCATTTCTGTGGCTTAAGTGTCAGGTTAGCGGATCGAAGGGTTTTGAGTACTGACCGCAGGCGCTTAAGATGTACAAACGATTCTCCGAAGACCACCACGTCATCTAGGTAGACTAGGTAACACTGCCTTTTAAGGCCGGCGAGGACAGTGTCCATCACCCGCTGAAATGTGGCCGGCGCGGAAAACAGGCCGAAAGGTAGGACTTTAAATTCGTAAAGGCCATCGGGTGTAACAAAGGCCTTCTCCTCACGATCTCGCTCATCTACCTCAATCTGCCAGTAGCCACCTTTTAGATTGATGGACGAAAAATACTTCGCACGCCGAAGGCGGTCGAGAGAATTGTCAATTCGCGGCAAGGGGCAGACATCCTTCTTGGTTACTGCGTTCAGTTTGCGGTAATCGACGCAAAAACGTAACGTGCCGTCTTTCTTTTTAGCTAGAACGACTGGGGAGAACCACGGGCTATTGAAAGGCTGGATAACATTATCTTCGAGCATTTCCTTAATTTGTGGCGTAATAACTTCGCGCTCGGTCGAAGAGACGCGGAAGAGACGGTGCTGGCGGATGGGGCGCAAATCATCGAACGTCACGATCTGGTGCTTGGCGATAGGAGTTTGATTCACTTTTGACGACGATGCAAAACACTATCTGAATTCGAGTAACAATGAAAGCAGCTGGTCACGCTGGCTGACCGATAGCTCTGAGCTGACATCGATATTGTCGAGGGATGTGGGTGGTGGCACGGTTTCAGTGGACAAGCGCACTAGAAGACATCAGAGATGCGTTCGGCGAAAGCTACGGAAGTGCCACGAAAAAGGTACTGATACTCATGCGAAAAATTGATAAGTACCCTGGACTGACCACGGTGAAGATGGATCAAAGTGCGGGCCACGCAGACTCCTTGCGTTAATAGTAACGAGACGTTAGTTTCGGCTATTGCGTCACCATCGTGAAGGGCATTGCATTTGACATTAATGAAGGTGCTAATTCGTAGTGGAAGCGTGACACTGTCCGCATAAACTCGAAGCACATTGAGTGGTCGCTTTGCACTACTAAAGGCTACTGCTTTCTCAGTAGAAAACGAGACTTTAAAATCCCGGAGGTCTATAATTGCACCATATTCACGCAGAAAATCTACGCCCAGAATCAGGTCACGCGAACAGCTTTACAGAACAAGGCAGCTACCTCTAATGTTGACTCTTGAATTTGAACTCTGGCCGTGCACTTGCCCAGAGGAGTAATCAGACAACCACCCGCAGTGCGAACGTGTGTGCCAGCCCACGAGTCAAAACCTTCTTGAGAACTGCGGCAAACTGGCTGCTCAAAATAGAAAAATCAGTGCCAGTATCTAACAAAGCTCGAACATCCATGGGGACCATCCAGTATTACGGGTATGTCCAACAAAAGCTGCTCGCGAATGTCAGGCTTCTGAGTCTTTGAGTGCTCTGCGTCGGTGTACGCGGTCTGCTTCACCTGCAAATCGTCGTCGTTGCAGGTGCGTTGTTGCGGCGTCCGTTCCACCGGAAATTCGTATATTCGTAGATATTGCCCCCTGCAATATCTTGTCGGATAAGCGCAGCTATGGTGACGTGCCACTATTAGTATGAAGCCTGCATGTGGCATCATGATCCACATTTTGTGAAACGCAGCTTTTAAATCGTGAAATGATCAAGCGCCGGCCTTGCCAACGCTTGTGTGAAAGCCACGCGTTGAAAGCCCTGCTCTTCACTCGTACGCTGATACACTTTGAAGCGGAGGCTCCATAAACGCCCATACGTTCAAAACATGGCGGCTCATGGGCACTCCAGCGCCTCCTCTAACCTGGAGGACCAACTCAATTTTTGTGAAGTTGTATGACGTCAGACCTACGTACAATATTGGTGCGAGTGATGAAGTGGCACTTTTCTGGCTGCACCCTGCCGCATTCTAGAGGCCGTTCTTTTGAAGCGGGCCTTTCAGTGCTCGCCAACATTGGTCGTTTAGTTGTGCTCGAATCCTGCGGTTTGTGCGCAATGATATTCCAACCTGGCAAAAAAGAAGGCACCGGAAAGGAGCAAACCAGCACCTCTTCTAAAGGGACAGCCTGAGGCTTTATGTGTGACACGTAAAGCCCTGGCGTAACCACACAATTCGCAATATAGTGTCTAGCAAGTATGCCATGTATGCATAGTCGTGTATTATTATACCAACCACACAAATGGTTTGATTTGGAAAGTCTGCATGCAACTGCAAGAGGCGATATCATAATCCAGGTATTTTTTGAGCAAAAAAAAAAGACTCTAAAAAGAAATTATAACTTGAAATAGAAACAGGAAAACTTACATACTGCATACTTTCGGGAAAAATTAGCGCTGGATATCATTTTCATGGAGCTCAAAAGTCTTATGTATTTGAAAGAACTTTGTGAAAATGTCATCGAGGACATGGTTTGGTGGACGAGCGCTCTGTTGCAGGTATCAAGGGTGGCGTATAATGTGCTCCAGAACTTTTGTTTACTTAAGGGCATATCTGGATAATTCTTATGTTAGTGGCGAAAAAATTGAGCAACATGAAAAAAAAAATAAATGGCATCGAACAAAAAAATTGTGAAGCGACGTTTCGGCTCCCACACGGGAGCCTTGTTCAGAATAAAGGTAAAACAAAGAAACCGCGCCCTAAATATGGCGCATGATCGATCGTAGACATCTGGCGTATATTGGAGGCAGATTACCATCACTTGGGTTCAGCGTATTTTTGAAGCGAAAAGCTACACTACGAGGGTCAGAGCCGAGCTTCTCGTATGTCGTATGCGGTATGCCGCGACCGAGTGACATCACAGCCAAGGCCGGCTGCGCAGCCCCCTCGCCAAGCTCTGCCGGCGTTGCAGATGCCCATAGGAACCTATGCATTTGGAGGTCATCGTAACTACCACTAAGCATCACTTACCAGTTAAAAGGTGTTTAACGAACACCGATCAGACATTAACTAGTACTCAGAAAGTGCACGTTATGATTAACTATCACTAACGATATAGATAGACGCTTCGAGACGACCATAGCCGTCACATGATGACGTCATCAACCGTGACGTCATGACCGAATGTGACGCCATCATGACGTCACATTAGGTCATGTATAATAACTGGAAGTGATAATGGCGTCACATCCGGTAATGACGTCATTACTGGTGGTTACGTCACCAGAACATTCACGCATATACGAAGCTGGCCCCGCTGGGCTTAACATGCCTGTGTCCGTGCGGCGCCTTTAAGTCAATCAGGGTGACGTAAAGGATGTGACGTTACCCATCTGAGGTCAGCTATGAGGACTAAGCGGGAATGAGTGCGCTTCAACGCCGCCGGGCGGCGCTTCTTGATTTCCGCGACAGATGCTGCATCTCTCCTTTCCTGTAAACGAATTATAGAACGCCGGTGAACTTAGATGCGCTCGACATGGAAGCCAAGGAGAGTTTAGCTGCTGGCGAACAGCGCAGAAGACTGGAGAAATTAATTTCTTCTGATTCCGAGGTAGTCACTGCTTTTCGCTACGTATACCCATTTTTGATTTTTTTTTATCGGTCCGACATGCGCCGTATCTAAGGCATGGTTTTTTCGTTTTGCCTTTGTTGCGGACAAGGCTCCAATATGGGAGCCAAAATATCATTTCATCAACTTGTTTGGTCGGTGCCCCTTTTATTAAGGCTTTCTTGGCTCATGTGTGGCGTGATCAGTATCTGTGCGCAGAAAGAGTGTGCAGAAAGTGGCCACAGTAGTGAACACAGCAGTGAGAGTCACAGGTAAACGTTAAAGGTGTGCTTCGGTTCTGTGTAAATGCGGACCCTCTTGTTACGTGGCGGATAGGTCAAGACAAGAGTGTTGTCTCGATGACAACGTACGGGCGCCCCTATGCCTCAGCGGTGGATATGAGAGTGGGTGTGCTGGCGGACCTTCAGTCAGTCTCGCTTTGGATGTGGTAGCTAGCGGACGCGCGATGTGTGCTAAGCAAAGTTGCATTTCTCCTGGCATTAAGCGGGCTCGGGCTACAGGGAGCGAGCACCTGACACGCCACCAACAACGGGAAGCGAGTGGCACTCAGCGGACGCCTGACTCTCAAAACTTGTATCAAAGTATGCTGAACCGGATGTGGAGGGAAAGCATTAGGTATACGGGTGACAGAGTTTTCTTCTTATTCTTCCAGGAAGCCTCAGTCAAGACCTATCAGAACAAGAACACCGTCTATGTAGATGCGGCAATGTACTCAAACGAAAGAAATGCGGTGGTGACGGAGGTAGGTTTCCAGCTAAAGGAGAAAATGAGCGCCTGGCTACGAAACTGCACCGTGTCTGACGCCGAGGAAGCCGCTATTGCTCTAGCGGTCGCTGAGGGCAATAGGTCCGGGCGTTCGCTGGTAGTTATGACCGATTCGCAAGCCACTTGCCGAGGATTCACCAATGGCAGGATTAGCAAAAAAGCGGCCGCCATCTTGAAGGCCGACGGGACAAGCGACACAAAACAACTCGTACTTTGGGCTCCGGGGCACATCGGAATTGCCGGGAACATCCAGGCCGATTTCGTAGCTCGAGATTATGCAAACCGAGAGAGGTAAGAGGCCGATGAGACCGGGGCAGTGACTTGTACCTACGCAGACATTTTGGTGCACTACCGGGGGACCAGAAGACGATATTCTCCGCCCCACAAGTTGTTAAACAGTGAGCAGTCGGTGTCTTGGCGGCAGCTACAAACAAATTCTTATCCATGCCTGTCTTTATACAGCAAGATACATCCGAGCTTATACAGGAACACATGTCCCTGGTGTGGACAGAAACCGACAATTTACCATATTACATGGGCCTGCCAGAAAATAGACGCAGTGCCTGTAATTCACATCAGGGGACTGCACTCAATACTTGAGAGACAGTTGTCCAGAGACGATTTATATGAATCCACTTTCAGAAACAGAGGAGGAGGAGGAAGAACATTTATTTCCGCCGAATATGGTGCAGCAGCCACCTACGAGTCCGCACGCAGGCGTCCGGGGAGGCAGCCTGTCACACCGCGGCCAGAGGACACCCGGCCTCGTCTAGGAGAAGAGGTCTTCAGCCTCGGCCGCCAGGCGGACGGCGAATCGCTGTGTTTTTTCGTCGGAGCTTCTTAGCGTGGTCTCCCATTAATCGCTAGTTTTAATCGCGTTGCGCCCTGGGGCACGAACGCATCTCCATATTATATGATCTAATGTTGCCACGTGGCCGCAAAATTTACAAATTTCGGTTTCTGCACCGTCCCTCTTCCGCCCTCTGGCACCCGTCCAACTCCTCCACAGGGGCGAAAAGAAATTTCGAGCTTGGAGTCTTCTCCAGTCGTACGATTCCTTTTTACTGAGGGATCTAACCGGTGGCGGATATATCCTCTGGTCTTTCTTCAAGTTGTCGGTTACATCCCTAAAGGTACCTATACATTCTTTGGTTTTAGATGTTGTGGAGGCGTCCGCAGCACCCCGAGGTAGCGAGGAGCGGGCGAGCATGTGGGCAGCCTCGTTGCCGGCGAGACCGGCGTGTGCTGGGGTCCAGATTACGGTCACGCTTTCGGCGAGAGACGACTCGTTCAGAAGTTTTGCAGCACGATTGCTGACTCTACCCTTGCTAAAATTTCTAACCGCCGCTTTGCTATCGCTGATGACGTGTTTCACGCCTGGTCGTGCAATGGCAATGGCTATTGCAATCTCCTCCGCCTCTACCGGCGGTAGATCTCGATTTCTTTCTATTCTTATGGCGATCCCAGTGTCCAAAAGGGCGACCGAGGTTACGTCGCCTTCTTTCCCAAACGCTGCATCGGTGTAGGCGACCGATCCCGGCGGGAGTTTGTCCAATTTGTTAGCGAGGTGCTTAGCTCTGCTTTTTCTCCTCCCCTCGTCGTGTACGGGGTGCATGTTTTTCGGTATGGGCGAGACGTATAGATGCTTTCTGATTTCTCGATCTATGCTTTCTCTGACACTTTCGCCTTCCCCGGGGGCTAGTAGGTTTACCCAATCGAGGATTTGCCTACCCGCCGCCGTTCCTGCGAGTCGCTCTCTCTGGGACAGCCTGACCGCCGCAGCCAGCTCTTTCCACTCATTATGCAACCCCATTTTCTCTAGAATGTCGTTAGAAGTAGTTATGGGGAGTCCTAGAGCGCACTTCGTGCATCTCCTAATTATGGTGTTTAATTTGTGTTCTTCGGTCTTGTTGATATTTAGGAATAGAGTCGCGTAGCACATTCTGCTCGTGACAAAAGCTTGTACGAGTCTGAGTCTACTAGCCTCCGTGAGACCACTCCTTCTGTTGGACGTCTTCTTAAATACTCTGACTACGAGCTCCGCCTGATCTTTTAATTTCTTAATCAGGCTTTTGTTACTACCCCTGCGGTTGATAATCATACCTAATATTCTAATTTCATCTACTTTCCGGACTTCGTTCCCGTTGACTTTAATTTTGATATCTGGAGTTATCTTCCCACTACTGCTGGTCATTACCAGGAGCTCCGATTTTTCTGGCGAACAGCATAGACCTACGCCCTCTGCGTGATAGCTGATTATATTTGCTGCCTCTTGGAGCCTGGATGTGATGTACGAGTCGTTCCCTTCGCACATCCAGACGGTCACATCGTCCGCGTAGATGCTTAGTTTTAAGTCATCGAGATGGCCAAGCTTACTGGGGAGCTTCCTCATTACGATGTTAAAAAGGAAAGGTGAGAGCACAGCCCCCTGCGGAGTGCCTCTGTTACCCAGCGGGAACTCCTCCGAACATAAGCCCTGAAAGCTGATGATCGCCGTCCTGTCTCGCAGGAATGATCTAATATAGTTGTAGGTTCTTTCGCCTACTCTAAGCTCAGCGAGCCCGTCGAGAATGGCGTCGTGACTGACGTTGTCAAAAGCTTTCTTAAGGTCTAAGCCTAGAATAGCTTTCGTATTTTTTTTCCTGAAGTCTCTGACAACATCGTTATGTAGTCTGAGCATGGTATCTTGCGTACAAAGGCCGGTTTTTCTATTATCATGAAATTAAAAAAGACTAGCTCCAGTGATATCTTTGACCTTAAAGTCCGCCCGATCAAATTCGTGGCTGACATTATTGCTATTCCCCTTACCCATATTTTCAATATTTGTCTGACAAGCGGAATATTTTCAACAAAGCATCAATACGCGAAAGTTTGCGTTCTACACAAAAAAGGCGACAAAAACAATTTAGCAAATTACCGACCAATTTTCATACTACCAATTTTTTCTAAAATCCTCGAAAACGCCGTTCATTTTCGTCCAGTGTCATTTACAGATGAACACAACATTATGAGTGAATCTCAATATGGATTCAGGAAAAACCGTTCCACTGAACTTGCCCTGCTTCATCAAAAAGAGTTTTTTCTTGAAAAACTTGAAGAAAAACGGTATGTACTGGCTGTTTTCGTAGATTTCACAAATGCATTAACTTAACTGGGGTATTTTACTGAAGAAATTAGAATTTTATCGTTTACGCGGTGTTGCCTTGAAACTGATTGAATCGTATCTTGGAAATCGTATGCAGTCGGTTAGTATAGATAATTCTCCTCACTTAAACCTACGTTTTTCGGTGTCCCTAAGGGTAGCATTTTGGGACCGTATTTATTTAATATTTATATAAATGATCTTGTTAACATTGATGATGACCCAAAATTCATAATTTACTCCGATGACACCAGCCTGTTTTTTGAGGGAAATGATTACGAAATGCTCGTCAATCGCGCTAACAGTACTTTAAGCAAACTTCATTCTTGGTGTGCTTGCAATGGATTGGTTGTTCATGCACAAAAAAAAAACTAAGGCTATTGTCTTTCGAGCTAAAAGCAAAATAATCGTATCAAACAGTTATCTGCACATAAACCAGCAGCCTATTGAAATCGTCAGCGAATTTAGAACTCTTGGAGTATTTTTCTCAGAGCACATGCTGTGGGATGCTCATACAAATCACGTCATAACGAGCTTAGCTCGCATTATAGGATTATTGTATAGAAATCGGGATTTATTTCCGCTTAGCACAAGACTGCTCATCTATCATACATTGTTTTTATCACACGTAAGCTACTGCTTTTTAATATGGGGTAAGATAACATCAACAAAGGTTAGAAAACTTTCGGTAATGCAAAATAAGGTAATACGGATTATTACAAATTCCAAACCAGACTGTTCCGCAGATAGCTTGCTCAGGAAATTGAGACAATTAACATGGAGAACCTCTATAACTATCGCCTTTGTAAAATGCTAAGAGATGAAAAGAAACTGAACGTTAAACTTGTCACTAATCTAGCAAACTTACGAAGAAACAGGCATTTTTATACAACTAGGCATCCTGAGCCCTGGGTAGTGCAGTGCAGCCGAACTAACTATGACGACCAAATGCTACGACAGAGAGTACCAAGTATATTAAACTAATTATACCAAAAAGATGTTGACTTGATGAATATTCCAAAATCAGTGTTCAGAGATATATTCCTTCAGTAAACAATTAATTCCGTTTTGTTCATTGCACTATACTTCATAAACTTTGTTTCTTTTTGTTTCTTTCTTTTTTTTCCTTTCCTTTTCGTGACTTTTGTACCTAGAGAAAGTGCATTTATTCTACTCAGATATTGTTTGTCATTTTTATTGTTGTATTATGCTTTCAAATTACAGGGTCATGTTGAGCGTGAATGTATGCTGTTTGCGTGTGGGTTTCATGGAGGTAATACTTAATTCTCATTGCTTTAGTGCTGGATAGATTTATCACTGTATGATTTCTGTACGGATGATCTGTATGGACACGTCTTTTGTGCGTTCTGCTGCTGTCTGTGTGAATACGGGGGTGAAAGCTTGTCAAGGTGCTGTCCAGCAGCTTTTTCTTTCATCTCCCCATACTCTGGAAAAACATAAAATAAACAGTATCTTATCTTATTATTTCGGTAATGCGTAAATGATATTGATACGTGGCAAAAAGGTTAGCTCGAGAACTCAACGGCTGACGACTTGAGTGAATGTTCGGGTAGGCTCCAACCTTCTCGGCTACCGTTGCTACAGCTTCGTCTTCCTTCCGTGTCACTACTGTTGATCGTCGTCTTCCTCAACGTCCAGAGACGCAGGGCATATATGTAACAATATTTACGTGTTTTGCGTTTTTTTTTCTTTCTCACGCTGCCCGGTATTCCTTGAGCTTGCAATTATTGCTTGGTTTCTCCGCCTTTTTGTTTTCATTTTTTTTTGAAAGAGCAACATAATTTTTCCTAATCATTGAGGTTCTTTAGCTGACGGTCTATTTCTCGATTGCCAAGTCACACAAAGGTGTCATATGCCCAGGATTGCCAACTGTCGCATTGTATGGAACACAAGAGAGTAAGCTACTTAAACTATAAAGAAGAAAACTCTAAACTCAGGCCCCTAAGCTTGACCATGCTCAGAATTACGTGGTGTCATTTATTAGGCATTCCTCGTATACTCCTTCATTGTTCTTAGAAACAGTGAATTGTGCAGTGTTCGTGTTATAACCAGCACACAGCTCAGAACAATCTGAGATCTCAGAAGAGTATCAGAACACGCTTGATTTGTTGTGACGACACTTGTATTCACGTGCACATCTGGCTATCTGCAAATTTTCTTGAGATACTTGTGGCTTATAAGAAAACTCTGATAACTCCGTCAATTGAGTACATGAATCAAACTGTTTAGGATAACAAGCATGGACTGGTAGTAAGTTATTCTTAAAATCATGCCTTATAATGTCCGTAAATTTATTATTTGTTTTACTACTATTTTATTGCTGCTCCTTCAGCGTATAAATGCTATAGTTTCATGGAGCTAAGTTGGTATAAAAAAGCACCTTTCGTTCGCGGTGTTAACAGGTGGCTACTGAACGTTTTGAAAAAAATAAAAAATAAAAACAATGCTTTTTTTTTCTATAAACGGGGTCTGTGGACTGTTTACAGGCGCAGCCGGATGAAGAGATTCATATCTTTTGTCGGTTTCTAAGCTGAAAATTGTATGGACAAGAAAAACAGCTGTCCCACTTTTTAAACAGCTAAATTTAAACGCTGAAAAACAAGAGTCGCAGTTAACGTGCCTTGCGTTAACTGTGACGGCATCTGAACTCTATTCGGCGAGAAAAAAAAACAATAGCACGCTTTCCATGGATGACAGATGCTATGGCGCTTCTCTTAAGGAATGACAGTTGCTCTAAAGCAAGAAACAGCTTAGGTATCTCAAACATGAGAACAAATGTTCGCATCTTCCGTCCTCCTTACGCAACTGCCTCTCTTATTTATTTAGGTTCATGATGTTTGTGCAATATAAGCTCCTTAAGAGGCTTCACCTAAATAGATTTTATGAGTGTATGTAACATTAGAAAAGAAAAAGAAAGGATACTAATTGAAAAGAAACGGCATTCCACACCGTATTTAAAAATCTTGACTTAGTACCCAAGTCTGGAAAGAGTGCTTAAGAGAGAAACCATAGGAGAGGAGCACAGCACGGATAAGGAAAATTAGCCAAATTTCATTAATGTTCATAAAGTAATAGCGAATTTGTTTTTGAACTACACATTTAACGTTTTGATCTGTACGTGATTGTTATCGGTACATAATAAGCGAGCGGCCTTGGCGCAGATTTATTTATCATGCGCGAAATGGGTCTATGGCGCATTTTCGCTACATCCAGAGGGCTCGCGCACCGCTGGTTCATGCATCTTCGTCGGCTCGTACAACGCCTGAAAACTTCATCACACCGTTAATTCTCGGCCACAAGAGGACACCGAAGAAAACACAAAACAAAAACTAGACTACCGGAGGAAAAAAAAAAGAGAAAGTGCCCCAGAATAGTGATTAATGACTATGAATAAGTCAGTACATCTATAGGCCTGTCCTTTCGAGGGCAAGGGAGCAGCGCGTCGCGTTCCAATTTCCTTCCACGCCCGCTTTCTCAGTATGCAAGCGAAGCCTTCAACGACAGAGGGGAAAGAGGTTTTGAAGTACACACACTGTCCAGCTTAAGCCACGTGTGTAAACAGACCCCAGCCTGGCACCGTTAGGCCATGGGCACAGGGGTTGACCTCGCTGCGCTCTCGCACGCACGCACACACACACACACACACACACATGCACACGCACGCGCGCTACAGAAAAAAAGGTGGTAGACGCGACGTGTAGAACTACGTAGTTAAAGCAAGAAAGAGGGAACAATGACGCTAGAGACTGAACGTCCGGCTTAAATAAAATGAGAAGACTGTACTGACTCATTTCGTGGCGAGGCTTGGAAGTGAGCAGATTTGCGATGTCCCGAAGAACTCTTTTGTGCACGACTGCTTTTGCGCTGATTGCATTCTCCTGTTGTTGGGCGTCTATGCAGTACCCAAATGTAACATCCTGCCAAAGTAAGTTAACGAAGATCTCAGTCGCTTTTTCGCTTTTAAAATTTCTTTTGAGAAGAAAAAAACATCGTTATAGGAGAGGAAGGCCCCCCCCCCCCCCCCCAAAAAAAAAAAATAAAAAAAAAAATAGGCTAAGATATCTGCTCAGTGAGAACAGCGTGCTAGAGCGGTGTGCCACAAGCCTGTTTGTGGATTCGAACAAATTGAAACCAAATCTCCGTCTCCCATTCTGATTTCATAAGCAGAACTTCCAAAGCATGACCACGCTCTAATAGGTTTTCCAGTTACGAGGACTAGTGTAACTTTTAACACATTGGAATCGAAAAATGCAGCGGACGCAAATAGCTACGTTATTTATACACCAGCGTTTCAACCTCGTGGGAGCAATTTACAGAGAAAAATTGATCGCTTGTTAATGTAGGGAAATTCGCCATTTTTTGAGACGCCGTCGCACGTATTGTAGCCTGCCTTAACAGACCCAGGGCTTCTTTAAGGTGATTGTTTGTTTTGTTTGTTTGGATACTAATTATAAATAATTATCAGTTGCTCATTACTGCATACTTATTTAATCAATATTTAACCCCGCCGGAGTGGCGCAGTGGTTACGGCCCTCGACTACTGTTCCCAAGGCTGCGGGATCGAATCACGGCCTCGGCGGCTGCTTTTCATTGGAGGTGAAAAGCAAGACGCCCGTGTACTGTGCGACGTCAGTGCACGTTAAAGAACCCCAGGTAGTTGAAATTTCCGGAGTCCTCCACTACGGCGTCTCTCATAGCTTGAGTTGCTTTGGGACGTTAAACCTCATACCAAACCAATCAATATTTACTAATTAGTCACTGTTGTGTAATTAATTGATTACTAATTATTTCGCGCACATGGTAAAATCAACCACACAACAGTAAACGTAGAACTGCGAAAAATTACGAGGCACTTTAGCGACTTTAGATGAGGCTTCTCAGGTTTTCGCCTGAGAAGCCTCATCTTGTCTAGCGTTCCTGCCATCTGCAATCCTACACTTGAACGCACGCAAAGGAACGCCACGCGCCAGGAGCGATGGCGCACAATCCAAACGCACACTTGTCGGAGAAATTGTGACAGGTACTGCGCCTTTCCTCCAGAAGTCTCATCTTGTCTAGCGTTCCCGCCATCTCTAATCCCTCACTTGAATGTGCACCAAAGAACGCCACGCGACAGGAGCGATGGCACACCATCTAAACGCACACTTTTCGGAGAAAGTGTGACAGGTACTGCGCCTTTCCTCCAGAAGTCTCATCTTGTCTAGCGTTCCTGCCACCTGCAATCCCTCACTTGAATGTGCGCCAAGGAACGCCACGCGACAGGAGCGATGGCGCACCATCCAAACACACACTTGTCAGAGAAAGTGTGACAGGTACTGCGCCTTTCCTCCAGAAGTCTCATCTTGTCTAGCGTTCCCGCCATCTGTAATCCCTCACTTGAATGTGCACCAAAGAACGCCACGCGACAGGAGCGATGGCACACCATCTAAACGCACACTTTTCGGAGAAAGTGTGACAGGTACTGCACCTTTCCTCCAGAAGTCTCATCTTGTCTAGCGTTCCTGCCACCTGCAGTCCCTCACTTGAATGTGCACCAAAGAACGCCACGCGACAGGAGCGATGGCACACCATCTAAACGCACACTTTTCGGAGAAAGTGTGACAGGTACTGCGCCTTTCCTCCAGAAGTCTCATCTTGTCTAGCGTTCCCGCCATCTGTAATCCCTCACTTGAATGTGCACCAAAGAACGCCACGCGACAGGAGCGATGGCACACCATCTAAACTCACTTTTCGGAGAAAGTGTGACAGGTACTGCGCCTTTCCTCCAGAAGTCTCATCTTGTCTAGCTTTCCTGCCACCTGCAATCCCTCACTTGAATGTGCGGCAAGGAACGCCACGCGACAGGAGCGATGGCGCACCATCCAAACACACACCTGTCGGAGAAATTGTGACAGGTACTGCGCCTTTCCTCCAGAAGTCTCATCTTGTCTAGCGTTCCTGCCACATGCAATCCCTCACTTGAATGTGCGCAAAGGAACGCCACGCGACAGGAGCGATGGCGCACAATCCAAACGCACTTTTGTCGGAGAAATTGTGACAAGTACTGCGCCTTTCCTCCAGAAGTCTCATCTTGTCTAGCGTTCCCGGCATCTGTAATCCCTCACTTGAATGTGCACCAAAGAACGCCACGCGACAGGAGCGATGGCACACCATCTAAACGCACACTTTTCGGAGAAAGTGTGACAGGTACTGCGCCTTTCCTCCAGAAGTCTCATCTTGTCTAGCGTTCCTGCCACCTGCAATCCCTCACTTGAATGTGCGCCAAGGAACGCCACGCGACAGGAGCGATGGCGCACCATCCAAAGGCACACTTGTCAGAGAAAGTGTGACAGATACTGCGCCTTTCCTCCAGAAGTCTAATCTTGTCTAGCGTTCCTGCCATCTGCAATACCTCACTTGAATGTGCGCCAAGGAAAGCCACGCGACAGGAGCGATGGCGCACCATCCAAAGGCACACTTGGCAGAGAAAGTGTGACAGATACTGCGCCTTTCCTCCAGAAGTCTCACCTTGTCTAGCGTTCCTGCTATCTGCAATCCCTCACTTTATTGCGCGCCAAGGAACGCCATACGACAGGAGCCACGGCGCACCATCCAAACGCACACTTGTCGGAGAAAGTGTATCTAAATCCACACTTATCGAAGGAAGTGTGCAGAAGTCTCATCTTTAGCTTTCATGCCATCTGCAATCCCTCACTTGAATGCGCGCCCAGGAACGCCACGCGACAGGAGCGATGGCACACTATCCAAACGCACACTTGTCGGAGACAGTGTCAGATACTGCGCCTTTCTTCCAGAAGTCTCTTGTCTAGCGTTCCTGCCATCTGCAATACCTCACTTGAATGTGCGCCAAGGAACGCCACGCGACAGGAGCGATGGCGCACCATCCAAAGGCACACTTGGCAGAGAAAGTGTGACAGATACTGCGCCTTTCCTCCAGAAGTCTCACCTTGTCTAGCGTTCCTGCTATCTGCAATCCCTCACTTTATTGCGCGCCAAGGAACGCCATACGACAGGAGCCACGGCGCACCATCCAAACGCACACTTGTCGGAGAAAGTGTATCTAAATCCACACTTATCGAAGGAAGTGTGCAGAAGTCTCATCTTTAGCTTTCATGCCATCTGCAATCCCTCACTTGAATGCGCGCCCAGGAACGCCACGCGACAGGAGCGATGGCACACTATCCAAACGCACACTTGTCGGAGACAGTGTCAGATACTGCGCCTTTCTTCCAGAAGTCTCTTGTCTAGCGTTTCTGCCATCTGAAATCCTGGTTTGGTTTGGTTTGCTGAGTTTAACGCCCAAAGAAACTCAGGCTATGAGAGACGCCGTAGTGGAGAACGGAAATTTCGACCACCTGGGGTTGTTTAACGTGCACTGACATCGCACAGCACAATCCCTCACTTGAATGCGCGCCAAGGAACGCCACGCGATAGGAGCGATGGCGCACCATCTAAACGCACACTTGTCGGAGAAAGTGGGATAGATACTGCGCCTTTCCTCCAGAAGACTCGTCTAGCGTTCCTGCCATCTGCAATCTCTCACTTGGATGCGCGCCCAGGAACGCCACGCGAGAGCCGCCGCAAAAGCGGGACAAACTTTGTCCAGCACAGTATGAGCCATTAAAGGATTTCGCCTTAAAATTAGAGGCTCTCTGAAAGCGTACCCTTCATATACTATAATTTGACTCCCATCGTGAGCCTCTCGGCATTTGTAGCAGTGCTATGGTCCCCGAGAAGACCGTCTTTCCAGGGACCATAGCGGTGCCACATATAATTATAATTAGTTAACAGGAAAGGAAAGGCGCAGTATCTATCACACGCTCTCCGGCAAGCGTGATTGGGACGGTACACTATCGCTCCTGTCGCGTGGCGTTCCTTGGCGCGCGTTCAAGTGTGGCATTGCAGATGGAAGGGACGCATCCCGCCTCGGCTAATCAGAACGCCGCAAAAGCGGGACACACTTTGTCCACGACCGCATGAGTCATTAAAGGCTCTCGCCTTAATATAAAAGGAGCGCGATATCAGCGCTGTCAAGGAGAATTCACTGAATAAATGCACTCGCAGAATGTGAAAGAGTAGCCGCTCGCTTTACTCGTAGTCGTGGAAGCATTTATCGCTACATGCCCTACAGTCGCGTAGCAGAACGCTGCACTCAGGCTTTCGCCTTTCATCACTGTTGTCGCCAAATGCAATCGATTTTTTTTTTGCCTTACTGCCTTTACTAATGCCCCAGTATTTTTTTCGGGAGCCCGCTACGAACATTCTCTAGATTGGGTAAAACCTGCTTTCGTTTGTGTACCGTTCATACAGTAGTCTGAAGAGATATAATGCCTTTAAAGAAAAAGAAACTCTGCACGACGATTACTGGTTATTACTTCTGGTTCAAATGAAACAGAGAAAAGGCTACACATAAGCGGAGCTTTTAAGTTGTAGTAGTTTGATTACAGTTTTCAGAAAATAGGTCATACAATGAGCTCAATTAATAAAGTTAAGGATACCCACGGGTCTACTGTAAAATACTGTTGAGTTAAATATGAACATTATGCAAGCGTGCAGTTTGCCATTTCGATGACGCAACTTGTTTTTATTTTTGTCATGGTAGGGATATATGAACTCCTTCACGCACTAAGGTCTGTAGTCACCGCGACATAAAATCTCAATTACAAGAAAGTCTGTTGTTGAATAAAAAAAAAAAAAAACTAATCTTAAAAGTGACTTCTGCCTTCTGGAATTCTGATGCTTCCCACTTCTGATATGGTCAAACGTTAAAAGGAACTTATTTATTTTTTTTTTTTGCTGTTGAAATTGTTCTGAGTAATTATACATTCATAACCCTTTGTTATCAACTGCTTCCTTTTAATTTATTTCCGACTGTAGCGCAGCTTTCGGTAGTAATCTTGAGTTATAAGACTCTCGATTGTTTGAAAATGAAAATAAAAATTTTGCCGTTGTGTACCAAACGTGTGGCTAAATCCTGTCTGAAGTCGGTTCAATGCGGTTCCTCTAAATCGTTGCCGTTGGGGCGGCGTTCCAAGATGGCGACAAATACATTTATGTTCGATTCCGTTCTAGTTCCGAACAGAAGACGGGTGTATTTCTAGTTTCGAGTTGTGGTTCGGTTCTGATTCCACACGCTCGTTTCTATCATCGCGGTTTGAACACGAGCATGATATTTTCTTCCACAGCGGAGCCGAGTTTAGTAACTCTGAAGAACTTGAGTATCGAAGACGCAAAAGTCGGTCGCAACATGACCATCCACTACTCGGGGGAACTCCTGAAGGAATTACGCGCGCCGCCCATCACAAAGTTCACCATGTGGAACTCCATGGGAATGAAGATGCCTTGCGTGCAAGACATGGGTTCCTGGTGAGTGCTTTTTCAAGGCAGCTTGCGATAGAAGCCATAACTGATATTGCTGAAAGAAAAGCGCATGCTTTTTCATTACTATTTGCAGGGAAAGTAATTGAGAAATCATTGATAGAGTGCTATGTGTGTACGACTGATTATCGTTGCTTAATATGCTGATATTTTATTTTATGTCAGTGTATACATGCTATTTTTTCCTTCCATTAAGGCACACATTTAAGGAAATGAGAAAAAAGGAGTTCTGACTACTTGGCCACGCTCCAAACTGCAGGGACAATTCAGCTAAAAAAAACTTGTCACGAACAGTACAGGTCCCCCCCCTTCCCCCCCCCCCCCCCCCCCCCCCACACACACACACAAAATTGGCTCCATCCATTCATGATTATTTACATTACACAGACTCGTATGGTATATTCTGGCAAAAAAAGTGGTGAAAACGTCAGCCAAAGATTTGTGTAAGCAGCAACATACAGAAACATTCTACAACTTATTTCATAAACCCGACTTTGTTCAGTGCAAACGGGCTTTTGGTGCATTCTTCTGTATTTGAACTGAATATTCTGCCTATATAGCTGTAGATACTATAGTTTCATCCACTTCGCCTTATGCGAAAGACATGTCTAAAGTGTAAACACACCCAGCTTTCTCGGACAACTAGCAATTATCACCATTTGCTGGCCGCTAGTAGCCGACACCGCGTAACACAATGAAGAGATCTTATAAGCTTGTGAATATTAAAGAAAGAATCAGAGACTTCTGAATAATTTTTCGCCGACAAGGAGAGTGCAGTAGCTGGGTATTCATCCTCCATGAAGATGTTGACCCATAAAAGTCATCGAGCGCTCACAACTATCGGCGACGGTTACCGAAGGTCAATTGAGTGTACTGAACATTCGACATTTCTGCTCTGATTTTGAGTGTTCAGTGCTGCGAACCTCTTGGTGACAGTCGTGCAAAGTAGATGGCTGCTTGTCTATATTTTCTCGGGACGTCTCTCAAGTAAGCAATACATTTGTATAGTTTTTGTTTATGCATCATGGCCGCCATCATCAGTACCGCGCCCACTGCAGCACGAATTTCCTTTTTGTTATATACTCGAATTATCTCCGTGCTGTGCTATCAACAGCCCTCATATCTCCAGAAACTTCCAAGTTCTATTTACCCACCAAACATCAGCCAACCATGGTTCGTCTGCACGCTTGCCTCCTCGTGGTATTCAATTCACTGCTCTCAGCGAACACCACTTATCTCCGCGCCGCATGCCCATATTGGTTTCCTGTTTTTAAACAGAACCGCATCAACTCGCGTTTTCCCTCGTAACCCACTCTGCTCGTTTCTTGCCTCTCGACATTGCACTTTTCCCCTGCCTTTCCATAGATCGCTATACTACACGTACATTAAAGTCAACCCTTTTTGTTAGCCTCCACGTGCTTGCCTACCGCTGAGTACGTGCTAGATAACAGCTGTTATATACATTTTTATTAGGCAATGGTAGACTTCCATTCATGGGCTGAGAGTAGTTGCCAACCATAAATACTGTTATAGCCATAGGTTTCGAGCAAGGGGGAGGGGCTTGGAATTGTTTGAGGAACGAGATACATAGAAAATATGAATCTCCAACAAATAATCTGAGGGTATAGCGGGAGTAAAATTAAGATAAGAATGTAATAGCTGCGATCAAATTAAAACAACCTCTGCCTAATTTTGAGTTATCGAATAAAAGGCGTTGTCCTGCAGAGTGAATCCCACCTCTCTGATTTAAAGCAAAACTTCATCTGTGCTTGTTATTTGTGATATATATTAGAGTTAAACGAATTTTGCTTAGCACATCGTGTTGCTCCGGTGATAGCGAGCTTCAGAAAAACTCGCGCCGTGTAACCCGAATCATTTTCGTGTACCACGCCTTCGCACCCCTGCTTGGGCCTTGTTTTGGCCTGCTCTCTTCACTAACTAACTAACTAACTAACTAACTAACTAACTAACTAACTAACTAACTAACTAACTAACTAACTAACTAACTAACTAACTAACTAACTAACTAACTAACTAACTAACTAACTAACTAACTAACTAACTAACTAACTAACTAACTAACTAACTAACTAACTAACTAACTAACTAACTAACTAACTAACTAACTAACTAACTAACTAACTAACTAACTAACTAACTAACTAACTAACTAACTAACTAACTAACTAACTAACTAACTAACTAACTAACTAACTAACTAACTAACTAACTAACTAACTAACTAACTAACTAACTAACTAACTAACTAACTAACTAACTAACTAACTAACTAACTAACTAACTAACTAACTAACTAACTAACTAACTAACTAACTAACTAACTAACTAACTAACTAACTAACTAACTAACTAACTAACTAACTAACTAACTAACTAACTAACTAACTAACTAACTAACTAACTAACTAACTAACTAACTAACTAACTAACTAACTAACTAACTAACTAACTAACTAACTAACTAACTAACTAACTAACTAACTAACTAACTAACTAACTAACTAACTAACTAACTAACTAACTAACTAACTAACTAACTAACTAACTAACTAACTAACTAACTAACTAACTAACTAACTAACTAACTAACTAACTAACTAACTAACTAACTAACTAACTAACTAACTAACTAACTAACTAACTAACTAACTAACTAACTAACTAACTAACTAACTAACTAACTAACTAACTAACTAACTAACTAACTAACTAACTAACTAACTAACTAACTAACTAACTAACTAACTAACTAACTAACTAACTAACTAACTAACTAACTAACTAACTAACTAACTAACTAACTAACTAACTAACTAACTAACTAACTAACTAACTAACTAACTAACTAACTAACTAACTAACTAACTAACTAACTAACTAACTAACTAACTAACTAACTAACTAACTAACTAACTAACTAACTAACTAACTAACTAACTAACTAACTAACTAACTAACTAACTAACTAACTAACTAACTAACTAACTAACTAACTAACTAACTAACTAACTAACTAACTAACTAACTAACTAACTAACTAACTAACTAACTAACTAACTAACTAACTAACTAACTAACTAACTAACTAACTAACTAACTAACTAACTAACTAACTAACTAACTAACTAACTAACTAACTAACTAACTAACTAACTAACTAACTAACTAACTAACTAACTAACTAACTAACTAACTAACTAACTAACTAACTAACTAACTAACTAACTAACTAACTAACTAACTAACTAACTAACTAACTAACTAACTAACTAACTAACTAACTAACTAACTAACTAACTAACTAACTAACTAACTAACTAACTAACTAACTAACTAACTAACTAACTAACTAACTAACTAACTAACTAACTAACTAACTAACTAACTAACTAACTAACTAACTAACTAACTAACTAACTAACTAACTAACTAACTAACTAACTAACTAACTAACTAACTAACTAACTAACTAACTAACTAACTAACTAACTAACTAACTAACTAACTAACTAACTAACTAACTAACTAACTAACTAACTAACTAACTAACTAACTAACTAACTAACTAACTAACTAACTAACTAACTAACTAACTAACTGTTTCCGGCCTGGGTGCTCCGCGGAGTGCTCCCCCACTTCCATTTATCAGTGAGGCTTGCCTACACGGATGCTTTTTGACGACGAAGACCAGCACGCTTTTGCCCGGGAAAGTGAAAATTACCAGCTGTTACGACCAAGCATCCGCAATTGCGCGCTCTATTGTTCGCCTGTGGGCATGGATAAGTTTTGTGAATATGTGGTGATGGTCCAATGGCTCTAAGTGAGCCTGTTTCCAGGAATCCTGTTTTGTAAGCATGTTTTGCTTTGTGGACAACCTGCAAATGCCAAATTGACCCTGTCAAGAGAACGTCTGGAAAAACACAAAGAAACGTCCCCCTGCGGGAAATAGCAGGAAGTGCTTTCTTTCTTTTGTCCACCCTTCCAGTCGAGAAGTGCTATCCTCCAGTGATGAATGCCTCCTATCCAAAGGAGACGACAGAGTGACATGTCCGCTGACGTGCAGGACAAGAAAGGAGCATGACTCATACGGCCATTAAGTGATTTCCCGGGAATGCAGGAAAGATTTGCAATTGTCGAAAAGGGACCATGTTGGGAGCCCTATGCGGCGCCACGTGCACTCGGGTTTCTGAGAAGTAAAACCCCTTGTCAGAACCAGCTTGTGGTTTCTTTGCTGAAGAATAGAAATGTACCTCCTCTCCTCGCCGTTCCCAAGCTTTTCCCGCCAACAAGTGATCACGCCCAACGAATGAATGCCGGACCAGTCAGTGCTTCAGACCATCAGTGCAGTGAAGTGTTCGATTGGATGCCGATACCTGAGGGGCGTGCCCTGGATTTGGTTGGTCAGCATCTTCAGAGAGGGGCTGGACATAGGGGGGTTTTTAAGGACGCTGCAGAGCACGAAATGTCGCTCTGGGCCCTGGGTAAAAGGCTCATCCAGTCGCTTTTCGCTATGAACTCTTAACGCTTGTCATTTTGCTGATGTACCCTTCTTCTTCATGTAAATATTCATGTAAATAAGATTTCTCAAAGTGCCAGTAAACCTGCTTGTATATATTCCACCAACTTCGAAGATTCAATCCTACTTCAACCCCGAGTCTCTGCACGCTACCAAGTGAAGGCCGGGTCGACGTAGCCCCAGCGTCACGACAACTGGTGGCAGCGGTGGGATCTGAATCTACAAGCCCCAACACTGGTGCCCAGCGTTGGGATCTGAATCTACAAGCACAACATCTGGTGATTGGAGGTGGATCTGAAGCTACAAGCCACAACACCTTGTGATCGGAGGTGGCATCTCAAGCAACAAGCAGGAGCAACAATCGGCCAACAAGAAAGCAGCTCGGAACATCGATCGCATGTGTGGGTGAGTGCTTGGCTTTTCTTCTGATGTGGACCAGGTTCTAGAACAGGGTTAGATTTTAGAACTGGTAAAAAGTGTTGAAACGCCTTTAGGTTTGGTAGTTTGCACTGTTGTTTTGGAGGTAGCCGACACTCGGAGCGATCATGGACCTACAAAAGCTGCAGAAACCGGACCTGTTGCTATTGTGTGAGGAATTGGGAATTGATACAAGTGGGTTGGCACGAAAACCCTTGATTATAAAGGCAATCACTGATCTGGGAACCGATGATGAGGAGCTCAGTGAAGCATGGAACCTCATCGGGCAAAAAAAGGAACAGCTCAGACAGCAGAAAGAGCGGGAAAAAGAGGAAAGGGAGCGCGAACGTCAGAGGGAAAAAGAGGAAAGGGAGCGTGAACTTGAGAGGGAAAAAGAGGAAAGGGAGCACGAACGTGAGAAGCTTGAGAGAGAAGCAAAAAAGCGGGAGCTAGAAATTGAGCTCCGGAAATTAGAAGTAGAGTTGAGCAAGAGGTCGGGCAATTGTCCCCAGCTAGCGGTACCTCTTCTCAACAAGGAGGCAGATTTCAAGATGTCAAAGTACATGCAGCCATATGTGATATCAGGGGATATCGGTCTGTATCTGGGTAACTTTGAGCGAACTTGCGAAGAACTGTCCTTCCAGCGAGACACGTGGTCTCAGAGATTATTGACGGTTCTGCCCTGCGAGGCAGCGGAGGTTGTCGCGCGGCTAAACAAGGAGGACGCGGACAACTACGAGAAGGTCAAAGCTTGCCTTCTGATTTTCGGAGACAGAGATGTGCAGGCCTTAACACGTTCAAAGGCGCGAGAACTAGCTACACTGCTCATACCAGAAAATTCCACAGCGGAGGAAACGGCAGTTAAGACAGTGGTCGATGCGGAAGATAGCGGGTCAGAAAACTTTGAGAGCGAGGCATCTCAGATAAGTCAACTTGAAAGTGAGCTTGATGAGACGCGGAATGAGGACGTTCTTGAGAGTAACCTCTTGCCGCCAGTCTCTAGTAATCTCACGAGACTTCTAAGTGGAACCCGAGAGGACTTAGCTATGGAGCAAGCCAATGATCCCAAGAATAAGCTCGAAGTACAGTGGGAAGGACCGGCTGAAGTCGTTGCAAAGCTTTCTAACACTAACTACGCAGTGAAAATTCCCGGTAGGCGTAAAGAAGTGCGCATTTATCATTGCAATCTTATGAAGCCTTATGTGCAGAGGGAAGCCGTGGTAAATCTAACGTTAAACCTTCCCGAGGAGATGGGGGACAACTTGATTTGCCTCAGCGGAAAAGGAAGCAACGCTCAGGAGCTTCTCAAAAAGACGGAGCAGAGAGGAGAACTAAAGAAATCCCAGCTGTCCGATCTGGGCGAGATAATAACAGAGTTTGAGGCCTGCTTCGTGGACAGGCCAGGCAGAACTGATTTGACTGAGCACGATATTGAGCTGACTTCAGACGTGCCAGTGCGATCAAGGTGCTACCGATTTTCTCCAAGGCAAAGAGAAATTCTGGATAGGGAAGTAACTCGCATGCTGGAATTGGGAGTAATAAAACCCTCGGAAAGCGATTATGCTTCGCCTATGATCTTAGTAGAAGCTCCAGGTAAAGACCCTAGGCCTGTGGTAGACTACCGAAAGCTAAATTCTCTCACCAGGGATCAAGTGTATCCCATTCCGAATATTGAGGAGAGAGTAGAACAGGTCAGTAGAGCGGCATATGTGACTACGCTGGACCTTACTCGAGGATATTGGCAAGTACCGCTCACTGAACGCGCCAGCAGATACGCGGCTTTCGTCACTCCGACGGGCAGCTACCAGCCAACAATGATGAGTTTCGGGCTCAAAAATGCTCCATTTTGTTTTTCACGACTCATGGATAGGGTTTTAAAGGGGTGTGAAACATTCGCGGTGCCTTATTTAGACGACATTGCGGTTTTTTCCGACTCATGGGCGGACCATATGGTACATCTAAGAGCTGTACTGAGCCTTTTGCGTCAAGCTGGACTAACCGTAAAGGCCGAGAAATGTTGCCTGGCAAGGGCGACCGTGGACTACTTGGGTCACAATGTAGGTCAAGGTTTCAGGAAACCCAGCGAGATTAAGATTTCTGCGGTAGCAGACTACCCGCGGCCGAGCACGAAGACGGAAATTCGAGCATTCCTGGGTCTGACTGGGTACTACAATCACTACATCCCTAACTATTCAGCTTTGGCTAGCCCTCTGACCGACGCTCTCCGCAAGACAGAACCGACAAATGTAGTCTGGGACGAACAAAAGGAAGCCTCCTTCGTAAACCTGAAGGCTGTGCTGATTAGTCGTCCGGTATTGCGAGCTCCAGACTATGCCCGAGAATTCACGGTCCAGTGTGATGCCAGTGATCGAGGGTTAGGTGCTGTTCTCTGCCAGAGAGATGACGACGGTAATGAGCACCCCGTGCTCTACCTGAGCAGAAAACTGAGTTCTAGAGAGAGGGCTTATTGCGCGTCAGAGAAAGAGTGCGCTTGCATTGTATGGGCCATTCAAAAATTGCAGTGCTATCTTGGAGGGGCCAAATTCACCGTAGAGACGGACCATTGTCCCCTGGCTTGGCTGCAAACTGCGACATCGAAGAACAGTCGCCTTCTTAGGTGGAGCTTGATTTTACAGCAGTACAATTTTGAAATAAGATACAAAAAGGGGAAGTTAAATGGGAATGCGGACGCGCTTAGCCGCTCTTTCTAAGCGGTCCGAGATGTTCCTCACCATGTATCCAAATTGATAATCAGGTTTTTTTTTTTTTTCGTGCGCTTGTATATGTGTGACTATGTAAAGCAGCACGTTTGGTTTTCTAGGAATACGTGGGTCCTGAACGTCTTGAGAGTGGGCTTTTCTCGAACAACAATGGCAGTTTTCTTTTGACCTGGTCTCTTCAGACGGGAGCCGAGTGCTTGCTTCGACATGTGGTTGAGTTTCAGACAGCTCGAGCAATTTGGCCTACAACAATCAAGACAACGCGACAAGCAACAGCGAGCTTCAAGCGTTCACGTGCAGGCCATTAAGTCGTCTCTTCATGCAGCAGCTGGGACTGCTGCCCTCCGAGACTCTTCTGGCGGGGGAGGAGGCTGTTACGACCAAGCATCCGCAATTGCGCGCTCTATTGTTCGCCTGTGGGCATGGATAAGCTTTGTGAATATGTGGTGATGGTCCAATGGCTCTAAGTGAGCCTGTTTCCAGGAATCCTGTTTTGTAAGCATGTTTTGCTTTGTGGACAACCTGCAAATGCCAAATTGACCCTGTCAAGAGAACGTCTGGAAAAACACAAAGAAACGTCCCCCTGCGGGAAATAGCAGGAAGTGCTTTCTTTCTTTTGTCCACCCTTCCAGTCGAGAAGTGCTATCCTCCAGTGATGAATGCCTCCTATCCAAAGGAGACGACAGAGTGACATGTCCGCTGACGTGCAGGACAAGAAAGGAGCATGACTCATACGGCCATTAAGTGATTTCCCGGGAATGCAGGAAAGATTTGCAATTGTCGAAAAGGGACCATGTTGGGAGCCCTATGCGGCGCCACGTGCACTCGGGTTTCTGAGAAGTAAAACCCCTTGTCAGAACCAGCTTGTGGTTTCTTTGCTGAAGAATAGAAATGTACCTCCTCTCCTCGCCGTTCCCAAGCTTTTCCCGCCAACAAGTGATCACGCCCAACGAATGAATGCCGGACCAGTCAGTGCTTCAGACCATCAGTGCAGTGAAGTGTTCGATTGGATGCCGATACCTGAGGGGCGTGCCCTGGATTTGGTTGGTCAGCATCTTCAGAGAGGGGCTGGACATAGGGGGGTTTTTAAGGACGCTGCAGAGCACGAAATGTCGCTCTGGGCCCTGGGTAAAAGGCTCATCCAGTCGCTTTTCGCTATGAACTCTTAACGCTTGTCATTTTGCTGATGTACCCTTCTTCTTCATGTAAATATTCATGTAAATAAGATTTCTCAAAGTGCCAGTAAACCTGCTTGTATATATTCCACCAACTTCGAAGATTCAATCCTACTTCAACCCCGAGTCTCTGCACGCTACCAAGTGAAGGCCGGGTCGACGTAGCCCCAGCGTCACGACACAGCTCATTTCGAAAAACAAGACTAAATACACTTTCAACGGGTTCTTTTCTGTTCCGGCTGCATCACGGCACTTTTATCGAAGCGAAGAAAAAAGAAGCTGCGGCTTCTATGAAATGTTCTTGCGGGCTTTTCTGAAGAAACTTCGCAACATAACTACTTAATAAACTAACAGGATACGCTTTCTCATCAAAAGATAGAGCCCTGAGGTGTTCATATCTCTGTCCCCTCTATATTCCTTACAACACTCCTCTCCGCAAGTGTATAGTTTGAATACTTCGACTTGAAATATGCTCAGAGATATATACCGTAATGTATGCTGTATATTTTCAGTACTTACAAAGGCTGCGATGGTGAGACACTCATGGAGAAACTCATCGGCGAGCCATGGAAGAACAAGTGCCCGATTCCTCCCGGCACCTACACCTCCAAGATGGCTTTCTTCATTCACCCCGTGGTTAGAGCTGTACTAGGAGTAAGCGTGCCAATCAAGGATATTTTTTTTTTTTCAAACTGGGCTGATGTAGCACTGTTCGTTGGGATAACTGAGCCAGAGAATTCCATAGTAATGAAAATTTAGGATGGAACGAGATATATGGCAAATCTTTTCAAGGGTGTAGATTTGTTTTTATACCTAACTTCCTTAGTTCGCTCTACTCTATTTACTGCATCAGTCAAAACGTTAGAAGCCATGCGAACCCAGTAAAATGCAAACGATCGACATTATTTTATTGCACGAGAATACCTTTTACACGCGAACCAAACACACGAGGAAAACTGGATATGATGTAGAACACAAATGAATGCGCCAGAGAATTCCATAGTAATGAAAATTTAGGATGGAACGAGATATATGGCAAATCTTTTCAAGGGTGTAGATTTGTTTTTATACCTAACTTCCTTAGTTCGCTCTACTCTATTTACTGCATCAGTCAAAACGTTAGAAGCCATGCGAACCCAGTAAAATGCAAACGATCGACATTATTTTATTGCACGAGAATACCTTTTACACGCGAACCAAACACACGAGGAAAACTGGATATGATGTAGAACACAAATGAATGCGCAGCCAAGCTGAGAAAAAAACAAACAAAAAACATGGCAGCAGATTGAGAGCATCCGAGTTTTGCAGCCTCTTTTTGATACGATTGCATAGATGAGAAGTAATATGCCAATTTTTAAAGCAGTTTCCTGAGGGCTGAAAACCTTACGATAGAGCCTATTGTGCACGTGTTTTATAGTTCATTTTGCAATGCGTTTGTAACTCAGGGCCATTTCTTCAACTGAATGTTAATTGCCAAAACTTTCTACTTTGAGCGCTAATTAACAGCTCTTTACTGCAGCCTTTCCTGAAAAGTAAGCTGTGGAGAAACTAGAACGGAGTGACATTAGCTGACATTTGAATTATTTGTAAAAAATGACATCGTGTTGACCCACGCATGCAGACATCTGTTGATTCGAACAGAACTCAGCTTGTTGCCACTCTTGATTTTCGAAAGAAAGAATAGCATTAAAATGTCTAAAAGAAGCTATCAGTGATATCGCCAAGTGCGAACGAGCCAATCATAAAGAAAAGAAAAAAAAAAAAGTATTGACGTGTGCTAGGTGCCTGTTTCATATTTTGGAAGATAGTCTGCTTTCATTCAAAACCATAAATATTAATATATAGAAAGCACGGGAAGAAACATTAAATTTTTTGTGAGGGTCATTCCGAATCAACCTATTTCAAGGTTGTGGCGATTGAACCCAGCTGAGATGAACGCTTGCTGTGTTAATCATGTTTGCAAACTGCTCATCAAAATGTTGACTGGTTTTTGGTGGCGACACTAAATAATGCAGGTTTCGCAAAATAGGCCGCGCATTGCATGCTCATGTCGATGGAATAATTTCTCGGTAGTGTGTAATTAGATGGCAATTCGCAATCACGAGAAAACGGCAATCCACTTCTTCTACTTCCAGCCGGCAAGCGAAAATGCTTAGCGCGATATCCGTACTTGAAGTCAGTTACCGGTACGTCCGCTAGCAAAAATGTGAAAATCAAAAGGATTAATCGCACATAAAAAGTGAAACATTCATGCAACACGGCTAATTACTTCAAAATGTGTTATTATTGTGCGCGGAAAAGCCTCACAAACCGCTGGCCACCGCCCTATAGCAGTACGAAAAGTTGTAGTGGCGCCATCATGCGGCATCCATGCTAAAACAGACCACCTGCGCGGAGGTGTTCGCTCTACCGGGACTTGAATATTTGAGGGCTGGGATTTAAAACATTCCTATGCAAAAGCTACTACCCCCTTCGAGCTGAAATAACGTTCACAAAGTAGCAAAATATAGTCTACGTTATCTGATAAGTCAGTCAACATCGGCACTTGCCTAGATTTTCCGAAATCGAGAAAAAACTGCTCTCGGTGGCGTGCACAATTTTCGCAGAAGAGAGTCGAAAAGCTATTTTGACATGGTGCGTCATCTGTCGGGCAGCGAGGCAAGCGCCCCAACGGCCGGGATGGAGCTTGCCTCACTGCTCGACAGATGACGCACCATGTCAAAGCAGCGTTTCGACTCTCTTCTGCGAAAATTGTGCACGCCACTGAGAGCAGTTTTTCCTCGATTTCGGAAAATCTAGGCAGGTAACGATGTTGAATCACCTATCAGATAACGTAGACGATATTCTGATACTTTGTGAACGTTATTTCGGCTCGAATTGGGTAGTAGATTTTGCATAGGAATTTTTTAAATCCCAGCCCCCAAATATTCAAGTCCCTGTACTATAAATAATTCTAGTTCACTATAGGCTAGGAAAGGAACGGCAGTTTGCAATAGGTAAAGAAGCACTTGAAGTTGTAGGTGAATATGTCTACTTAGGAAAGATAGTAACCGCAGATCCGGATCACGAAAGGGAAATAACTCGGAGAATACGATTGGTATGAAACGAATTTGGCAAGTACACGAAGATTATGACGAAAAGCTTACCGGTATCGCTCAAGAGGAAAGTATATAGCAGTTGTATCTTACCTGTACTCACCTGTGGGGCTGAAAAGTGGAGGCTAACGAGAAGAGTTGTACTTAAGTTCAGGACAACGCAGAGGACTATGGAACGAAAAATGCTAGGCGTAACGTTAAGAGATAGGAAGCGCCTAGAGCGGGTCAGAGAAATAACTCTTGTTAATGACAGTCTAGTGGAAATCAAGAAGAAGAATTGGACATGGGCAGGACATGTAGTGCGAAGAGAGGACAACCCGATGGTTGCTTAGGGTAACAAATTGGATTACAACGGAAGGAAAGCGCAGCGCAGGAGGCGACAGAATGTTAAGTGGGCGGAGTAGGTTAAGAAATTCACAAGGATCAGGTGGATGCAGCTAGCACAGGACCGGACTAATTGAACATATACGGCAGAGACCTTCGCCCTGCAGTGGGTATAGTCGGGCTGATGATGTTGATGATGATGATGATGATCGTGATGATAGCCATGCCTGTGCAGCGTCTGCAACCTCTAAACAGGACTATATAGTATTACATTGTTGGATGCATGTTGTGCGCTTGTCTGCGTACTACCTTTTATGTGTCTTCATGATGACTCTCCACCCCTGCTACTTTTGCCCCATCTTCCACTTTATCCAAGCACGAAGCCTGAGTCAGCACTTTCTGGATTTTCTGTCATCCGCTCCTGATCGATAAATGCAACACGGTACATATTCAGGACGGGCTCAGGCCTACCTGCTGCATTTACTGCGAGGAACATTTAAATAATGATCAAACATTCATGGACTGTCGCGCATTTCAATCAGCTTCAAGTACGCACATGCACTAATTATCCCTGTTACATATCGGGGACGAAATGGCTTAGTCTATTCTCAGTAGAATACAAGAAATTGGTTAAGGCTGAGGTTACAGTGAAATTGGCGTTCTTTTAAATATATATTTTTTTGTTTCTCATAGGCTCCCTAACTGAGCCAATTTTACTTACTTTAACGTCTACCCTTTCTATTTCAGAATGGCACGTTTAAAGTGAAAATGGAGGTCACAAGCGACGACATCAAAGTGCAGTGCCGGCTGCTTGATGTCTACATTGAAAAATAAAGAAATCAAAAGCCAACCCAGCGGATGACATAAGATTCGTTAGAACGCCAGAACCTCTAAACCTTGCGGTCACTGCCTGTGCTATGGAGATGTCGATCACGTCTTTTGGTATAATTATTCGTATATAAAGCGGATAGAGTTACGCCAGGGGGCTTACGTTCTACGGGTTGTCTCGCACGAATTAGGCAGCCACGTCTTGGCGCCTAGCCTAACGATAGACCTAAACAATGGGAAAATACAAAACGCGAGCTCTTCGAGCTCTGCGTTGTAAAAAATATGAATTTTATAGAACGTATAGCTTTTTTTTTCTGCGGCCTCAGATAAAACGAGGTCTGGTCTTTTCATTACACGTAGCGTGATTTTGAAAATAATCTGAACAATTTTCCGGAACTCGCTATTTCGACGTCTGATCGATTTTTGGCTCTAATTAATTAACTAATTACTCCAAATGAACAATATTTTGCGCAGATACAGATTTTCACCCTCTACGTTATACAACCACTTTAACTCATAAATCACGTAATTCTTCGACAGAAACGGTGTGAAGCCCACTACAGATGGCTATTCCTACGCGCACTCATAACCCACCGTGCTATAATGGTTTTCGCCTCATCGCACTTTAGTGGTCCAAAATGCCCTCTATAATATTTTTTTTTTCACGATGTCCCTTTAGTGACGTTAATTATCAAGAGAGGGCGCCTGCGTCGCCCATCTTTAGCAGCCAAGAAGCCGGAAAAAAAAAGAAAGAAGTAAGGAAGAATGAAAATCACAGAGATAAGGGCACAGATAACCGAAAGCAGGAGTCAACAGTTGGGAGAGGGAGAGAGAAGGCCCAGGTGCTTATCGCCGGAGATTCTAACATGAACAGGTGCAAGCGAGATATCTTGGAACGTGTAAGGGGTGATAAGAGTGTTGGTTGGAGCCTTCCCAGGGAGAACAATGAGGGCAGTGCTAAAAGAGAGTAAAAATAGGCTGTTGAAGAATTCCGCAGAGCGCAGTATGGTAATAGTAGCCGCGGGGCTAAACGATGTCCTAAATGGTGACGCTGCAGGAGTGGGGGAAAGTTTAGCTGAGGGAGTTGACGATATCAGGCAGATATGCACAGCAGACGCAGATAGTTGTATGCACAGTACCAGAGGTGCTAGGATTGAACGGAAAGATGGAAAAGGACGTGGTGACAGTTAATCAGGACATAAGAAAGTTAAGCCTGGAGAAGCGTTTCGAAGTGGTTGAGGTAAACAGGGAGGTACATAAAGCAGGTTTTGGTAGGGCTTTTCAGCGAGATGGCATTCATTTTAACAGAAGGGTGGGAGCAGAGATCGGCTGGCGCCTGGCAGGCAGGGCTGTAGCTTTTTTAGGGGGTCCGCGAGGACTCCGTGCACAGAGGTAGTTAGAAGTGAAGCAGAAGAAAGTGTAATAATGGAGGCTGAGCCCCTAAAAATGGCAAAGAGTAGGTCGAGAAAGAAAAGTACAAAAAAAGAAATTTAACACTAGGATCAGCTACATAAACATGCAAGGAGGTAGAAAAAGAGCGAAATGGCTAGAGATAGAACAGCAGTTGAAGAATGACAAAATAGGTGTGTACGCTCTTTGCGAGACTCATCTAAGGGATCTAGAAGATCCGCCGTTCATAGAAGGCTACGTCTGGGAAGGGTGCAACAGAACGAGAACGGAAAAAAAGGGTGGAGGGGTAGGTATGTTGATACACCAGGGAACAAATTGGCAAAGAATTAAATCATCTTGTAAAGAACATATCTGGGTTTCAGGAACAATTGCCGGCAAAAGGACATGGCTAGGGGTAGTTCATTTAGGAACAGGGCATTAATGCAGGCAAGGAAACAGGGATCTTGTTGAATGTCTCAGTGACGATATAAGCCAGTTGGGAAACGGGGCCAATATTCTTCTGCTGGAGACATGAACGGCCACATCGACGATCTGGATGGATACGCGGATTGTAACGGAAAGCTAATGCTAGATTTCTGTGAGCGACACGATCTAGTTATAGTGAATAGAGAAACAAAATGTGAAGGCCAAATCACGTGGGAATTCCGCAACAGGCAGATGACCATTGACTATTGTCTAATGTCGCAGGAAATTTTTAGCAAGGTCACAAAAATGGAAATAGACGAAGAAGGGGAGTGTAGTCTGGGAAGTGATCATAAACGTATTAGTTTGCAGATGGGGCCCTTGATGAAAAGAGAAATGGAACTTAGACAAAACGTAAACGCAAAATTAAACGACGATCAAATAGCGCAGATAGCAGCAGACATAGAGGAAGCAATAGAGAAAAGCCCCATGGAAGACTGGGATTATGAACAGGTAGAACTACTCACAAGGAGGAAAATTCAGGAGGTTAAAGTAGCAAACCGCTGCAATGGAAAGAGGAAGCCACGGAGCTGGTGGAATAAGGAAATCAGGGAAGCTATTGAACGACGACGGGCTGCTTCAAGGGAACACCGAATGGCAAAGCACAGGTATCTCAGGAGGAAATCGACCAAAAATGGGAATCATATCGACAAAAGAAACTTCAGGTGCAGGCCCTCGTCCAAAGTAAAATAAGGCAGTCCACCGATCGCTGGATGGCTGACATACGCGATGCCTCTAGAGGCGGAGCAAGAAAATTCTGGAACCATATAAGCTGGCTAGGGAAGAAGAATCAAAGAAAGCAGGATCGGATTCAAGATAACGAGGGAAATAGTTTAAAGGGTGATAACGCAGTGAACTACATTACATCAGTTATAGCCGAGTCATTTAGGAGCGACGATAGGGCAATCTCCGCAAATCAGGAAGCAACACAAGGTAGCAGAATACAAAGCAGCTTAGAACTGACCAATCTTAACTGGAAAAAGGCAGAAAAAAATATTCCTAAAAACACATCTACAGAAATAGATGGAATTCCGATCAAGCTGATTAATAAATTCGGTCCAAAAACTAAGGAAACGTTGTTAAAAGCCCTGGAAACAGTCATAACGAATAAGAAAATTCCAGACAGCTGGCGGCAGAGTAAAATGAATTCGATTTATAAAGGGAAAGGAGACAGGATGCACATAAAATCCTACAGGCCGATTACCATAAACCTGTTATGTACAGGTTAGCCATGTAGGCGGTGAAATTAAAGGTGCAAGCTTGGGTTGAAAGTAACAAGATACTCGGAGAACTTCAAAACGGCTTTAGAAATGGTAGGCGCTTAGATGGTAGCCTGTTAGTGCTTACCCAATGAATCGAAATATCTAGAGTGGAAAATAGTCCTTTGCATTTGGCCTTCCTGGACATAAACGGGGCGTACGACAACGTAAGCAGGGAACTCCTGTGGAACATATTAAAAGAAGAATGTATCGGTTATGAGATAATAGAGTTCCTACAGGAAATATTTCGGGATAACAAAGTAGAAATTACGTGGGAAGGGATAAGAAGTACGGAGGATGTCAAAGTATGCAAAAGATTAAGACAAGGCTGTCCTCTATCACCGGTGCTGTTCATGCTTTATATGATAAACCTGGAACGGAAGATACAAGACAGTAACCTAGGTTTTAACCTGTCATATAGATTAGGTGGAAAGGCGGTAGAGCAGCGCCTCCCCGGTTTGATGTATGCAGATGATATTGTGCTGCTAGCTGAGAGTCTGGAAGAATTGCAAACTCTAGTTAAGTATTGCGGAGACGAAGGGGACGCTCTAGGCTTCAGTTTCAGCGCAGTTAAGTCGGGTCTGATGATTTTCAACGGCTCAACTGATCAGGGTCTTAAAATACAAGGCCATGAAATACCTAGAGTAGCAGAATATAAATATCTGGGGGTATGGGTAAACGAAGGATTGGCATACATTGGAAAGCATGAGCAATCACTTAAGGCCAAAGGGCGAAGGAATGCCGGGATAATGAAGCATAAGGCATTGTGGGGATACAATAGGTATGAGGTTTTGAGGGGTATTTGGAAAGGAATTATGGTGCCCGGACTTACTTTCGGAAATGCGGTTTTGTGCCTAAAATCAGAGGTACAGTCGACATTAGAAATAAATCAGAGATCTGTTGGACGATTAGCACTAGGTGCCCACGGCAAAACTACAAATGAGGCGGTACAGGGAGATATGGGCAGGGCATCTTTCGAAGTACGTGAAGCTCAGAGTAAAATATTATATGAGGAACGCCTGAGGAAATTGGACAGTAACAGATGAGCAGCTAAAGTATTTAAATACCTGTTTTAAAAACCGTTGACTCACAATGGAGGAAAAGAACTAGGAAACTAACTAGTAAGTATGCTAGTCACAAGGACGGAGAAATAAAGAGCATTAAGCAACAGGTGAAAAACACACAAGGTAAAAATTGGATAAATTCGATAGAAAAGAAACGGAGTGGTTGGTTGGTTGGTTCATAGGAAGGGAAAGGCGCAGTATCTGTCACACTTGCTCTGTGGACGCCTGAACCGCGCCGTAAGGGAAGGGAGGAAGGTGGGAGTGAAAGTGGATAGAGAGAAAGGGGGCTGTAGTGGAGGGCTACGGAGTAATTTCGACCACCTGGGGATCTTTAACGTGCGCTGACATCGCACAGCACACGGACGCCACTTCGTTTCGCCTCCATCGAAACGCAGCCGCCGAGGCCGGGATTCGATCCCGGGAACTCCGGCACAGTAGTCGGGCGTCTTACCACTGCACCACCCCGGCGGGGATAACAGAGTGTGGAATTATACCGAAAGTGGAAAGTGGAAAATGCACCCGACGGGGTGGTACAGTGGTAAGACGCCCGACTACTGTCCGGAGTTCCCGGGTTCGAACCCGAGCACGGCGGCTGCGTTTCGATGGAGGCGAAACGAAGTGGCGTCCGTGTGCTGTGCGATGTCAACGCACGTTAAAGATCCCCAGGTGGTCGAAATTACTCCGTAGCCCTCCACTACGGCTCCCCTTTCTCTCTTTCCACTTTCACTCCCACCTTAATCCCTTCCCTAACGGCGCGGTTGCGGTGTCCACATAGCAAGTGTGACAGATACAGCGCCTTTCCCTTCCTGTGAACCAATTATTATAGATCAGAAAGGAAGATTTTTTTGATAACTCAAGAGGCAGTGCCCTACTTTTTGAAGCTAGATCAGGGTGCCTTAGAACACGAAGCTACAAAAAGAAATTTAACAAGGGAGATGACGCATGTGCTGTATGTGGAAACTCCAGTGAAACAATTGACCATATTATACTCGAATGTAATGGTATCCATCCGGAAGTTGCTGCAGGCGCAATCACTGTTCCTGAAGCTCTGGGGTTTAGAGATAACAGCGGCCGGGTGAATAAACCAGCGCTGGAAACTAGCAGAAAACGACTGGAAGATTGGTGGCTTAAAAGCAGAGAAGTGACTTAATGTTAGTAATGTAGGAACAAAAATTTAATAAATAGAATGATGGTTTAGTTAACCATTCTAAATCAATAATTAAGTTATAGGGAGAAACATGAGCATGATAGCTACTGCTACCACCCCGTTTCAAAGGGGACGCTCCTATATTCCATCCTTCTAAGTCACTGACTATGCTGCAGCAGTAGTCAGTGACATAGGCGAGCTAATCTCGAGCTGTAGCGTAAGACACCCTTCACCAGAGGAGGAAGAGATCGCGGCGATTGCACTGGCAATCACAAATCCATCAAGCAAAATAATCGTCACTGATTCTAAAACTACAATAAAAGCTTATGACAACAATAAGGTATTCAAAGAAGCCGGCAAAATTCTGCAAGCAGGAAAGGAGAACATGCCCAACGACCTAATTAAAATGATATGGGCACCCGCCCATAGTGGACTCACAGGGAACGAGACCGCCAACGAGGTCGCCCAATGACTTACCCACCAGGCCCCGCGTGGGCAGTCTACTCCCTGTCCAAAAAGCGAGACTGAAACACATGCAGAGAAATTCTAGAAAACTACATAATAGCCAGGAGCCCCCCCCCCCCCCCCCCCTCCCCACCAGATCTTCCATAAAGACAGAAGAAGTAATCTGGCGCAAAACTGCAGACGGGCACCTTCCCAAACCCGTATATCTTACACAAATGGCATCCCGAGGTGCACACTTCCCAATGCAAAAACAGTGAAGGCATAGCGACCCTAAATCACATGCTCTGGGTTTGCCCAGCGCTAAACGGTCTACATGAAAACAGAGTCACGGGAATCCTCCCTTCATAGCCAGGAAGAACAAGCCCAAAAACCAGTCATCGGACAAGCCCAGGCCGCCGTCCGAAGCCAACTGATTCCGGCCGACGTCTAGGGGGAAGATAGACGGTGAATGGGGGGAGCTGAGTCTCACCCGATCATTCATACTCTCTAACGAGTGAAAATAAAGTGGTTTATCTCTCTTCCCCCCACACAAAATCACCCTGCTCTGGGAACACAGGCTTTGATGATCAGGAAAATTCGGCATAGAGGTCCATCATACGGCTCTTCCCCAAACTGAATAATCCAATCTATGTAGACGTCGCTGCAGAAGCTGAATTCGGAGAATGCGAAAGCAGTAGCGCTGCTGCGACGTTTTTGTCATTTTTGATGTTTTATTTGTAATATGTTTATTTTTATTTTATATCAGATTGCTTTTATATTTATTTTATGTTATTTTATTATTTGTATTGTTAATAAATAAAAAAAAAACATCGAAGTTTTTCTCAGCAGGCAAACACCAAATGCAAGGTGTGATTTCAATGTCCCCCTGAAAACATGAATCATAACTGCTGCGAATACGACCTCATAAAGGTGAAAGTCGCAACACGCTGACGAGCGCTGTACTCGCAACGGGCTCTATTGGCAACAATTGGCTTGCACATTAAAGGTTGTTTGCGCCTGCGTGCTGCAGAGAACGTACTGCAGCACGCAGTATGTCCCGCACTTCCCGCCTTAATCAGGGTCGACACATGCTGCAATACCACATGCCTAAAAATTTGAATTTCCTACAAATATATATATATATATATATATATATATATATATATATATATATATATATATATATATATATATATATATATATGTATATTGTCACGATATTGGCGACTAGGGCTAGGCTATTAGAGCCGGTGCAGGTGGAATATAAGGTCCAAGCTTTAGGTACGTCCTTCTAGTCCGGAGCCGATTCACTTCGTCCTTTTTCTCCGAGCGCCACTTCAACGTCTTTCGCTGCGAGCGCCCCCTGGCATTCCTCCCTCCTTAAGCGTGACGCACACGGCACACGTGCACATAGGTGGACAAAATCAAACCAAAAAAAAGAAAAGTTTGCAGATGCCGTCTTTCAGTTACCGCGTAAAATACGGCTTCATGCGTAGGACATGAACTGTCTCTGGACGAGGTAGCCGACGGCCTCTCTGCTCTGGGCCATCTGGGAGGACCTCATAGTTAACGTCGCTGAGGCGCCGCAAGACTTTATATGGTCCGAAGTAACGGCAAATCAGCTTTTCTGATAGGCCACGGCGTCGAACAGGAGTCCACACCCACACCTGGTCCCCGGCGTTGTAGGAAGCTTGTTTGTGGCGGAGGTTGTACCGGCGTGAATCGTTGTCCTGTTGCTGGGCGATGTGGACGCGTGCTAGTTGGCGTGCTTGCTCAGCATGTTGGGCAAAGTGTTCGGCGTCGGTAGAAAGCTCGGTATCTGTTTCGCAAGGGAGCATTGCGTCCAGCATCGTCCGAACCTCTCTGCCGTAAACTAGGCGAAACGGCGTGAAGCGTGTCGTCTTTTGGACTGCCGTATTGCACGCGAATGTCACATATGGTAGGATAGCATCCCAAGTCTTGTGCTGGGCGTCGACATACATTGCCAGCATGTCCACAATGGTCTTATTAAGCCTTTCAGTCAGCCCATTGGTCTGCGGATGGTAAGCAGTAGCTTTTCGATGCGCCGTACCGCTGAGATGCAAAACTTCGGCCATCATTTGTGAAGTAAAGGCAGTCCCTCTGTCAGTAATAATACAGGTCGGAACACCGTGCCGCAGCATGATCTGGTGTACAAAGAAATGGGCAACCTCCGATGCTGTACCACTAGGTAACGCTTTGGTCTCGGCATATCGAGTCAGGTAGTCTGTGGCGATGATTATCCAGCGGTTGCCCGCGGAGGATCAAGGGAAAGGACCGAGAAGGTCCATGCCGACTTGATCAAACGGTGCGCGTGGTGATATTATGGGCACGAGAAGGCCTGCAGGCTTTGATTGCGGAACCTTCCGACGCTGACATTGCCGACAGCTCTTAACATAGCGCTTAACGACAGTTGCAAGGTTGGGCCAGTAGAATGTTTTTCGTATTCTAGCAAGTGTGCGAGTATAGCCCAAGTGGCCAGAAGTTGGTTCATCGTGGCACGCGGAAAGGATTTCCTCTCGCAGAGCTGCTGGTACCACGAGGAGGTAGGTTCTCGAATCGGATCTAGAGCTGTGCTTATAGAGTACACCACTTCTCAGGCAGAAAGTTGAGAGGCTCCGAGAAAAGCACTTAGGTATTGTGGCTGGCTGACCTTCTAAATAATCTATCAGGGCTCGTAACTCTGGATCAGCACGCTGCTGATGAGACATATCTGAAGCATCAACAGCTCCGAGAAAACTGCCAGAGTCACCCGTATGTGGTGAAGCGAGTTCGACGGGCGCACGAGAGAGCACGTCAGCATCTTCATGTTTATGTCCGGACTTGTAGACTATAGTAAGGTCAAACTCCTGTAGGCGAAGGCTCCATCGCGCCAGACGGCCGCATGGGTCACGCAGGTTGGCCAGCCAACACAAGGAATGGTGGTCAGTGACCACTTTAAATGGGCGACCATAAAGGTAGGGGCGAAATTTTGCAGCCGCCCAAATTATGGCGAGGCATTCCTTCTCAGTAGTTGAATAGTTCATCTCGGCGCGGGATAAAGCACGGCTGGCATAGGCGACGACTCGTTCCACACCCTCTTGACGTTGCACGAGAACCGCCCCAAGGCCAATGTTACTGGCGTCAGTGTGGATTTCTGTTTCACCGTGCTCATCGAAATGGGCCAGAATAGGCGGCGATTGGAGACGGAGACGCAACTCGGTAAAAGCAGCTTCTTGCTCGTGACTCCAAACAAAAGGGGTGTCTCCCCGGGTGAGCCGAGTCAGCGGTTCAGCAAGATCAGCGAAGTTATCGATAAAACGGCGGTAATAACTGCACAAGCCGAGAAATCTGCGAACAGCTTTCTTGTCACGTGGAATCGGAAATTTCGCAACAGCAGTAAGCTTGTCAGGGTCGGGCTTCACGCCGGCAGCGCTTACGACATGACCGAGGAATTTAAGCTCTTGGTAGCCAAAGTGACATTTCTGTGGCTTAAGCGTCAAGTTAGCGGATCGAAGGGCCTCGAGTACTGACCGCAGGCGTTTAAGATGTTGGGAAAACGATTCTGCGAAGACCACCACGTCATCTAGGTAGACTAGGCAACACTGCCATTTAAGCCCGGCGAGGACAGTGTCCATCATCCGCTGAAATGTGGCCGGCGCGGAACAAAGTCCGAAAGGTAGAACTTTAAATTCGTAAAGTCCGTCGGGTGTGACAAAGGCCGTTTTTTCACGATCTCGGTCATCTGCCTCAATCTGCCAATAGCCACTTTTTAGATCGATTGACGAAAAGTACTTCGCACGCCGAAGGCGGTCGAGAGAGTCGTCAATCCGCGGCAAGGGGTATACATCCTTCTTGGTTACGGCGTTCAGCTTGCGGTAATCGACGCAAAAACGTAACGTGCCGTCTTTCTTTTTAACTAGAACGACTGGGGAGGACCATGGGCTATTTGAAGGCTGGATAACATCATCTTCGAGCATTTGTTTAACTTGTGACTTAATAACTTCGCGCTCGGTTGAAGAGACGCGGTAGGGGTGCTGGTGAATTGGGCGGACATCATCGAACGTCACGATCTGGTGCTTGGCAATGGGAGTCTGATGCACTTTTGACGATGATGCAAAACACTCTCTGAATTCAAGTAACAGTGAAAACAGCTGTTCACGCTGGCGCACCGATAGCTCTGAGCTAATATCGAGGTTGTCGAGGGATGTGGGTGGTGGCACGGTTTCTGTGGACAAGCACTCGGAGACTTCAGATATGCGTTCCGCGAAAGCTACGGAAGTATTCCGAAAAAGGTGTCGATACTCGTGCGAAAAATTGGTAACAAGTACCTTGGACTGGCCACAGTTAAGATGGATCAAACTGCGAGCCACGCAGACTCCCTGCGTCAACAGTAACGAGAGGTTAGTTTCGGCTATTGCATCACCATCGTGAAGTGCATTGCATTTGAAGTGCATTGGGGGCGCTCGCAGCGAAAGACGTTGAAGTGGCGCTCCCTGGCAATATATATATATACTAGACTGCTAAAAGAGTATATAGCGAAGTATACGCTTCATTAAAGGAAACATTTTTTATTTTTCATTTCACTCGACGTTTCGATCGGAGACCGATCTTTCTCAAGAGTGAATCTTCTTGGATAGTATTGCCGCTTTGCCGCTTTTAAGCGTTTGGACACAGACCACACTTGTATCTGGCCCTTTAGAGTTGCTGGCGTGATTTTTTTTTTGTTTTCCTGCTCGATATGTTTCTTTCGTTTTTTGTGCGTTGAATTGTAATCTTAATATGTATAAATAGTCTGCTAGTCAGCGACGAGTTAACATAGATGCATGTGCATTTGTCACATCAACTATTTCAGACATTGCACCTCTCGTATTGCACATTCCTTTGCATACTTTTGTTTCGCTGGTTCTATGTTCTGCATGCATATATACATGTAATAACGTAATAGTCTGTTGGCCTTGTCAATCAGGGGTAGGAGCCTCGTCAAGCTACTGTATTTGTAGCTTTTTGCTCCTACCCTAGGATTTCTTTTCTGTTCCTCAGGACAAAAATGCTGAATAAAGTTGATTTGATTTGATTTGTGTGGTTCACTGATAAAGGGAACACGAGATTTCGTGTCCCAAACACTCTGAAAAGCGCTGCCGCCGACCACTGGCGAGAATGGACGGCATCAATTGCATTCTCGGGAAGAGCCTTGCTTACTGAGCATGTAGTGTACCTTGTACGATAGTTTGTCGCTGGTTCTCTCGGCAGCGCTTTGTAATGCGCTGCAACAACGCGGCCCCATTATCTCTTTAACAGTGGACCGTGCTGCACAACTACGTGCCAAAGTAGCATCACAAGCATCTCACCTCATTGCCGGAGAAAGGTTGTATTTCTATGTGTACATAAATTTACGCAGTGCTTGGGCAGATATCGTCTTTTTTCTTATAGGCCAGAAGTTCTCGTGCCGTTATATTTTCGCTCCTTCCAATAATTCTCGCTCTGTCCAAATGCGGCACACACAGCTTGAGTGACTTGCAGTGCGTAAATAAGTGCACGTTTAATATCCATAAAATTTCCTTTGCACACGTTCTTTTATCGACAGCGCAATAATTCTCGGCAGGAGAAAGAGTAGAATGACATGAGAAAATGTGTGATAGATACGCCCTCTTTCCTTTTCTCTAAAGCAGTTATGATTAATATGCAGCCCATTAAATAAAGCTGTGCATTCTGGAACTGTCAATTATCGACAGCTAAATATAACAGGCGGCAGCAGAACATTAGGTGGTATGGTGAGGTTACGAAGTTTGGAGGGGTGAATTGGATGCAGCTAGCACGCGACCGGTTTAATTGGAGGAAAAGGGAGAGGCCTTCTGTAGTCGGTATAGTCCGACTTATTATGATGACGATGAAATGTAATTGGGCGCAAGTGACAAAACACAAAGAAAAAAAATCTTTGTAAAAATATTGCTGGGCGAAGTATGCCTGAACATTAGCACTCCAGTAGAGCTTTGACGCGGTGCAGTTTGGTGTTTGTTTATAAGTGCGTTTTGGTTTGGGGTAGTGGGAGGTGGTGAAGGGTGGCTGTTCCTGGGCCTACGGGGCAAGGACTGGTAGGTAATCGCCGCTTGCAGCAGGGACTAGCCTGCCACCGAATTTTATCGCTTGTGTGCCGTCACTGCACCTGCCATATCGTTTCGGTGGTGGACGACGGCTGTGGCGACGCGCGTCTTTCTACCGTTCCCTTCTAGAAACTGATGATAACACGCAGATGATATTTGCCAAGTATGGCTCCCTTTATGGTTTGGTCAGAGCATTATGATTTGAGTGACGACCTGCATGTGCAAACAATGAATATTCTGTCTACTCCCCTTTACCCCCATCCATGGTCATGAGCCTTCCCATTCTATAAAGGACATTCAATCAATCAATATTCCTCTTCTTTTTCTTTCGTCTCTATTTTCTCTTCTATCCGCACGAGGCAGCGGAGGTGGCTCAGCTACAGAGCCAGTAGCAGGCCCGTGCATTTTCTTTTCCTTCTTCTTATAGTCGCAACAACAGGGCTTTTTTGAATGTGATGTTAGTTGATGGCACGCGCACACCTCCCTTTCCGGACACGTAGGTGTCGCTGCTTCCCCTAAGGCTGTCTGATCTACCTATACACATTCTAAACATTTACTGCCCTCCAAAACCTAAGAACAGTATGTTCAGTGCAATTTTCACACAAGCTATGCAGGTGGCGGAAAGCGACCCCCTCTAGATTGTCGATGATTTAAATGTTCCAAGCAGGCTCTGAGGATGCCCCCGGGATGACACACGTCCGAGGAAACTCGCGGAACTTCTTTCCACACTTGGACTTGCCATTCACACTGACCCCGCCAACCCAGCACGTGTCGGAAATTCGATTCAACGAGACACTTGCCCGGACCTCACATTTAAACGCAACATATTTTATGTCGACTGACTGAATACAGAGGCAACTCTTGGTAGTGATCACTGTATAATCAACACAACAATCTACATACGTCCGCTGAAACGCCCACAAACACAATGCTGTGTCCAGGACTGGACCACTTTCCGCACCTTTCTGTCTATCATAGACGCCCTCCAGTCGGGATATGACTTCTGGTGCAAATCACTCGCGTCTGAACTGAGGCAACACGAAAACCATATACAACTCACGGAAACGCAAACGGACGTGGAATCACCTCCTACATCTTTGGAAGGCCCGCCGCAGCCTCACCAAAATATGGAGAAAACAGAAACATAACAGACGACTCAAGAAGCGCATCCTCGAACGCACACAGCAAGCCGCGGAATATGCGGTCCAGTTTGCCGACACTAACTGAGTGGACAGGTGCAACACGGCTGCACGCCAGATGTCTGGCCGCAATACATGGTGCTTGATCTGTGCTCCCATCGATCCAACACAAGCACGCGCGGAAACTCAGCGCCACTTACTTAAGGTCATGCACAACTTCACAGGAACGACAACACAGCTAGCACACACGTTAAGGAACCGATACCTGTGCACCACCAAGGACCACAGGGCTGTTATGTGCTCGTATGCAGGCAAAGAGAACACGGAGCTGGACACACCGTTCCAGCTGCACGACCTGCGGGCTGCATTAAGCAAGATGAAGCGCGGAACCACACCCGGGCGCGACAAGGTTACGGTCAAGCTTTTGGCCAACCTTCCCGACGCAGCCTATGCTATGCTTCTCAAATACATTAATAGCAATTGGGGCGGAGAAACTCCTCTCCCTCTCGACTGGAAGTCCGCTCTCATGACCTTCATCCCGAAGGCCGGCAAACCTATTGATGTGGTGAACCTTCGCCCTATCTCCCTCACGTCTTATGTCGACAAGCTGATGGAGATGATGGTGCGTGACAGACTCTCCAAATTTCTCGAAACACAGCACATTTTCGCGTACACCATGTTCGGTTTCCACCCTCAGTAATTAGCACAAGGTATACTTCTGCAGCTCCACCACGACATCTTAGATCCTGTCGAATGTCCCCACAACGACAAGGTAGTCCTGGCCTTAGATCTTAAAGGCGCATTCGATAATGTCAAGCATGAAGTAATCCTCGACCACTTCAGTCACTCCAACTGCGGCCACAAAACCTTCAATTAAATAAGACAGTTCCTTACAGATCGCCAAGCCTACATGCGCATACAAGGTGCGGAACACGGGCCATACACCATCGGCTTGAGGGGAACACCTCAAGGCGCGGTATTCTCTCCCCTCCTCTTCAGTTTGGCTATGCTTCATCTTCCCTTCAAGTTGGATTCTCTTCCAGGGATACATCACGATCTTTACGCGGATTATATCCCAATCAGGGCCACGCAAGGTAACCTGGGATACATAGAGTCTTGCCTGAAAGCTGCGGCGACCGTAGTCGACGACTACGCGACCTATTGCGGACTGCAGTGCGCCCCAGCTAAATCTGAATTTGTACACGTACGTCCCTCCCCTCGAGACACAACTCACCTTCGCACAAGTCTGCACTCGGGGCCGATGTGGGAGGCCAAAGAGATCCGCGTCCTTCGCCTCTTCATACACCATCAACGCAGGGCTGACACCACCCTGGCCAAACTTCGCACGGTGGGAGACCAGGTGAGCCGTATGGTCCGCCGGGTCTCCAACAAGCGGGGTGGATTACGAAGCAAGGGTGCACTGCGGCTTGCCAATGCTTTCGTAACAAGTAGGATCCTCTACTCGACCCGTTACTTGTACGTACGCAAACACGATGATGACCAATTGGAGGCCATCCACCGGAAAGTCATCAAGCTGGCTCTCGACCTTCCGTCAGCACGTCCAGCCAGAGACTTCTGGCCATTGGCGTGGTGAACACCTTCCTGGAGCTTCGAGAAGCCCACTTACTCAGCCAATACACGCGTCTTACACAGACCACGTCCGGCCGTCGCCTCTTTGACCGGCTACATATCAAACACGAATACCACATTGAGGAAAGGGCGAGAGTGGCAGAACTCTGGAGACGCGCCCTCCGGGTCCGACCCCTTCCCCGCTACATGTCCAAAGAAGACCACAGTGGTCGTCGCCAGGCGCGAGCGGAAGCGTTGGAGCGACACTATGGTCACCAACAACACGCGTATTACGTTGACGTTGCCGGCCTACACCACGGGGCGTGGTATACGGCTGCAGTCGTACACAACACAAACACAGTTAACGGCCTAACATTCAAAGCCTACAGCCCAACGCACACGGAGGAGATTGCTATTGCTCTGGTTCTCAGTATTCCCAAGTCGAAACACATCATCACCGACTCGCGAGGGGCCTGTCGGAACTATAGGCTGGGGTAGGCTCCCCGGCTTGCCAGGCGTATACTGCAATCTAGTTGACGATACATAGGCCCAACTCCGCATACCCTCATTTGGGCATCCGGTCACCAGGGACTCAAGAGAAACGAACAGGCAGATCAGGCCGCCCGCGCACTCTCTCCCCGGGCTATCTCCCTGTCCTTAGAAGCCTAATCCCCATCTTACAATCTGGTCCTTACATTCAAAGACATCACCGATTACTACAAGGAGGAGCACAGGCGCTACCCGGCCCCTTGTAAGGGACTGGATCGCGCTAACGAGCGCCTCCTCATCAAATCATCAAATCATCATCATCATTATCATAATCAGCCTGACTCTACCCACTGCAGGGCGATGACCTCTCCCATATTTCTCCACTTAACCCGGTTCAGTGCTAGCTGCATCCACTTGACCCCTGCGAACTTCTTAACCTCATCCGCCCACCTAACTTTCTGCCGCCCCCTGCTACGCTTTCCTTTCCTTGGAATCCAGTTTATTACCCTAAGCGACCATCGGTTATCCTCTCTTCGCAACTACATGTCCTGCCCATGCCCATTTCTTCTTCTTAATTTCCACTAGAATGTCGGTAAATTGAGTTATTTCTCTGACCCACTGTGCACGCTTCCTACCTCTTAATGTTACCCCTACCATTTTTCGTTCCATAGCCCTCTGTGTTGTCCTAAACTTAAGTAGAACTCTTTGTTCCATAGCCCGCTGTGTTGTCCTCAACTTAAGTAGAACTCTTTTGGTTAGCCTCCACGTTTCAGGTGAGTACAGGTAAGATGCAGCTGTTGTATATTTTCCTCTTGAGCGATACCGGTAAGCTGCTAGTCATAATCGGCGAGTGCTTGCCAAATGCGCTCCATCCCAATCTTATTCTTATTCCTATTTCTCATCAAAATTTTTACCAATACTGTACTGTGCCTGGCGGTGCTTAAACATTTCAACCCATCCTTTGATGGTGCGGGCCAGTACTGTGGGGAGGTGGCTGACACCTTCCGCATGGTCTGCGCGTGCCAATCAAACCCATCCATTTCCCCCAACCCCAATCGCACCAGAGAGGACTGGGAGGCGGCCCTGCTCAGCGGTCAAGACCTCAAGGCTCAAAAGGACTTGGTTAAACGGACGCAGCCGGCGTTGCTTGCCAATGGGACCCCGGAATAGGGACTCCACCTAGTATTTTGAGGGGAGGAGTCCGCTAAGGCTTTAACCCAATCTCCTCTCTGTAACTATTTATTAGTTTATAAATGTTTTAACCACCACCGCCCTTGAATTTGTTGCACGCAGTTTGGGCGTTGAAACTGGCGAACGAACTCCTCGACTCAGGGCGCTCCTTAATGTTATACTGGTTATAGGGACAGCGCGGCGAGCGTTTACCGCTGATCGCCACTTAATTCCACAAGCCGAGCGTCCATTATAATTTTATAGGGCGGTGGCGAATGAAGGCTACGCTTGACAGATGTTTCCCAAACGTCGAGGTTTAACGCGCACCAACAGTACGTGTTAGCGAGCTGATGGCTTGTAGCCGGCTCACACCGGAAGAAAAGGGGAAACTTCAACATCAAAGTGGTGCACTTGGACTCGCGCTAGAGTACCGAGCGAGGTACGTGACTTTGAATGGGAAAGACGATGGGGCGTCCTCACAACGCGGCAACGCCTCGCCGCTTGGGGAATTGTGCCAAGTGAGCAGTGCGCCAACTGTGGCACACAACGGAAACTTTGCAGCATGTTTTATTTCGGTGCATGGTAGCACGGAGAAGGTGGCATTTGGTAGGCTGGGCTTTTAACGTGCGCGCCGCACTCCTGTGAGGGCAATGTACCCAGCGCTGCAGAAACTGCGCCTCCTCATATGGAAATACCTTGTGGAACATTTAGATTCAGATGGGGAGGCGCAGTTACTGCGGCGCTGGCACACGCGGAGTTTTGTTATCCGGCCGGCCAGGCTGGCCATGCCGGCATTATTATGTTGAAATGTGATTGCTTGAATTATATTTTCTGTAGTATAATACCTGTTTTATTTTGCAGAATTGTAATTGTGCTAGGATTGTGCAGCATTGCGGAATTGTACTAAATTATAATGTGCTAGACCTATATCTAACACATCTGCGTGTCCTTATCATTTCAGGAATATTTTGTATGTTTCCAGAAATTGTTTGGTGGAAATAAAAGTTTTCTTTGTGCGCTTCTACTGGACGTCGAGTGATTCAGTTGTTTCTTAAGGATTGACGCTACAGTGAGAAGCTTTCTCAATGACGACGTCTGCATCAGCTTATGGCTTCCATATTGGGCTAGTTATCGCCCCACAGTTGCATTTCTTAGTGGTTTCCAGCGCTTGCTGGTCGCCATTGACGTTTGTCGATGGTGTTTCCTGAGAGACAGGAAACAAGTGCCCGCTGCTGCTCTTTTGAAACGAAACCGTCAGCACGCTAGGCAGAGCGCTGTTTTCCCGTAGCAATAAATTTGACCTTCAAGCAATCTCCACCTAGTTAAATTTGAAATGAAGGGCGCACTATTTGTCACACGATTTCCGTGGATCCCTGGTGTGACAAAAAGTTCCGAAATCACTGCAGAATCTACAGTGGACAAATTCGAAAATCTGAGCGTTGCTGCTGCACGCGGCACATCGCGCGCACCTTGTCGAACACAAAAAGCGGTCCGTTGAAAGCATCAGTGTTCCCCTGCGTTTTATAATTTGTTTGCAGGAGAGAAAAGTCGCAGTAACTGTTACTTGCGGAATCCCCCTGACACATCTCACGGACAACACAGTAACGCTCAGGCTTACACATATCTCCAGTGCTCATTCTATAGTGCACTCGGAATTTTGTTTGATTATTTCACACTCATTACACACTTCTGATCACTATAACGCATTTGTTTGGTTCATTAAGTCATAAACACGCCCGCTTCCGGTTGGCATGACGTCACATTCCTTGGACGTCGACATTTGTCCTCACCAGATTGATTTTGCATTTACAATTTTTAGGGTGGCTAACCACCCTATTGACATAATTTCTTGTTAAACATCCTCACACCATCCTTCTTCGATCACAGCTACTTGTTTGATCCTCCCTTACGTCAACGACACAAGACAGTACACATGTTCCGTACCCGTTTTGCCCACACGCCTTGCCGAAATAGCTTAGTAATGCTGTAGCATTATTAAACTGGCGTACAGAGACCGAAATGCGCTGTATGTCACACTTTCTCCTTGGAGACCTGAACCACGCCGTAAAGGGAAGTTATACTGCTATATCACGTTAAGAACCTACAAGGTGCGATTTCAATCTCCTCCTGAAACTGAACTGTAATTCCCGCGAATAAATTTTCATAAAGGTGAATGCCGCAACACGTGCACGAATGCTGCACTCACAACTGGCTTTATTTATAGCAGGGCTTGCACATATGAAGGTTTTAAGGCGAAACATTTCTAGGCTCATGGTGAGAATCTCGCGATGGCGATATGTGTTCGCAAGATGCGTCAGCGAGATTCCGCGAATAATACCCCTGTCACACGGGCAGTTTCGATCCTCATTGAACTCGATCTGCATTCAAATCAATGCAGATCGAGGTTGTCAGATGGCAACTTTCAAGTGCAATCGACTTCAAGCTGCTTCCTCAATCGATCTTGAGAAGCGCACTCAAAAGCGGTCGTCGACACCCTCGTAGCGTACATGAGGAAAATTTCTCAATGCTCATTGAAAACGCCCGTGTATCATGGGATGCTTCCGTCCTTCTTGAAAACCTCAATGCAGATAGTGTTCAATGAGGATCGAAAGTGACAGAGGTATAACAGGTAGTGTGCCTTACCTTTCATGTAAACCAACTATAACTCCGTTGAACTTTGATACTTTCAATGGAACGCCGTTTGTGTCGGTCAAGTGGCGCCAGATGTACCATACGCAGCAGCAACGATGATTGATCTTGATTTTTATAGGAAGGGAAAGGCGCGGTAACTGTCTCGCTTGTTTCCTGTGGACACCTCACCCGCTCCGTAAGAGAAGGGAGGGAGGTGGGAGTGAAAGTGGAAAGAGAGAAAGAGTAGCCATAGTGGAGGGGTTTGGAGTAATTACGACCACCTGGGTATCTCTAACGTGCGCTGACATCGCAACAGCACATGGACGCCTGTTCGTTTCGCCTCCATCGAAACGCAGCCGCCGAGGTCGGTTCGAACCCGGGAACTCCGGCACAGTAGTCGGGCGTCTTACCACTGCACCACCCCGGCGGGGCGTGTACAGCAGCAACGCATTTCTCCATTGCAGATCCTACCTTGATCTCGGAAGTTTTTCGCGTCTGCGTTCTGAAGGGAGAACGTACAGTATGATGCACTGCTAAAGGAGATCGTGGCCTTAACACTTTGCAAAGCGCTGCCGCCGTTGTTGTTGGGGCAGTAGGAAGAATGAAAAGAAAATGCACGGGCCTGCTACTGGCTCTGTAGATGAGCCACATCCGCTGCCTCGTGCGGACAGAAGAGAAAATAGAGAAGAAAGAAAACAGTAGATAGAGAGAAAGACGCGCGGCAACGTACAGCCGTTGTCCACCACCGAGGCGGTGGCGGGGGCAATGACGGCCTACAACAGAAAAATTCGGTTGCAGGCTAGCCCCCGCCGCAAGCGGCGATGACCTACCTGTCCCGGTCCTATCAGGGCCAGGAACAGCCACCCTCCCAACCCCCTCGAAATGACTCGACGACTAGCATAAGGTCCGTTCGATTCACCTTGCACGACGTGCACCAGTTCACGTCAGTTCAGAAAAAGTTCCGCGTTCATACAGCGCCAGTTCAGCAGTGCAGACGCAGCGCGACACAAGCGACGATCGGAAACGAACGTCGAAGTGCAGAAGGCGTGGAAGCCTTCTGCTTTGCTGCCCTTGGCGCGCTTGGGTGTCGGGACAGTCGGGTCGTTGCGCGGTGCGGTAGTTCGTTGTGTGTGTATATTCCCGTTTGCTGTGAAAAAAAAAAAAAATGAACTGCGGTTTATTGCCTACTGTCATGCAAGCAGCTATGGAGCTGGTGGACTCCGATAGCGAAGAAGAGGAGTTCGACGACTTAGTTGCGATGATTGCTATGAAGCTAGTGAGGCTGGACAGGAACCGTGTGCCGCGTTACTGTGAGGACGTTCTGAGCCGATATTTTGACTTCGAGTTCAAGCTTCTTTTCCGCCTCTCACGGAGCACGTTTGACGCTCTTGTGGGTTCTTTTAGACAGTCGTCGTTTTTCCCGCACCCCATTGGAGGCCGTCCACAAATTAGTCCAGAAAAAACGTGTCTCGCCGTTCTCAGTTACCTCGGCACACAATGCAGTATGTATTCATTAGCCGACCGGTTTGATATTTCAGTGTCGTCCGTACATGCTTGCTTCGAAAGAGTGCTGGAATTTTTGAACAGCATCAGCTCATCGGTGATCGTTTGGCCGAACCGGCAACAGCAAGAGCGCAGCAAGACTTGGCGAAAGCTGGCGGCAAGGGACCACGTAACACGATCGGCTGCGTGGACGGCTGCCACATAGAAATCAACAAACCTGAGGAGTCACCGCAGTCGTATTACAATAGGAAAAAGTACCCGTCAGTGATTCTTCAAGGCATATGTGATGACCGAAACAAGTTGATTGATGTCTTCATCGGTTTCCCGGGCTCTGTACACGATGCCAGGGTATTTCGGGAGAGCCCATTTTTCGAAGAGGCTGCCGACAAATGCTCCGATGGATACCTTCTTGGGGACTCTGCGTATCCGCTGTTGCCATGCCTGATGACCCCATATCGCGACAACGGGAGCAGCTTTCCAGCATGGAAAAAAAGGTTCAATAGGTTCCACTCGCAACAGCGTGCTGCCATCGAGAACACGTTTGGCTTGCTAAAGCAACGTTTCAGAAGGTTGTATCTAGTCGACGCGGGAAGCATTAAGCAATGCTGCCTAATAATAATGGCCGTATGCGTACTTCACAACATGTGCAACGACGAGCGAGATTTTTTCGATGAACTGGGCCAGCTGCCTGAGCTGGAAGAAGTGCAGAACGATGAGGACAGTGATCTAGATTTTGACTGCAGTACTGCCAAACAGTGCGAAAGGGTGCGCAAGGCCATCGCCCAAAATCAGTGCTGAATGTGTGCTAGTTTGATCTTTTACGTGTGCTGTTTCAGTGTGGTGACACAGTTTGCGACTGTTTGTTTGATATACATGAATTCAAGGTTTAATAAATAGTGCATGATGTGATTGTGCTGTAATACTGATGGAAAGCCGTAGAAAGGCATTTTCAGGGCTCAACTTGAAGGTTTATTTGCACCCTGCGCCTCTACAGCCATCACAAGTCGCTCAAGTAGAGTAATTTTTCTCTCGAAGTGCTCAGCCCGCTCTCGTTTACATTCCTGGAACGTGTTGAGCAGTTCCTCCAATGAAGTTCCATCCTTGCGTTTCTTTTTTGTACGCTGAAGCTCGGGTGTCCTCGACGGCCCTGGCTGTTCGTGGTCGGGTGCTGCTTCAGCTGCTGGGCTGGGCTCGGATTGCAATTCGGCATCGTACTGCTGCCCGCTGCTGTTTTGTGTGTCAGTAGACGTACTGTAAGGAATGAAAGGTTAAATTACATGAATTACCGAAGCGCAGAATTAAAATACAATTTCCCTGTTCAACGACTGTGCGAGGTGCCAAAGGATACGTCGGGCTTATGTGGTGCTCCTTCTCAAGCACAGCACTGAGCTCCCTAGAAAAGGAAAATCAACTTGTAAAGAAATGCTGCACAAATAGGTTCGGTGCACTTACTCTTCATGCTCGCATGACACACGAGAGTGGCCAGATGCAGAGTTTTTGTTCTTGGCCCTTTTGTATGACCGCTCCAGACTCTTCCATTTATTTTCAATCTGAAGCGCCGTCATTGCTTCTCCGAATTCTGCAATAATGGCATCCGCTATTGCCTGCCAGAGGGATTTTTTTGTGCTAAAGGAAACGTGAAAAACCAAGGGGAAAAGAAAGTGTACGGGATGAGCTGAGGTCTTGCAAGGACTTTATCTGAACTTTGCACTCTGTAAACTTTTCCTTATGTTTCATTTCATTTGCAAGTAATGATACTCTACTATACCTAGTCGCATGGAAATACATCCTTACAGGAAAATAAATGATGCATGAAAATTTCTGCTTTGGTGCCAAATAATTCCTGCCATTTGTAAGTTTTGTACAAGCACGCAGTTTAATTCTGTTATGAAGAAGTAGGGTCACTGACCAAGTCCTTGTGAACAAGGAAGCCGTAGGGCTTCCGAAACGTCATGTTTTATTAAATGTATTAGATTTTGACTTGGTCAGTGACCCTACTTCTTCATTATGTCACCACCTGACCAGACGATGTTTCGTCAAACTCTAGACTACAGTTTAGTTCTAGCGCATCTGACACCATGCTTATATCAACCTTTTTGGTTTTGTTCCCTGTTTGCTGACAATACAGTAAAATAGACCTTACCGAAATCCACCCTTCTTCTCGAGAAGGTCCTTTAACTCCTTATATTTTGAAATTAAAAAACGAGTCTTTCGTGGCGGCTATAGCTCCGGTCCAAGGATGTTTCCCTGGTGTTCTGGTTCGGAGTCTTGATCTTGACGCTGCGCAGTTCGGTCTTCGCTGGCATCGTCCCTGAAGACTACGCTTACAGCACTTCCATCTGTAAAAAGGTGAAAATGGCGAACCTGTAAACATCGTGTTGTGCTTGCAGTCACTGCAAAAGTACAAGTCGAGCAGTTCGCATTGCGTTTTCTTCGTTTGGTTCGAGTATGCTTGCTCGAGACAGCACAAGGATAGCACGAAATCGGACGGCAGCCAATATTCTGTTTCCTACTTACTAATTTTTTAGTCTCTCGAGCCGGCAAAAACAGCGAGCAAACTCGCACATAGGCAGATAAGGTATGACAGGAACTACATGCCTAGGTGAAATCAGAAAAAAAAAAATGCATCCCAGCTTCAGTGCATGTGCATTTCGCGGCAGCTAGCGCGAAAGGTACGTGTTCTTGCGCTGAACATGCGTGAAAAGTTCACATACCAAGCTACACAAGTTACGCGGTTTTTACAACAGCGTGCATCATGTCGCATGCACGTGTTTGCTTTTTAGTCAACATACCTGGTGTCGAGTACGCGTAGCCGTCCCCTTGGCGAACTCGAGTACTGTTTTCGTCGATGATTGGAGTAATGCGAGTCTCCTCGCCGTCAATCAGAACCAGTAAGCCGTCGTCTGCGCCCATTGCGGTTGCTCGCACGGCTATGGCACGGCCTGCACTACTTCGGCACTGAGCTCTGAGGAAGTGCACAGTTTTCGTGAACTTTTTCTAGACCTGCACGACGTCGGCACTTTTTTTGGAACGAATGGCGTCGTGCAGAGGGCGCCATGTTGCATTGCTGAAACGAATGGCAAAGTGCAGCACCGCGAGAACCAGTTCAGGTAGTGCAGGCGAATCGAACGGACCTATATTAAAGCAGAGGAATCTAACTCGAACGCCAAAGAGCGGCCTCGAGCAGTGCTTGCTAGCAGCGTGTCGGGTGACGAAGCCGCGCCGTTCGACGCTGCAGCGAGCACTGAGCCGGCGGAGACGACCTTCGCAGCGTGCGATGTCGGCGTGCGCGATGCGTTGCAGTTAATAAATATAATACCAATAATTGTTATATTTATTAGAAACCGGTTCGAAAGATGACAGTGGCTCAGCTCGGTTATGCCAGGATATACGTAGCAAGAGGTACGTACCGCTGTCACACGGGCATTTCGAAGGCCCTTGAAATGCAAAATGGAAGGTCTTTACGAACTTGGTGTCTTTGAGTTTTTTTCGACTCGTATTTCACAGCCGTCATCTAGCTGGCGTAGAGGCTCCGAATCCTTTCTGGATATTAAGGCGAAAGCCTTTATTGCCTCATCGTTGTCGTCAGCAAAAGTGTCACGCTTTTGCGGCGGCTCTGATTGGTCGATACGGGATAATGTCAATCTTAAAATCATATAAATGTCTTCAAGATTTGTTTTCGGCGTATTCTATTTGGGCGCCATCCTACTCGGCATGTGGCCACTGATGGCGCGGAACGCAGCGCCGATGGTGGCGGTACCTGGTGGGTGCACAGAGTAGTGAAAAACATGAAGTTGCAGAAGGACAATGATGGCTATATTCCCTGCTCATTCGCATTAATTTTGTGCCGTGAATTGGAGTGACGATCCAACGATGCGTGTATGATGTAAATGTCTAATATAAGGTTACTGGGCGTGCTTTCCTTGCGAAGCAATCATCAAGAGATAAAATTCTATGCAGGCGCTCTGGTTCGACTATGCTCGGCGCTATCTTTCCTTGTGGAGCCAGAACGATGACAATCTCTGCCTGGATGCCGTAAACTAAGCGCTTGAACTTCAATGGCACGGGTTCGTCCGGAATATCAGCTCCACGGAGAACTCCGGAGGCACAAAGCTGGAGGGAATGTTCGAACATATCCGCGAAAGAATCGTGTCGGAGTGGTTTGGCAATGAAACGATGTCGCTAGCCAAAGAAAAGCAGCGCCTTGCTTCGTTGAAGGCGTTCCTCCCAAACGGCGGCGCTCCTCTTCGATCACCGGGTACTGGAGTTCGTTAGCTTATGCAGAGGAGGTAAAAACGGCTCTTGATCGATACAACAGCGATGCATTGAGTGGCCCGGTGCTACTGTTATGCCGATTTACGGGAATAATAAAGCCCCCTCCCCTCCCCCCTCCCCCCCCCCCCCAAAAAAAAAGAAAAAACCCAGACCCGTATACTAGTCACTTCAGGCGTTCCACAAGGAACTTTAGGAGAGTTTCAAATTGGGCTAGTTGGTGGTTGTTATTCCTGTTATTGCGCACATCTGTTCTGTGTCGTCTCCGATTGTGTCCCAGTTCCTACGTAAGCGCAACAATGCACAGGAACCACAAGGAACTGTTCTTGGCCCCCTCTTATTCCTAGTTTACATTAATGATTTACCACACAATCTATCCTGTAGAGTCCATCTATTCGCCGACGATTGCGTTATTTATGCCATAGTTACTAATGCAAATGACCAAGAATTCCTTCAGGACAACCTTAACCGAATTCAAGCTTGGTGTAATACTTGGTTGATGACCCTTAACCCGACTAAATGCAAGCTCATGTCTTTTCATCGTCGTCGAAACCCGTATTTATCGACATGTACAATTTCTGGTCTTCCTGTCCAACTTGTTTCATCGTATACATATCTAGGCATTACTATCAGCAGGGATCTGTCATGGCGCGAGCATGTAACAAATCTAATCTCAACTGCGAATAAAAAACTAGGCTTTCTTAAACGTCACCTTCACCACGCTCCTCAAGATGTAAAGTTACTTGCCTACAAATCATTAATCCGGTCGAAACTTCAGTACGCATCCGCAATTTGGAATCCACCGCAAGCATACCTCATTGAATATTTAGAAGCCGTACAAAACAGAGCTGCCTGTTTTATTCATCGCTCCTATTCATACAATATCAGCGTCTCATCTCTCAAACAGCAATCACAATTACAAAACCTCTCCGTCCGTCGTCACATTTCTAGCCTGTGCTTATATCACAAATTTTACTTCTCCGATCTGAAACAAGAGCCGTACATCTGCGTGCCTCCATCACGCACGTCTCATCGCATCGGTCATCCGTTTTAAGTTTCACGCCAACGTCCTCATACAACTACTTTTTCAAAGTCATTCTTCCTCGTAACATCAAGTCTATGGAACGACCTTCCCCACGAAATTGCAGCCATCACCTGCCCATCCACCTTCCCAGGCAAAGTCACATCGCACTTGTCATCATGAAAATGGTTTATGCACTTATGTTAACCCCACCCCTTATGTAATACCCCCAAAAAGGGGGTCTTTAAGGAAATAAAAATGAAATGAAAAAGACTTGAGCATGTGCAGGCACATTTGAAGAGCGAATCAAGCATTACAAATGATTAAAATTTTATCAGTACCACAGAATACCGTGAACAGGGGCTCAATTGATATCTTTATGTAAAAGCCTAATGTACCAAACTATGTTAAAGGAAGAAAAAAATATATAAATAAGGCTGCCCAATTAACGCAGCGACCACCGAAACCAGTTATGACACTTACTTAAGCGCTTGACAGATTTCCCTGTGAAATCTGCACCGCCAGCCTTTGAAGAAGCCTATACCTGTACAACCCTCGCTCCGTAACAGGGGATGAGGCAGCTTCTGTAGTGTCGGTGGCTGCGAAGAGCCAATTGAATCGACTGATTGGCCCTCCACTTTTCACACCACTCACTAGATTACTCGTGTGGTAACCATCTCCATAATCATTTCTATTGCAAGGGAATTAAAGCAATTGATTCAATAATCAATTTTAATCAATATTGATCTGAAGTATTCTGAAGCTCTAGATACTACGGCAGAATGGAGGGCAGATGGTTTTTCCTGCCAAGCGGGACAAAGAAACGATAAAATTCAGTATCCCGTGTCAAGGTGTAAATAATGCGTGCTATGATTGCGTTTGTATTTTTCTTGGCTTCATATAAACGTTCACTAGGGGTCTGCAACCAGACCTGGCTGAAGGGGCAGCTTTCGTGTCAGATCAGGCTTTCCCCGGAAACCACGTCCCGCTGCGTCTCACCAAGCAGCGTGAGACGCTATTCGGGACACCACCAGACACGGCGGAAGCGGATATGGCGCTCCTGTGGGCTCACTCGTGGCGCATCTACAAGGAACCACACCTGCGTTGTAATCCAGCCGGCGCTGTACTTGGGGCGACCCTTGATGTATGGCCTGTCCAGTGATGCGGAGATGAACTACTCGCCATGGTGGGAGTGGCTATGGCCAAAGCCCTTGCCGAGGCAGTCGGACCTTATTCCAGCTTCGCTGGAGCGCTGCCGTAATTTCGTAACAAAAGAGGATGAAAGTTCCTATATAGGGGCCAGGTGGAGGAATATATACTCGTTTTTATGCTTACCTAGTTGTACAGTACCGTGTACTGTTAAAGAGAACATGAGGCCACCTAACTGCCGCGCTTTACAAAGCACTTCCAAGAAAGCCAGAAATAAAATATAGTACTATAGGTGCATGCACAGTAAGCACGGCTGACTGCTCTTTCCGAACATGTACTTGGTGCCGCCCATTCCTACCAGGGGCTGAAGGCAGCGCTTTGCAAACTGTTTAAGCCACGCGATCTTATGTTGCCTTATGAATGGTACTGTACATACTTTGGTGTTGAGGAGGCTGTGCAGGAATTAGGCTCAGTCTTTAATTAAGGGTATGATAGCTCGCATGCGTGGCCGTCAACGCTCTCGGATACTCGTTGGCGCACATCCGCTTTGCTACCCAAACAGTCATAAACATCTAACTAGCACCCCTATATTATCCCACATGCCGTATTATTTATTGTAAGCTACTATGTATAACATCTACACTATCTATACTATCGTAAAGTGCCCCATTTTCTGAACGACTAATCGACACAGATAGAAATCCTGGATTTAACCAAAGCCATAAGGACGCGCCTGCTTGGCGTAGCCTGTCTTACTCGAAATTCAAAGGCCCCGGAGGTTCGGACACCATTTCACGCTCCGATATCTAAAGAGTTTGCTGCTCCTACTTACTGGGCTACGTCATCCGGTGCACTGACGTGTCATAACTCGCGTCATGTCATAAGTCGGCAAATATATCAGCCAGAGGTGCGCTCGTCATTTTTTTGCTCAAAAATTACAAAAATGCGCTGAAGTCTGCTTAAGAGCGACAACCGTGAAAGCCACTTTACACAGCTGTGTTCCCTAACTGCATCGTTGTTGACGTCTTTACTGTCACCATAACTAGCGCTACTATCATCATTATCAACTAAATGCACTTGATTGTCATTACTACTATCATCATTATCATCATCACTAAATGCAGATTTATTGTCGTTGCGCCTATCATCGTTGGCATTATCACTAACTGTATCGTAATTTTAATCGCTACTGTCATACTCATGCTAGATAAGGAGAATTACGATCGGTTTCCCATAAGCCAGCACTGGTAAGCGAGCTCGGTGGGAATCGGAGGGATAGTTGCTCGATTCTCGATAGAGATAGTTCTTTTTCACTTTTTTCATGCGGCGGACACTTCCGGTAGACATTCCCGCCGGACGTCACATGAATGTGATCACGAGCCTAAAAAGGGTTTTATTTAAAAAAAAAACGAAGGCGGTTTTTCTGGAGAACAGCTAGGATCCTTATTCAATGATTTCAGAAGCAAGCATACACAGATCTATAAGAAAACGTTATGCAAGAATTCTTGCAGCGACACTAAACGTATGCTGCCTGCCAGGGAATTGCAAGCTTCAGGGATGGCTGTGAAAAAGGGGCGCGATGTTTAAAATACAGTGTTCAATTTTATGTAAAGATTGAGTAAAGCTCGAATAATTGCTAAACGACAAGAAACGCGGTCAAATGTTTCCATATGTACATGAATATGAGACGTTGACACATCCGGAAGTCTATGATAACATTCAAGATGTGCTGCAAATCTGAAAAAGAAACATATATATATATATATATTTGAAGTTGTTTTCTTGCCTAGAAATAATTACTTTTCCTCACATAATGACCTTCATAACCATTATTGCATCAGCCGAAGTCTGCCGCAACTATGCAAGACAACAGACTGAGCATATTCGCGACAACCCGAATTCCGTGTATTTTGCATGGCTCAAGTTTGTGTTGACAAACTTGATCATCTAACAATTGTTCCAACTGAGTGAATAGTTGCCATTTTACACTCACCATCTTACACCGACGCCTAGCATGCTAGACATTATGTATAAGCCTACCGCTAATCGTATTCATGTGCACTCTAACATCACCGGTACTTCATTGTCTTCTTATGCGCGGAGTTCGTTTACATTACATTCCGACCACTCGATGCAGGCTGAACGCGTCTACAGCGAAAACGCTCTGGGGGGGGAGCGGTGACAAACTCTCATTCTCAGTCTTGGCGGGCTGTCTTGGGCGCCATGCGGATCCTTACTTCTTGGGCCATCGGGATGAACATCAGCCAACGAGATCCGGCTTGTACAAGGTGAGGGCCTTCGCCTGGATGCGCTCCGGCCGGGCAGCATTTGACGCGCTTCGAAGCCATATGTGGAGCGACATGACGACCAATGACCGTTGCATCAGAGCATAACGGGTGTTATTCAAGCGATTCTGTCTTCTCCTATGCGGTTTGGAGCACGCCGTCCCGATGTCACCACTAAAACAATGCACGTGGCCACTGTTGAGTACGCCGAAGTTCCGGGATGTCTTCCACTGCAAGAACACCACTTGAGAACTCCTGCGTAGCCTTCTGATTGTAGTTTGCATTCTTAATTTCATTTTTCTTATTTCTGGTATCCAGGTTACAATGTGATTGTATATATAATAGGACAATTTCAAATATAGGATTTCATGTCGAATGCTGTTGAACTATTTCTTATTATTTCTTTTCGAAACGTATGCAAGTTTTTTATTTCTGGAGTGTCGTTGAAGTAACGAAATCACAGGAGCTCTTTAACAACCGATGTTTCTAGACTTGGCCTAAATCTTCCGCTAGGACGGAAACATGGGACACAGTGTCATGGGAATAAAGCGAGGGGCTGAACCCTTAGACCAAGCTAAGCTTTGTATAACATGGGCAATGATGGATGTTGCTGTAAAGGATGCCGGGAAAGTTTCGACGTTTGGGATTCGTTAACGTGTGCATACATCATACAGCACACGGATATTTGTTTCACGTCCATCAAAATAAGGTAGCAGCGGACGGTATCGAACTCGCAACCTTGAGATCTGCCGTCGAATGCGGCAACCACTCTTTAGCTCACGCTCACTGCCATCGTATACGTCTTGCAAGTTCAGGTGAGTGAACTTTTAATTAGGTGAGGGCAAGACTGACAAGGATAGCTTAATAGCAAAAGTAGGTAAAAGAGAATTATTCTAAAGCCATCTATGTTATCTGAAATGCGTCTTATGTGCAAATATTTAGAGTAAGTAGTTCATTCGAAAATAAATTCGGTTTGTAGGAACCAGGAAAGTAGGCGTTTACACATGCTACATTAATTATACATAGCCTGTAATACCAGTTCCAACCCTTCCAAACCAAAAATTTAAAGTCTCAATAAGCAAGCGTCCTTTTCTTTTCTGTAATATCCTCTGTTACGCAAGTGACTAGTAAGGGTAAGCACACTCATTCAATGCCAAGCCCTTGAAGATACGCAGATATTAACCCTGAGGGGTCTTTCACCACCCCATAATTTACCAATATTGAATACCCCGTGGGATCTTCCTATTAATACTTCTTGGCACCCGAATAGAACAAGCCGCAACCTGGCCGACTTTTGATCGCTTCGGAAAGTGAAGTTGTTTGTAGAGTTTGATGTGATGAAGATGCACTGTGGAAAGAGGTGCGCTGTAGCAGAAGGATCCAGATTTCTAGCAATTGAAGCCCTTCGTCAGCGGACAGGTATTTTTCACACCTCTCCTAACTGAACTTTGGCCACTTGCGCTGAAATTTAAATCTCTTCTTCCTCGATAGCTGCGGCACACAGACTCAGCCACAGAAATTGCACGAAAACAAAAGGAGAGCGCTAATGATCATCATCGCCAGCCGAACATTACCCCCTGCAGGGCTACTCTCCCATATTCCTTCAATTAACCGGGCCTTGTCTAGCGGCGTATCCTTGATCTTTGCGAACTTCTTAACTTTATCCGTCCCCCTACATTCTGCCGCCCCCTGCTGCAATTTTGACCATTAGTTATCCTCTCTTCGCATTATGGGCCCAACCTATGTCCATTTCTTCATCTTGATCACCAAAATGGACGTTGACAGCGGCTTTTAAAATATACACCGACAGACAAGCAAGAGCTTGTGGTACTGGAAGCGTTCCATGGTACCCCGAAACCTTGCTGCCCGTGTTAAAGGAAAAGCGAGCTCTGCTGTGCCTAAGCTACATTAAATCAGTACATGGCTCACTTGGGTGGTGCCAGAATACTCAGCGCTAATCTCCGAGGAATTTTTTTCTGAGCGGTGATCCTGACGGCTGAAAAAAGCAACACTACAGCCTCGGTCCCCACATACTTAATGCCACCAGTACAATCACAGGACTTTGGCACCTCTTGCAGCCTTTAGCCACATTGAAAGCCGCACTTTCGACTGTACGGAAACACTACGATATCTACGTAGGCTGATGGGGCTCTGCTGAACGAGCACAGTTTTCACATATATTCCGATTGAGTAAGATTACGCAAAGTAGGAGGCTGCTACCTTATGCCAGGCAGTGTAGTACTGTCTCATAATTTAGTTCTGTGAACTTCGTCAATCATTTTCTTTATTGTCTCTCCGAATTTCGCGCTATAATATTTATTACATGTTTGCTTACGGTCTCTAAGCTTGCCGGTCGTTTAATATCACTGGGCTTCTGTGAGTTTCATGCAGGAAGTTTTCAGTACGCGTGGTACTGAAGGCATTGGGTGCATTGTCACTTCTGTCATACAGAGACAGACAAATGAATAGTTAAACAGCATATTGTTTTTATAGCATGATTATTCTATAATTTAGTTGCATTATTCTAATTTCCAATTATAGCCCTATAATCCCTAAATTAAATCATCATTGCACTGTTTGTTAAGCAAAAAACAGCGTAATTGATATACTCGTAGCAATGTTGAACATACAGCGAAGAGCATCCGCACTATCAACAAAAAATTGGAGGACGCTTAAGCTTCGCCTTCAAGAGTGGAACGCGATAGCGTTATTGCACCTCGTTCGCACCGCCCAGTGCTACCGGCACTGGTAGACGGCGCCGCTTAATAATAATAATAATAATAATTGGTTCACAGGAAGGGAAAGGCGCAGTAACTGTCACACTTGCTCTGTGGACACCCGAACCGCGCCGTAAGGGAAGGAAGGAGAATGGGAATGAAAGTGGAAAGAGGGAAAGAGGGGCCGTAGTGGAGGGCTACGGAGTAATTTCGACCACTTGGGGATCTTTAACGTGCACTGACATCGCACAGCACACGGACGCCACTTCGTTTCGCCTCCATCGAAACGCAGCCGCCGCGAACCCGACCGCGGCGGCTGCGTTTCGATGGAGGCGAAACGAAGAGGCGTCCGTGTGCTGTGCGATGTCAGCGGCCGCTTCCATTACACGCGTCTCAAGAGCGAGCGCGCAAGGCCCTGCAATATAACACCCGTCGACCTGCCAAGGAGTGCAAGACAATGCGCTACGGCGCAGCAATCACTATCGCCCCGCGTCGGACTTTGCACTCACGAATCACGCGGTGAGCGCCGAGCAACGCAGCGTTCGGCGCGGCAACGAAACGTGCGCCTGAGCAAGCGGAACGAACCAAGGAACTCGGTGTCTCGGAGGGAGAAAGCCGGGCAGCGACGCGCCATGAAGGCGGACGCGATCATGGGGCTGACGCCTTCATGGGATCGTCCTCTATCTCGCTTGGAAGCACCACGCAGAAGCATGATTCCTCGGAAGCAGCTCGGCACACATCGCAGGGGACGCTTTCCCACCAGAAGCGCTACGGCGCAGCGATCACGTCAGAGGCGTCCGGCATCAGACGCTGCACCTAGCAATCGCGCTGTGAGCGGAAAGAGGAGCCGCGTCGCCTAAACACCACTGGTCGAGTGACGCACGCTGGATGTTGGAAGGGGAGAGAGCGAGAAAACTTATTAAACGCAAGGGTATTGGGGCATCCTCGCACCGGTACCCGCGCGGCCCGAAGGGGAGAAGCGGGTGAGCGAAGATAGTGATCTAAAGAAAGGAAAGACGCTTGATTTTACAACTCGTGAGGGTGCACGGCGAAACGTTAGGGGCGAGTGGCGCGCCACGTGTCGGGGCAGCGCCGCACATGGAAGTTGTTTTTTATTTATGAAGTGCATGCCGGGATTTATCGCTCACGGCCAACGCCGCCGACGACACCGGCTTTTCTGCGACACGAGCTCCTTAACGCTACCGCGTTAAAACATTGAGGCATGAGCCGAGCGAAACTCACCCCAGCCTGCCTTGGCTTGCGCCACTGATTGTTCAGCGTCCAGTACGTGCGCGACTACTGTGGAGTGTTTGAACAGAGTGGCTAAAAAATAGCACCTCACTAAGGTCTCTCGAGGCGCGCCGCTATTATGTGCGCAGGCAGCGTTATATAGACCCTTACGGCCGAGAGCAGACGAGGTATCCTGAGAAAAGCAATCATATAACTCGGCGCCGGGGTCAGGCAATGAAAAATCGCTGCTCCAGTTCAGTGTGAGAGTTCTTTGTGTGCACTTTAGAAGGTGGCATGAGGAAACTGTAGACGGTCGAGCACTGTTTGGCTTGTCTAAACTTTTCGACAGCTGCCATTTGCGACATCTGTAAATTTAAGCTCCACACCTGCTCTGTCATTCTGCTTGGTTGTCTCATCGAGTACTCCTGTGGCCCAGCGAGCGAATGGATTCCAAGCTCTCCCGACGTTTTCGCATGCTGTGCAGAACAGCGGTGCTGTGGACACTGGCCATTGTAACGACATTCTGCGCTGGCACAGACTTGATCCAAAAGCCGGTGGTCACGTCTTGCATGAGTAAGTTAAAACGCACATTTAGAAAGCACAATTATAAACTGAGAACGTATTATGTCGGCGTTTTCAGCCGTAAGCCTGACCACTATTCTGTAGTTATCTGGCTTCGCTGTTATTGTCGCAAACTTTATGGCCGAATGGCCTTCAGAATGGTACGTCGTAGCAGGTAGCAGGACTTTGCTTATTCACTTTATAGATGGGGCTGAAAACAAAGAGAGGGGCAACTAATGCAGCAGGTTTGCTGAATAGTCCTGAAGATGTTCGCCCGCCATGAGGGTTCTAAATGCATTTCGATCACCCAGGAACCTTTAAGTAGAGAGACAGCACGAAGGCAAAGAGGTATATCTGCTATTCATGCGTTATAACAAGAACACCTTCCTTTAGGGCAATACATATCACAGGCCTAACAACACTTCTTGGTCATTCCTCAACCGTCACACGACACGGCATTTTCATCTGAGACCACGCATTCATCAGAGGAGAACACGTCACTTTCGTTTGGCGTCACGGTATCAGGAGTTTATGGTTAATCCAGAGAACCACATGACTGACTAAATTAAAGTACATCTGGGTGACATGATCTTGATGTCAAAGATGGGAGCAACAGAAGAAAATTCAACACAGCAAGCAGCTGCTGCCAGAAAGTATTGCAAGCAGCTGCCACGACTTCCGTAGGGTACTCATCTTCTGCTCATAAGAGCTGTGACCGAGGTTCAATAAAGTTAAAACAGACAAAAAAATGTAATTTGGGCAGGCCTGTTCCGAGTCCCTTATTATGTAATCGCCACTTCCTCCAACATTAGCGCGCCGTTAGTTTTTACTGAGAACCCGTCCGTTCACCTGCCTTCCTTTGTGCACAACAGCAGTGGTGCAGATGCCATCCTCGGTGGGACCTGCTGCATCCACGAATATGTGCCTGTCTTACTGCCATAGTTATTTTGTATAAATTTTGCCCTGGCTTCACGCTTCCCCTGATTATACTCCCAATTCATGTTTTTGGGGAGCGGCTTAACCGTCAAAGTATTTTTGCACACTTCCAGGATGTCCACTCTGTTTTCTGTGGTGGGGAGAAGCCCTAGATTGAGGTCTCGAAGGACTTGCCTGCCGGTGCTGGTCACCAACAGCCTAGCAATTTGGCTTGTTTTGCGGGCCTAAATCAGCTCCCCTATTGTATTATGGATCCCAAGTTGGAGCAAGCGCTCCGTAGATGCTCTGGGCCGGAGTCCTAGAGCCTTTTTTACCGCCGCCCAAATCATCGCGTCGAGCATGCCACGGTTGCTCTGCCTCAGCTTGAGGTAGGACGCCACGTACACCACACGACTAACGATGAACGCCTGAACCAGGCGAACGGTTTCTTTTTCAAGAAGTCCACCATGCTTTCCGGATATCCTGCCAATCATCTTGTTAATTTGTTCGCAGGCGGACTTTAATTTTTCAGGGCTGTGGCATTGTTACCCCGGTTATCAATGTGTAATTCCAACGCCTGAAGTGTGTTCACCTCAGGCATCGGAATGCCGTATAGGTAAATGTGTATGTATTGTTCTGGGTCTTTATGCTTTGCAATGTGCAAAGGTTCTGATTTATTCGTAGCGCACTCTAGGTCACATTCCCGAGCGTAGTTTTTTACTACCGAGGCGGCCTCTTGGAGGGCCTCCTCCATCTGCCCGAGGTTGCCCCGGGACGACCAGATGGTAATGTCGTTCGCATAGATGGCGTGGCGTACGCCATTCACAACGTTGGGCCTCTCTGGGAGGCCTTAGAGGGCAATGTTAAAGAGCAGCGGAGAGAGAACAGCTCTTTGAGGCGTTCCTCGGGTTCCGATATCGATGGGTCCGAATTTTGCATTGCCCAATCTGATATAAGATTTCCGATTTTCTAAGAAGTTTTTATGTAGCTAAATGTTTTCTCGCCGCAATTGGTGGCGTTTAATTTTTTCAGAATTCTACTGTGTTTAACGTTGTCAAAGGCCCTCTTCCGATCCAGGACCGAAATAGCCCTGTCTCCTGAACTCCCGCAAGGGGGATCAATGACTTCCCTATATTGATTTGGAGCAGTACATCCTGCGCTGATAAATGTGGTCGGAAGCCGAACGTAGAGGGCGGCAGCAGCTCGTGCTGTTCCAAATAATCGGACAGCCGTTGCCTCACTACCGTCTCCATGAGCTTACCGGCGCAGGACGTAAAAGAAATTGGTCTTAAATTGTCTGTGTTTATCTCTCGTGCAGAAAAGGTGCACCGCCGTCACAATAGATTTGGAGTTAAGAAAGAAATTGATCATATATTTTGTCAACTCTTACCAAACAAACGGTCCAGCAAAAGTGCGTTTATTCATAACATTTATAGCAGGCCGCAACAACGCCAAGCCACTTTTGGCGAAATCTTCCTCAAGGCGATGCGTATAGCCAGTGGATCGCCTTTAGTGGTGGTTGGGGACTTTAACGCGCACAGTGTCCAATGGGGATACCATAAGGAGGACGCAAACGGCAGGAAATTACTTGCGGCCATAGCCGACGCTGCAAAAATCACCCTCACTTACCCGCTGTACCTTACTAGAACAGGAAATAGCGTCTCCCGAGACACGTGCCCGGACCTTTCGCTAGTCCGGAACGCTAAAAAGTACGAATGGCACAATGCAGAAGAAACTCTCGGGAGCGATCACTGCATCCTAAAAATCAAATTAGATTGAAACAAAATTCGCAAAAAGAGGGGAGCAGCTTGCGTCATCGATTGGACAAAGTTAAAGGAAGTGGCAACCCCGGCACTCGGTGCCGACGCATCAAAATATCCCGATTGGGCCAAATCGCCAATTCATACCAAGAACCGTTTCACGCGCAAACTCCAGACCACTGAAGACACCCCGGAAGTAGACAACCACCTCCTACACTTGTGGGAAGCCAGGAGATCTCTTACTAAGAGATGGAAAAAACAGAAACACAACCGTAAGCTTAAAATCAGAATTACCCAGATAACCCAGGAGGCGGAAACATACGCGTGATCTGTAACAAAAACCAACTGGATATCCAGATGCGATTCCCTTCGAGGCACCCTCAGCACGAAAAGTAGATGGAGCCTTCTCAGGTGCCTCATTGAACCTAATAAATCAAAAGGCGAACAGAGAAGGAACTTGAAAAGGGCACTTAATGACTTCAAAGGCAGAGACAAACAGCTTGCCGACAAACTAAAAGAAAAATACTTATGTGCGACCGTAGACGAAGATGAGGAATTTAGAACATACACTGGAAATAAAAACCCAAATTAGAAGCAGAACTCACCGTCGCGGAAATTAAAACCGCATAAATGAGTATCAGAAAATAGCAAAGAGAGATAAGAATGCCTTCCTTAACATACAGTGCCAAGCAGTTGAGGACAACAGCCAATTTAGGAACACAAGAGCTCTGTATAAGACAATCAAATATATAAAAGGAAGCTTCGGTGCTAAGCTGGGCATGATAAAGGACAAGCGAGGCAGGGACCTCACTGAAGCCTCAGAGATAAGGAAGAGGTGGCAGGAATACGCAGAAGAAAAAGGACCCGGATGTGCAAACCCAACATAATACGGTTGTGATTACTGATCTCGAGCCGGGCATCCTGAAGAGTGAAGTTGAATGGGCTTTAGCCAGCCTTGCTAAGAACAGAGCCAGCGGAATTGATGGCATTCCAGCTGAGTTGCTTCAAAGCCTCTACCATTACGCTGTTAACGTTCTGTATACATTGTCAGCAAATTTGGACAACCCTGCAGTGGCTACAGGATTGGAGGAGGTCAGTTTACATCCCTATTCCAAAGAAAGGCAGTGCCAAAGGCAGTGCCAGTTCCAACTACCGCACGATCTCGCTTATTTCGCATGCTAGCATGGTGATATTGAAAATCCTCCAAGGTAGTCTGCAGCAGTATGTGGATCGGGAGCTTCCGGACGTGCAAGCTGGGTTCCGCAAGGGCAGAGGCACTAGAGACCAAATTGCCAACCTTCGCTGGATCAAGGAAAAAGCAAGACCGTTCCAGAAATCCATCTACTTCTGCTTTATTGATTGTGTGAAAGCGTTTGACTGCGTAGATCACAGTAGATTGTGGCAAGCTCTCCAAGGGATGGGAGTTCCAATTCACCTTATCTGTCTCCTCAGGAACCTGTATGAAGGGCAAGAGGCCACAGTTAGAACTGTGCATGGTCTTACTATTGGTTTCCGATTTAGAAAGGAGTGAGATAAGGCTGCATACTGTCGCCCTGCCTATTTAACCTATATGCTGAGCGCATCATGAAGAAGGCCGGTCTGGATAAGTCTTCCGCTGGAGTGAAGATTGCTGGAAAACGTATCAACAACCTTAGATATGCGGATGATACCACTTTAATGGCAGAAAGTGAAGTGGAATTCAAAAGACTTCCGATGCGCGTACAAGAAGAGAGGGAGAAGTTTGGGCTTAAACTGAACATTAAAAAGACAAATATCATGGCGTCTTGCCCTATCATGTCCTGGAGCATCAAGGGACAATAAGTGGAAGCTGTGACAGATTTTCTCTTCTTGGGCTCCAAGATTACCCCGGAAGGAGACTGTAGCCATGAAATTAGGAGACGCCTGCTTCTGGGAAAGAGAGCCATGGCTAGCCTTGACCGCCTAGTGAAGAGCAGAGACATTAGACTGCCAACCAAGATTCGTATAATTCGTGCTATGGTCTTTCCAGTTGTGATGTATGGATGCGAGAGTTGGACAGTGAAGAAGGCTGACCACCGAAGAATTGACGCGTTTGAATTGTGGTGCTGGCGGAGACTCTTGATAGGTCCTTGGACGGCTAGAAGATCAAATCAATGGATATTGTCGACCATAAACCCTGACTGCTGATTGGAGGGTCAAATTCTAAAGTTAAAGCGCAGCTACTTTGGTCATCTGATGAGAAGAGAGGAGTCGTTGGAGAAAGGTTTGATGTTGGGAAAGGTTGAGGGTCACCGGAGAAGGGGTAGGCAGCGAACGCGATGGTTATATTGCATCCTCGAGGCGCTGTAGATGAAGTTCATGTGATGTTAGGAAGACAGTGAGAGACCGGAAAGCGTGAGGTGATATGGTGCATATGGTCACGAAGAGTCGGACACGACTGAACGACTGAACTGAACTGAACTGAATGAGTATAAGGCGAGCAACGACACCGATAGACGATCAGATGACGGTCGGCCTTCTGGCCAACCTCAGTGATCAAACTGTATAAGATTTTACAACCTACATTAACAATTGCTGGGACCCGGAAGTGCTACCGAATGAATGGAAAACATCTGTAATGACGTTCATCCCCAAACCCTGCATTAATGAACTGCACCACGCCCGAGATCATGAAACGCACTTCATAATCCTCCTTGTCTACCCTGAGAATGATATTAGCGATGACCATGACACTGCAATTTGTGAGAAGGAAGAGGCAAATTATAGGAGAAGGAGGGCAGGCTTTCACCGTTCTCCTCTTAGAGATATGTAAGAAACCCTGTAATCGTGATTTTTTCTTTGTTTCATGTTTCAGCCGGCGAGCATGGCTTTCGGCTCCGCGACTTCACCATACAGGACTCGAAAGTGGGTCGCTACATGCGAGTCAACTACACCGTTGACGTCGTAGGCGATGGCAATGAGCCCAAGCCGGCGGTCAAGTTCACTGTTCATAACTCCCAAGGCCTCAGGATGCCTTGCGTCGAAGACTTCGGGTCATGGTACGTGTTCTAGACTCACATGAAAAATTAGCTCGTCGGCGGAATTAAAAAGTTCAAAGTAGCTTTCAAAGTGCTCGACTCCTACTAGCCGCTAGCATGTGCAGCCTCTTTCAAAAGCCTTTTTGTCTGGTGCGACCGTGTCTGGACCGGGAATTTTGAGTAAGAATAATAATAATTGGTTCACAGGAAGGGAAAGGCGCAGCATCTGTCACACTTACTCTGTGGACACCTGAACCGCACCGTAAGGGAAGGGATGAAGGTGGAAGTGAAAGTGGAAAGTGGAAACCTTGCGGTTTTCAGGAGGACCACGCGGCAAGGATTAACGAGTAATTTGCAGCCTGGGTGTTAGGAGGCAGCGCGACGATCTGTTGACCTCATGGAAAAAATATGTCCGCGAGGAATACTCATTTTCTGACTGTATGATCAGCTATTGCAGGTGACGAGAACACAAAGGTTAGCAGAAGTTCTCGGGGTATGGCTCAAGGACTCCGCCCGTCGGCTGCCCTGTCACCGTTAAATATGAAGAAATAAATGTTTCTACTTACTAAAGAGCTCCTAACCTCAGTGGACGGCAGGGCCATCTAGAGGCTGTCGATGGCAATACATACCTGACCAACGCGTTTAACGTGTATGTCTGTTGCCTCTTTTCTCCCTTCCATAGCACGTACAAAGCATGCGGAGGCACGAAGTTGACGGAGCGTTTGATCGGCGCCGCCTGGAACAACAGTTGCGAGCGCATCCCCAAGGGCACCTACCAGTCTTCTATCCTTCTCAAAGTCATCCCTGCAGTGTTGCTTGTTATGGGGGTAGGTATACAGGATCCACAGAACCTGACATTTTTAAGCGCCCTATCGGCGACAAGTGTAACTGCACCTGGTCGAGACAGTAGTTTGAGCTGCCTTTTAGGGCTAAAGGCGACGAAACTAACGCGGCAGCTTTTCCTTTCTATTCAAGGCATGGTGCGTAATTTGAAAGCCAAAGGAAAATACCTTGGAACCTTGGTACCTGACTTGCCTTGATCAGATTTGTGTTTTGCTCGACATGATCACTAAGAGAATAATAATGATGTGGCCCAAGCAACTTACCCTGTACAGTCTCGTTACTCACCTCGCCTAAATCAAATTTCTATTTATTTCGACACTCCCTTTAATTATTACTCAGAGAAGAATTGCTGTTTGGGCAATTCGATGTAGTAATTAAGGCTCTACCATATTCCGCTTAATTAAATCTCTTTGTGACGCAACCAGCAGTTCTCGACAAGCGAATTTTTGACGAGAAGTTGTTTATGAATGCAATTTCTTCGCATACCGTACGGTTGCGACGTTACAAAAATATATCTGCCGGTCACCTATCGGGCCGCCTGTTGTCTTTGCAATTTTTTGACTGAGGCTTAACCCTGCTAAACATATTTAGGTGAAGCAAAGGCGAGCACATGCTTGGCTTTACTTTGGTTAGGCTTAGTTTTAAGAAATGGGCAGGCATGACTTTGCAACGATTAAATTGCCGAGACTGTGCAGTCCAGGAATCCACCAATTGCAAGAGAGAACATGTGATGCTGTCTCTGCCATCAAAGGCCAAGTGGTGACACATCATAGAGTGCACCATGGTTAAGTATATATAGCCCAAGAAAGTTCTATTAAAGCTTTAATATAACGTCCTTGATATATCAGCACTGTGACGTCTGGCTCATAGAAGGCCTAGTGGCTTGCCAGGTTCATGGCGTAGTGGAGCGCTTTCTCTTAAAAAAAAAAAAAAAGCACAGCCTTTGGTTTTTGTAGCAACTCAATTTAAACAAAGCGTTTGCTTTGGTTCGGAAGACGAGAGAGTTCTCGTCAGTATTAACCAGAACTGCACTTTCAGTTTTCCACGCTTGCCTAAGAGCATCTTTCAAATAATGCACCCAATTATTTTCTTATGACAGCCTCAGCTACCAGTTGAGAGTGCAGTAGAAATTTTAAAAGAAATATTTAGCTGTGGATCGTAAAGTTATACCATTCCCAGTAGTCTGACCGTAACTAGATTTCATCATTTTGCACAGTTACTTCACAATGAAGGATGATGTGCTCGAAAGCTTAGCTTCGTTACGCGGTGGACTAGACACAATATATGATTATGGGACATAAAAAAAAAGCTACTTCAATGTTAACAGGAAAAAAAAAGAACTAAAGAAACATTCACAGTTTCAAAGGGAAATACAGTTTGAGATAGACAGCGAAACGTTGCAAATTGACTCGATTTCATTTTATGGCAGTCAGAGCTGGCGGACTCTCTAATGAGAAAGTAGTAGTTATAAACTATTTTGTAAGGCACCACAGAGACAAGTATAAAAAGCAATCTCAAGAGAAAAGTAATCAGCATGTCCTTCAGGAAAAATGTAATAGTATCTTTACGATACTGGCCTAAGGGATGAACGGTTGCCGGCTACAAAAAAATGAAATAACGTTAAAAATAGTGCACTTAGGATTAAAAGTCATGGCAAGGAAGCAAAGACGAGTAGAGAAGAAACGGTAAGAAAGAAATGTAAGAAGGAATGTGCATAGAGCTATAACCGATGGTCCTTAATGTGATGGAATTAATTCGAATAGAAGGAGGACGTAGGACGAAAGTGAAGTGGCGCAAGAAATTAGTCAGATCGAGGGGATCAGATGGCAACAGTTGACTTAGATTTGGCTTCATGTGATGATAGCGGAGAAAGAAGCTTTCGTCCTCCACGCAGTTTGGCTACTGGTGGTGGTGATGGCGATGATGATGATGATGATGATAATTGTTAGGAAAGCAACAATTTTTTCCGACCCTCGTGGCGTGAGTTCTCAAAAGTCGATTTTAATTGGTGCCGACTTGATCTACGAGCTTGTTGCTCAACGCATAAAGCTTTAAGACTGAATCTTTAATCTTGCGTAGTGTCGCGGCGGAATTGCTAACTAAAATGTCGAATGGTTGGCGGCTGTTTTTTCTATAATAAAAACCTGCCGTAGTACTGTGATCTGCGGACTGATATTGCATTCTTGGGGTTCTTCAGCGTGCACTGGGATGACAGCGCATGGCCAGTTCTGTATTTATTTCACCTGTAATTAAACTCCTTGAAGACGCTGCTCATGAGCCAAATGTTTTAGCGCCTGTCACAACGAGGCCGATCGTATTTTAAGCATCCCAACGTGCGGGCCTGTCATCATCTTTATGAAAACTCTTCTTTTTTAAATGATCTTAGGCAATGTAGAGAAAAAAATCAGGGCATTTAGTTATTATTGATCTTTCTCGTAACATTTAATAGCCCTTCCAGTGATGGGTACTGCGACAAAATTAGAACTATTTTTATATTCGTGCGCTTCGCTTTCCGTTGTGAAAACGATTTTTTATTAATGTGATTTTTATGCTCCTAACTGAATGCATCTCTTTGCATTGGTTAGCACAGGCCGTGGCACTTTATTGTTCAGTCTCTTTATTAGTCCCCTACATGCTTTAACTTTCTTTGCTTTACCGTTTCTGAAGGTTCTTGGTGCATTTTTTTCTTTCTCCTACTTTTCTTTCAGAACGGCACATTCAACATCCAAGTCGAGGGCGTCGGAGAAAATGGACACTACGAATGCGTTAGCTTTGACGTTTTCATTGAAAAATGAGAGAGTGCACAAACGCAGAGTACCTTGTTCCAATGGCATGACTATTTTGTGAATTTTTATTTAGCAATGCTATATTACTTCAAAACGCTCTGCGCGCAAATTCAGCGCATGATTTCTCGGCGCCACAAATACCCCCAGTAATGACTGCTACTGCCAAGGCATGACTTCCACACCTAGGTTAGCGGTTTACTTTATATTTTCAAATAATTAGTGCATTATTTGCGCACGTGAAGTGTGTTCGCTGCATGTTTTTCTTTTTTAATGGCTGAGTAAAGAAAGTTTTGAGTTTGGCAGAAAGAAACAGACAGCAAGCCAATGTGGCAACTCGCCTGGAAATCCTGCGGCGGTGTTTTGCAGATACTGTTATTTCCAGTTAAGTAACGTCCATTAAGCGGCAGACAATATAGTAGGCAAACTGTTGCAAGCAAGCCAAATGGTTAAAGAAAAGTCGAGTGGTACCTCTGTTCGTAAAGTATTGGACTGAACCAAATATCAGCCTAACACGTCTTGCGAAGCCGGCGTATATTGGCTCCCACTTTCAGCTATACCTTTAATGTCACAAAATGAGTGATGAGCTTAGGAATGAGAGGCATGAGTAAGCGAAGAACGATGCGATCAGTGACGAAATTATCGGTACCACAGTCAGCGTGAAAATGCTTGAGCCAACATTATCGATCTGCTAGCACGTTAAGTTATCCAGGGAAGCTTCGTATTTCACATATTGTACATTACGTAGCACTTTTTACTTCTTTCGCTCAGTTTTGTTCACAAAAATTGCTTGTAATTTAATGGCTTGGAGTGCAACACCGACTGCTGGGGCAAAACCTTCAGTGATGGGCCGAAAAAGGCATTTAGAGCTCAATAAAGTTCAACAAGCAAACACTCTCCCCTGGCCACCTTCTTGTGCACAATGTATTAGCATATGCTTCGTTGTTAGCTTAGTAAGGGCATGAAGCTCTTAAGTGATGCTAATTGTTTTTGTAACTCCTTTGAATTGTCGAATGGGCGCCGAAGAGTGGCTGTAAATATGAACATTTCTTATAGACACTAAGGAATTTATAGCCTCCGCAGCATTACGGATGGAGCAGAGTTTCGTCGAATTAGGTTCTTATGATCAAAGTCCCATTCTTGATGTTTGCTAGGGGGAGACCGTTACTCCCAGGTGAAATAGACTGTGGCATCTGCTCCAGAGAAGGTTCGAAAGAGGGAATATTATGTGGGGCAGAAGGGGCGATTGACAAACATGGTTTGCTTAATATGGTTTAGATGATTTAATGCATAAAAGAGGCTATGATGGACGCCGCAGTGGAGAGCTCAAGGCAATCTCGTCCATCTGAAATACTTAATCATGAACTAGCACCTCACAGTATTCAGATTCTTTGCCTTTCGCCTTAACTGAAACGCGGCTTCCGTGGCCGGGATTGAGCCAATGTCTTCCTTTTTAGTAGTGAAGCCCATTAGCCCCTGAGCCGCCACGGCGTAATAGCGATCTGTAGAGACACAACGAAAAGCAGTAGTTTGCCGTTAGCGCTTGATGGTAATGGACGCTTTAAGGCGGTAGCGCTACTGCTCGATGGCCGGGCACTATTGGAAGAACTTCTTAGCCAAAAGAGTCTGTCAACAGAGCCTTTGAGTCACTCGACGCAGTGTAACGTAAATACATTGGAGGAAGCATTTTCCAATTGTCATTCCCTTTCTTCTGCCGAGAATACCGTCGCATGGCGATCAGTGTTAGCCTCAAGAAAAGCGCCGAGCAGTGTAAACACCCCCGATACGCTGCACTCATGATATTTGCGCTAGCACTGGTCTTGGTCGCGGAAAGATCACAGAGCTTCTTGCTAACCTCAACGGTGAAGCACTCGAGAACCTCATGTATTATATCAACACTTGCTTGCAAACTGGTGCGTTACCACAAGAATGAAATACATTATACTTGAGTTTCATTCCTAAACTGGGGAAGGAAATCAACATGACAATGCAACCCTCGATATCCTTCACATAATGTGCAGATAACCTCGTGCATAAAGCTGTTCAGCTCTGCTTTCCTCGCTGCCACCAAGACACCAACCACTTTCCCCACTGCGAATTCAGCTTTCGAAGCCACCCATAAACCGAAGATGTCCTCCTGGAACTTAAACACGAGATCATTGATTTCACCCACAAATGAGGCTTATATGCAATAGTGGCATGCGTCTTAAAGATGGCATCAATAACATCATTCACTCCAATATTTTGGACAACTTCTAAAACACAAACTACGGGGTCGCACATATAACAACGTGAAGCCATTGCTACCAGGTCGCCAACTCTATGTGAAACTTGTATGTCGTACCTTTACCACGTAACACGCGCCCTTGATGCCGTATGAAGAAACAAGGTGACAGTCTGGACAACTAAACTGCCTCAAAGACAATTTACCATCCTTCACGAATGCTTTGGGTCGTCATCACGAGAGCAGCTGTCACAAACCTAAGCCATACGCTAGCGAAGAAGGCGGTGGGAAATATATATATCTCACGCATGGAGCAGGCTGCTACTCCATTACCCCCAGTTCACACCGAATTCGCCTAAGCGACACTCAAGGCAGTGTTTTTCCAATCAGCGACGAAAAGGTTCGATTGTGGCCGCGGCTGCCACTTTGTGATGGAGACGATCGAGATAAAAGGCGCCAGCGTGCTTGAAAGTGCCAGCGCACTTTCAAGAACCCCGTGTACATATTAGAAATTGTTCTGATCCCTTCACTAAGGCGTCTTTCATAGCCTATGTAGGTATGGGAGTTAAACGCCCACAAAATTAAAAAAGAAGGTGGTAACAATAGCACTCCCTTCTTTCGCCGAGGAATGCTGTAGTTGTATTCAAAGCAAAAAAAAAAAAACAAAAAACAAAACAACTTAACGAAAGCACTTAAAAAAGCTTGAAATCGCCGTATGAAATTTTCTTTTTCTTGCATACATTTTTCCGCTGTACAAAAAAAAAAAAAGAAACAATCAGATTTTTTCCTAAATTGTTTGCTTTTTTTTTTTTCAAGCCTTTACATCTGTACCACCAACATGAGCAAGGAGGAATCGCAGGTGGGTAGCACTGTGTGGCTGCACTGAAAGTAGCTTTTAAAAACAGCGGGGTATAGCCGTAATAAGAAGAGTTTCGACGGACTAAGTTGTTACGATGAAATAAGAAGGGGTGTTTATTTACAGTGCTGATGTAGCGGCACAAGACGAAGCCTACTAGCGCCCCGAAAACCAACGCTTCTTCCTCCTCTTCTGTCACACCATCACCATCCTTCATCGTCGTCATTAGCGTGACATTTCCCCTCTACTCAGACGAAGCCCTCTGGGCGTGTTCGTGAGTCGTGCGAGGCTGACACGGCTTCAAGCGGGCAACATGACACAGTTCGGTTTTGGCAGAGCGGCGACCCGATGCTGTCAGGCGGGCTATTCCATAAGTTAAATCACTAATGCGTTTGATAACCACATATGGGCCGTCATAATAGGCCAAGAGTTTTTGATGTAGGCCACGGCGCCGAATTGGACGCCATAGCCAGACTAAATCACCTACAGAGTACGTGACCCGCCGGTGACTGGCATCGTATCGCACTTTAGAACGTTCTTGTGAAGCACCAGACCGTAATCGGGCGATTCTCCGAGCTTCTTCGGCGAGACAGAGGGTCTCAGCCAGGCAGGGGTCTTGACGGCTTGTGAAGGGCAGGATAGTATCCAGAGAGTAGCGTGGTGGTCTGGCATAGAGCAGAAAAAATGGACTGTACCCAGTCGTCTCATGCGTGGCGGTATTAAACGCATACGTGATTAAGGGCAGTATGGTGTCCCAGTTCTTATGCCCTGCGTCCACATACATGGCTAGCATGTTGATAAGCGTTCTGTTGACGCGCTCAGTCAAGCCATTTGTCTGGGGATGGTATGGCGTCGAGTGTCGGAAAGTTACGGCGCATAAACGCATGAGCTCTTCAACAACATCAGCAGTGAATTGTCGGCCCCGGTCAGTGATGACAATTCGTGGCAGCCCGTGTCGTAAGATGACTGAGTGCAGCAAGAAAAGCGACACCTGATGCGCCGTAGCAGATGGAAGAGCGGCGGTTTCACAGTAACGTGTGAGATAGTCCACGCAGATTACAATCCAGCGATTTCCATCCACGGACTTCGGAAAAGGACCTACGAGGTCAATGCCTACTTGATCAAACGGTGCTGTCGGGGTCTTCACAGGGTGCAGCAAGCCAGACGGAGTTGCCGTTGGACGTTTGTGGCGTTGACATTGCTTGCAACTGGCAACGTATTGTTCAACCGTCGAGCGCATTCTGGGCCAGTAAAATCTTTCTTGAGCACGGTGGAGTGTTCGAACCGATCCCAAATGCCCTGAAGTTGGATCATCATGCATAACACGCAATACGTCCGTGCACAACGTCTTGGGAACTACGAGTAGGTATCGCTGGCCGACAGGCGAATAACTCTTATTCCATAGGAGGCCATCATGCACACAAAAACGGCTTGTAAGTACGCTGGCTTGGGCAAAGAGAGGCTGCAGACTGGTATCATTTTGCTGTTCCGTTTTGAAAACATTCGTGTCGGGGAACGCTGGCTCGAGGGTTGATATATAATTGTCGAAATCGTCGCTGTCAGGTCCAGTCGTGGCCATTGGCATCCTAGAAAGACAATCTGCGTCTGCATGACGCCTCCCGCTTTTGTACCCCACGGCAAAGTCATATTCCTGTAACCGGAGGGCCCAGCGTGCGGGGCGACCACATGGGTCTCGAAGGTTCCGCAACCAACAGAGTGAATGATGGCCAGTTACGATAGTAAACGAACGTCCGTACAAATATGAACGGAAACGCTGCACAGCGAAAACTACAGCTAGGCATTCCTGTTCGGTGACTGTGTAGTTTCTCTCCGGTTTGCTTAGGGTACGACTTGCGTACGCGATAACATGCTCTCGTTCATCGTGCCGTTGGACAAGGACTGCACCAAGACCGATTCCACTAGCGTCCGTGTGTACTTCTGTCATTGCAGTGGGATCGAAGTGACGTAGGATGGGTTTCGATATTAAAAGAATCTTCAGTTGACGGAATGACGCGTCGCAGTCTGGTGTCCAGTTAAAAGTAGAGTTTTTGTGGAGAAGGCACGTCAATGGGTAAGCAACGTCAGCAAAGCGATGTATAAAGCGTTTAAAATACGAGCACAACCCTAGAAAACTGCGCAACTCCTTCACTGTCTGCGGGGGTTTAAAAGACTCAACAGCGGCAGTTTTCTGGGGATCCGGCATTACACCATCACCATTGACAAGGTGTCCTAGCACCAGCGCTTGGCGCTCTCCAAAGCGGCACTTTTTGGAGTTCAGAATTAGGGCGGCGTTGGGCAGACAATTCAAGACACGTACTAGGCGGTCATTGTGTTCTTGGAAGGATTTCCCAAATATGAAGACATCGTCCAGATAGCAAAGGCAAATGTCCCATTTTAAGCCGCGCAAAACTGTGTCCATAAAGCGTTCGAATGTGGCTGGCGCATTACACAGCCCGAATGGCATAACATTAAACTCATAAAGGCCATCTGGCGTTACGAAGGCTGTTTTTTTCTTATCCGCAGGGTCCATTGGAATTTGCCAGTAGCCAGATCTGAGATCAAGACAAGAAAAATAGGACGCACCAGAGAGGCAGTCGAGGGCATCGTCTATGCGAGGAAGAGGATAGACGTCCTTCTTCGTAACAGAATTTAGACGCCGATAATCGACGCAGAATCGCCACGAACCGTCTTTCTTGAGTACAAGAATAACAGGGGCAGCCCAGGGGCTAGATGACTCCTGTATCACCTTCTTCCGTAGCATGTCCTCCACTTGCTCATGAATGACTTTGCGCTCAGATGGGGACACGCGATATTGCTTTTGACGAATGGGACGAGCCGAACTAGTGTCGATGCTATGATGGGTCCGATGTGCAGGGCGAGAGGTTGGTCCATCTGTTTCAGAAAAGTCAAACATAGGCGAAAAAGGTAGAAGAATGTCCACAAGAGTACGGCGTTGAGTCATGCGGACGATCGAAGTTTCATCAGCAGGCAGAGGTACGGTGGCACTCGTAGCATCTGTGACCAAAGCAACGACGTGGGGCGCATCGGGTCCACAGGAGGCAAGCTTCAATCCCGTTGGTAAAACTGCGGGCTCGGACGATGGATTGATGTTCCATAACGAGGTACTACCGTGATGCACGGAGATCATACAGTGAGGGATAATTACATTTTTCTTCAGGCATGCTGAGTGAACTGGGTGCACCACGGCCTGGAATGAAACCTTCTCCAGAAGTGGAACGGATACGGGGACGAACATGGCAGACAAGGGTGGAACTACGGTGTCTTGGGTAATACTAAAACTGTTTCTTCATCACGGCCACTTTCAAAAAGTGTCGGCAGATGCGAGCCATCAAAATGAACCTCTTGACTTCGGCAGTCCACGGTAGCGCCACAAAACTTCAAGAAGTCCATTCCTAAAATGATGTCATGCGTAGAGTGGGGTAAGACTACGAATTCGGCTTGAAAACTTGCACCACCCACAGACACTTGCGCACTACACACACCCAGTGGTCGCAACGCTTCTCCACTCACACCACAAAACGTTGAACCACGGTCATATTCAAACATCACTTTGCGTCCCAACAAGCGCCTAAACTGATTACTCATCACAGACACAGTCGCACCCGTATCCACCAAAGCTAATGTACCCACACCATCAATGAACACACGAATTTTGTTTTTGAGCATTGCAGTTGGAGGGATGTTGGCACACAGCACATTTCCAGCGGCCTCACCCCCATCGGTCGCGCTGGTTAGTTTTCCGGATGGGGCGGCATGGGTCGCCGCCGCGGTAATGGAGAACGACGTGCACGGAAGGCGGGTGGAGGAGTAACACTTCGCTCAGATGCTGGGGAATGGTCGCGGAGATTCCCGTTCTGGATGTTGCCGAAGTACCCACGGGGAGTGGATTGCTGGAAAATGGGGCTGTATTGCCGATTGTGGGGTACTGCTGGAGGCACCGGGCGGTTAAAGCGTGGCGGGAACCTACTGCGGCAGTACCTGGCGATGTGACCTTCGACGCCGCAGCGGTAGCATATCGGTGGGGAAGGTATAAAATGCTGTTGTGGATACGAGCCAGGCACAGCAGGGCGCATCGTAGGCCTGGCTGAATGCTCGCACTGCACAGGAACCCTTGTAGATCGAATAGAAGATCTAGGTGCACTTGAGGTGACGTCATACCTGTACTTTTGACATTGCAAACAATTTGGGGTAAACTTAATCAACTTTTTCGCCAATACGTAGTGTCCTTTGACTATACAGACCGCGGTCATTGGTGGTGACCACGGAATTTTTGGTGAGTGCAACTTCATATCAGATTTATATCGACTAATGTTTGGTGGCAGCAAATGGTTTTCAACGTGAATTACTCAGCAGCACATTTTCTGTTTTTAAACGCAGTCGCTGACGACTTAGGTGCCTTGTAGCATACGACTTCGCTCTTGGCTGTTATGCACGTGTTTTCTGACATGTGAATCGCACAGCCTCATATGCAGAGGCCGTCAACATAAGTCAACACGTAGACTTTAGCTGTAAGCTCATTATCTAAGTCAATAATGACAACGTAGAATTAATTTGTACGCAAGAGTTCTCACAGTGGAGCACGCAGCCGACCTCGGATTGTTTATGTAAGGATAAATCATCGCTTTTCTATTTCGGGTCCATTTGGTCCACTGGCGTGTTCTTGGATGACAAAATGGCAGTTTCGAAGTGACCATACCATTGGCTCATTGTCGACTGGCCTAGCCATTGGCTCCGCGAATGGTTACCAAGTGCGTGCGCTGAGTGGCGAAGCTTGTCAACCGGCGGACGCTCAATCTTCTAAGTACAGTGACTGGCTGCCTGCTGCTTTCGTATGATGCCATCGTCACGCTGACATCACTCAAAGTGGCAGTCAAGCATTCATGCCATTATAATTTTATGGATAGTGGTCTTTCGTGGCAGCCAGCCTTACCGCCAACCGTTAGTCAACATGAAAACTGAGTTGTCACTCAGGTAGCTTGCAGTTTGCAGGTAAAGCAAGTCGCCAACACCCAGACAGCGAAGGGCATAAAGAAGGCGTTATATAGCATGTGGTCGAACGTGCCTTTTGCGTTGAAAATCACCCCGGATGCGAGCAATCGATGTTGTTATTTTTTGTGGCTATCAGATGATTGCCGGCACTTTAGAGTGAAGATTATATATGCCGAAACTCTGTTTTAATGTTTAACTAAATTGCGTTATCCCACAAAGCAGTCAATCCTTGTCAGCCACATTTCTTCCAGTTCGCTAGCACGCTTGCTTCAACGCCTGATCTATTTGGGGCAAGCTCGTAAGTGCTAGACTTCAAAAGAGAAAGCAGGCGGTTTTTTAATATGGCTAACTAGCCATGCGCTGTGTAAATACTTAAGTAGCGCTGTTAGAACACCTACAGCAAGTTAAAAAGTGTAAAGTATGAAACATCGCTAAGCCCAAGCGAGTAAGACCGCGTATACGTGGTTAGAGCGAAGTCCAATTGAATCATGGCGAAAATAATGTATTGACAACCCCTCTGAAGTGGATAACGCTGAATTAGTGTAGTCCGCAGCCACTTTGCAAAAACGTTCAGCAAGCTCAACTTCGGTTCGACGATGATGAAGGGACCGGGCACGAAAAGGACACCTTTAATCTCAAGTGCGCGGAATGCTAGGAAATTACCAGCTTCTGGACAGTGGGTTGTGATAACCTAAGTGGGAAGAGTGAGTACTCCAGCAGCGTGTTGCATTTGTGCTGTAATCTGATGACGTCACGTAACCCCAAGATTATGCAGTGCGCAGCCGCATCTCCTGTCAACGATCACCTGGCAGATGCATGCCAGGAATTGTTAGCGTAGAACGACAGCGCCGTCCTTTTGTGATGTAAAACGAGTCATTTAAGCTCTCTTAACAGTGGAATTGAGCGAATTACCAAATTCGAAGGCACCGCATTGTAGATGGCATCATTGGCGCACTTACAAACTGCACCAACTCGCACCGAAAGGACGTCGTCACGTCCTCAAAGCGTCTGCAGAGTACTCCAACACAGACCCCTAAAGGCGGTCCATTCTATGCGCGGCAGACGTGAAAAAGCAGAATGCCACAGTGATGCCCTGTTCATCCAGTTGTGTTACGAACGCTGCATTTTTTTTTTTGATTGCGTCACCATAAAGCTACTCTGTCAACTAAGCTGTTCCTAACGCCATGATAGTGGCTTAGTGCAGTCCGGTCAAGAGTGGTTCAGGTGAGTCTATAAACGGAGCAACAGTCATTTGCCGTCGTCATGTTGAGGCCAGGAAGCAGCACTTGCATGGGATACACAAGCTTTCCCAGCATATTTTTTGCCTTCCTGTTTCGGGAATATGGATACTGTACGCGGGCGTGCTAACCAACACAGGCTGGTATTGGAGGTGGTTTCTAGATGGTAATCAATCCTGCATTCAGTAAGATGGCTAGCACAAATTCACTTCCTTGAATTCGCATGGCAATATGAAACACAGCAGCATGTTTCACTTTTTCTGTTTGTTTTTCTGATCATGCAGACATGAGTTGAGATAGCATCGTCTTATACGCTACGTACACGAGCGCTCGCGCTAGGCCCGCGAACATTTATTAAACGTCATCTACCATCGTCATCGGTCATGTTCTGTCTCCTGTCTTCATCGGCTTGCCGCTTCGAAACATTTGGTTGGAGGTGCGGCGTACGGCATCCCCATCCTCGCCTTGGAGCATCGACGCCATCTTCAAGCCGGGACCATCACCGAGGGCCCAGGGACATCGCCGAGCAGCTTCGCCCCAGCCCTTCAAGCTCAGGCCTGAACAACTACCACCGGCCAGCCCCCAGCCCGGACCTGAAGACAAGGAGAACAGACATACCAATCAGAACCGAGATGAAGGACCCGAAAGACCCGAATGACCCGAAGGAACCGATGGACTCGAACACGCAACCCCCGCCCAAGATGCCCGACGTGACCTCGAGCCATCGGTCCCATGGACTCTGGTGACGGATGGTTGACAGCTCCAAGGGAGGCGGATCACCCACGCATCAGACATCGTTGTTGTTGTTGTTGTTCTCTAATGTGATGGCACATACCCACACAGGGGGATCGGCCAAGAATTGGGGTGCAGAGATATTAGATTTTGAGATGTATTACTACATCGGAAAAATAAAAAAAAATTAAATGCCAGGGAATAGAAAAGGAAATGTAAATATGATAAACCAAAATATATCAGAGTAAATACTAACGCACGCAGTAGGAGAATAGTAAGATTTATATGTACAGATTAAAACTTCAAAGCATATTAGCAAGGTAGACGTTTTGTTTCTATTAAGAAGTTTTGAATGGCGTTAAAAACATACCTGTGGCTGTACCCAAGCATGGTGGCACCGAACGATAATAAAATTTGGCTGCTCAAATTAAGACCTAGCGGTTGTAACGGCTTCTCTAAGTACCGTTTTCTCATCATGGTAAAACGGCGGCAAAATATCAAGAAATGATCTATTGTTTCTGGTTCCCCGCAGAATGCGCAGACAGGAGAAAGCGCCAAACCAGACCTGTGCATATAGAAATTTAGGGGCGGAATACGTCAGCGTAGCCTGGTTAGAGAGACCTCAGTCTGCCTTGATTGACATGATTTCCTATTCCAGGAATACTTGAGGTGCAGGTAGTCATCCGAGGATAAAATAGACCCCGACTGCGTGCTTAATAAGGCACGCCGCCGAAATCGTGCTGCTGTTATGTACGCTGTTGCCGGAAGGATGGGCAATACAGGGCCGTTCAGAGAATTTTTGGCTAGTCTGTCTGCAACCTCATTGGCTGTCACATTGCTGTGTCCTGGTACCCACACTATATGTATGAGGCTCAAATGTGAGGGGAGCAATGAAAGAAAGGTGTTTAAAACTGGCGAGTCCATATTCGAAGAAAGCGACAAGCACAAAGAATAAGAGTCTGTAATTACAGCCACTGTTGAGTATGTTGGGTCTAGTTTGCGTAGAGCAAGCACCACCGCCAGCAACTCCGCCTCGAAAATTGGAGTAAAATCCGGAAGACGGACTGAAAAAGCCCAGTCTAAAAGCGGACAGTATATTCCAACACCGGCTTTTTCATTAAATTGAGCAGCATCCGTTGCTATCGTTATGCTAACGGGAAGACTTTGTAAATTATCTTCTAATAATCCATTTAAAATGTGAGGTGATAAGTGTTTTGCATTATTTGGGAAAATGTCATCATCGACAATTTGAACCGACGACGCACTTACTTTTGTTGGAAGGATGTTAGAAAGGACTACGTGCAAAGGTTGTAACAAATTTTGCACTAGAATTACCTGCGGGGTATGAAACCGAGGCCATCCGACTCCAAGAAAGGAGTCTGGCTCGCAACAAAAAATTGATATGGAGCGGTGGAATTGTGATTCATATATTTTCAGATACGTCTGGACAGTCAAGAATTGTAATCTAGTTAACAACGGTGGTATTCGGGCTTCAAGGTATAATACATTATTAGCCACAAATTTGGGGAGCCCAAGGCATAATCTAAGCGCTTCCCGCTCTAAAAGAACAAGCGGACGAATTTTGTAAGCAGGTGAACCAGAAAATAACACAGATCCAAATTCTATAATTTGGCGGACATACATAACATAAATCATTAAATGTACGTCTCGCCGCGTCCCAGACCTTGGATTGCTTAACCTGCGCAACATACCCACAGCACGTGCCCCCTTCGCTGCAACATGTTCAATGTGATCCCTCCATGCCAGATGGTCATCGTAAATCCCCCTAGATATTTCAAAGACTTAACTTGAGGAATCATTTCCTGCTTAAATGTTAGAGCAAGAGTTACCGGATCCTGAATTTGGAAAACAAGGAACGCGCACATTTTAACATTTAATTTAAATCTTAAGTCACCTAACCAATTTTGAAGGGAGCTTAGGTACGATTGCAGGCGCCTGTTGAGGGATTGAATGTCAGGTGCAGCCGTAAAGAATGCGATGTCATCCGCATAGACATACGTGCGAAGCTCCTGATGAGTGGGAATTGAACTCATTAAAATGTTAAAGAGCACGGGCGAGAGAACTGCCCCTTGAGGGACACCTCTGGTTTGTTGATATTTGCCAGAATGCACTCCATTCAATGAACAGTAAAATTGTCTATTTTGTAGGAATGTAGATATCCAATCAATTAAGTGTTGTGGAAAACATAGCGATTCTAATCTGTGCAATAAAATTCGGGGCTCTACACTATCATAAGCCTTCTCTATATCTAGAGTCACCAATGCAGCATGCATTTTTTTGCGCCGCGCAAGAAGAATTCGACTCTGAAGGTCGGTATGTGCATTCCATATTGAAAATTTTGCTCGAAATCCGATTTGACAGGGACTAAGAATATGTTTTTGTTCGACAAACTCGGTAACCCGTTTAAGTACGACCCTTTCAATTAATTTTACCAAGTTTGATGTTAAAGATATTGGTCTGATATTTTCCAAAGTATAGCCACCCCCATTGTGTTTCCGTAAAGGAATCACTTTGGCTAGTTTCCAGTTACCAGGTATCCAAGAATCAATAATTGAGTAATTTACCAATGCTAACAAGGAATTTGGAGACACTTCAAAAAGGATGTTCAACATTTTTGACGTTACTCCATCAGGGCCAGGCGCAGCAGTTGGCAACGTCATTATAGTCGAAGAAAGCTGAGAAAAAGTAATTTTAGGGACATCCTTAACCGTATATACTGGGCCTACAAACATAGGGTATTTGGGAAGTGTTGACAAAAACGCTTTTCTAAACCTTTAGCGATGTTTTCTACTGTTCTAAGAGCTTCTTTAGGAGTCGAAACACATGAGGGTAAATTTTCTGAGACAGGAATCTTTTTCCGCGATTTTAGAAACCTGAAAAGTGCACGTCGGTTATTAGATTGTGAAAGGTAATTGAAATACTCAGTATCATAATTATATTTCGCTTGTGCGACTGTGCGTTTAAATGCAGCTGCAAAAAAATTATAATCATGCCAATTTTTGGGGCACTGGTTGTGAAGGAGCTTCTTCCATGCAGCCTTTCTTCTTCTATAATCGCGCGAACAATCTGAATTCCACCATTTTGTTGATGTATTGCCTTTAGATGCACATACTAAGAATTCACACTTCTTACGACAGGATGCAATAGCCTGGCATAATGTTTGCGATTTTAACTCTTCCGTAGCCTCAACCACTGACTCAAGAGACGAAATCAAAAATGAGTGAAACTGGTTGTAATTTACGTATGATCTCAACTGAGATGTCGGCAGAGTTAAGCGGCAGTTAACCTCAAAAACAATAGGTATATGGTCGCTAGAGGTGCACCCCTCAATTGTCGATCAATTTAGTATAGAAACACTAGTGCTGAAAAAAGTTAAATCTATCGCAGATTGACTGTGAGCACGTACAAAAGTTGGTAAGCCAGAATTCATGCAGTGAAGGTTATTGTCTGATAGCCAATCCCACAGACGCTTGCCGCAGGGATCCGTCTTGTAACCCCACGAGACATGGTGCGAATTGAAATCTCCAGCCAAAATAACCGAATTTTGACAATTAACTAGTAGGTGGTCTAGATATCTGGTGTCCTGAACACCATGAGGGAAATAAACATTCGCTAATGTAAACGGACTGAACCCTGGAATTTCAAAATCTAGAGCCAATAATTCAGAATCTAAACTAGATTATTGAAAAGGAATCTTAGCCCTATGACAAAATTTTGAAGAAACTAGAATTAGTAACCCACCACCTCTTGACTGGCGATCTTGTCGGAATGATCGATAATTTTGTAAGTGAAAATGTTTTTCAGTTGTAAGCCAAGTTTCTTGTAGAACGATTATTACTGGTTTATGTTTTAAAGAAAGGTAAACTAAATCTGTAGTAGCTGAAAGAAGAGATCTACAGTTCCACTGAAGAACTTTTAACTTTCCTATGGTTATGTAATCCGGGCAGCAGCAACAGCCTGTCCCAAAATGTTTTCCTTTGGTTTAGAGCCTAGCTGTTGCTTTTTTGATTTTGCTTGTGGGCGAGGTGATGACGGGTTTGACAACGGGGACCCACTGCGTTTTAGAATTCGCGTATCTGTCTCTCCCATATCTGCATCATGAGCCTCGTCTGACTTGTTGGAATTTTGCATAGGTGATGCGGAAAGAGACACATTTTGCGAACAAGACATTGCAGCTAATGAGTGCTGCACTGATAGTGAATGTCCAGGTGCCGTAGGAGAAACCACAGCAGTTTGCACAGTCTGAGAATTTTGAGCTGCTAGAACATTGGATATGCATTCTGTGACTGTTGTCACAATCCTATCCACCATTTTGGTCATGGTTGCTTCCACAGCAGTTATTATGGTTTTAGACATCGTGGAATCTAATGATGATCCTGAACGGGCCGACACACCTGCATACCCATGAGCTCTGTCTTTAATTTCCTGAATTACATCACGCCTCGAACAACGTTTGCGGTCAATAATCTGCAGAATTTTCATTTCATGCGTTCTAGAGGGACATTCCAAAGAATTTGCTGAGTGAAGTCCGCCGCAAAGACAACATTTGACAATTTGATCAGACATCGTACCGGCAAGCCGTTCTATTCTTCCTTCTTCCTCTTCTTCTTCAAGCATCCAGACATGCCCATCATCATGCCATAAAATCATTAACATCGGTAAACTTCCTCGTCCAGGATCGGGACGATCGCTCGATGGCCCCGGGTCATGTTACGGACGACAAGGAAGAAGAAGCGGGCAGTGGCGCGGGAAGAAGCGCTCGCGATAGGCCCGCGAACATTCATTAGACGTCATCTACCATCGTCATCGGTCATGTTCTGTCTCCTGTCTTCATCGGCTTGCCGCTTCGTAACAATATATAACTGTACTTGCTTTGCGAAACTTTCCTTCCGCATCGGGAACATCTGCGGCGACGAACTGACGCCACCGTCTCATGGCGTAGTAAACAGCCTCTCAATGCTTCCTTTACAGGGTGCACTATTTCATCATTTTTAACATTGTTTATCCGTCAACAAGACACGAGCACCTGGTGCATTTAACACTAGCACATCTTAACTGTCTTGCTGAACAGTACCGCCGCATCGAAGGCAAGACACTTGGTTTCTGCAAACCTCACTCTCATTGTGGGGGTTATTACTAGGCCGTAGAGCCTCCCCTGAGGTCTAGGCCGCAAACTCCGAGCTCCCGCGATCGCACACCACGGGCAACCATTCTCAAGGCTGCAAAGTGGTCATGCGAAGTACTATACAACACAGAACAGGACTTTTGCCTGGGACAGGATATTTATTGGGTCTTCCCAAAACCAATGGCGATGATCTTGCTGACGACCCTACCGCTTGGATGAGGTCTGATAGTTGAAGGGACAAGATGGCGACAACAAAGAAGTAAAACGGGGAGGTGTTTATCTTGCGTCTTCTCATTGTCGTGGCTCGCGGTCCTCTCTCCGCGCATCCTACCCATTGTTCGTTTTCGTCCAATGAGCGTCGCTTCTCTGACGCCTAGCGGTGCACTCCTGCGCCCGGTGAGGAAAGACGGAAATGCGGCGCTATCGAGCATCTCGTTTGGGTTACTCATTCTCGGAGAGGGAATACTTTTGTACCCTTCGTCCTCCGCGGCGCGCTGCGCTTCGAAGGAAACAGCAGTCTTCCGCAATCGCTCTAGCATTGAAAATATTGTTACACATGTGTCATTGAGAAGGCATTAATAAATGCTTGCCGACGCAACACGATACATAGCCCACCCTCACGTTAACGGCAGGCAGGCTGCTATAGATACCAGCTTAACATAGTTGGAGTGGCAAAAAGGATGTAGTACGTCGATGATGGAGGCCATAGATTTGAGCAGCTGCCGATTTTCTTTGTCGCTAATCTCCTGGTCCATGACAGAAATAATTGGTGAGGTATTCTTCGCCGCGAAGAAGCAAGAACCGACAGCATGAAAAAGACCAGTTTCTTCCAACTGGGCAGCTGTAGCTTTGAAGCTGAGCTAAATTGTACGAATATTCCTGCAGTGGTCGACACCGTGGATGTGACTATGAACAGCAGGACGGGAACAACTAGATTAACCTGTGCCTGATTATGGCGTTCATATAAACTATGTCCGTTATTGGCTAATTGTTCATAGAAAGCAGTCGCGATTTTTCGTTGGTCTTAATATATGTAATAATTACCCCTGCTGGTATCCTGCGCTGCTTCCTTTTCACGTGACATGACTCAAGTCTTTAGCAGTAGTTGGACTTCGCCTCCATCACGATGGAGTAATCTGTTGCTCCAGAGGGATCCACATCCACTACGAACCTTTTGCGCCATAGTATGTTCGGAGACGACGTCTAGAAGCCGCGGGGTACTATTGCCGCTACTCCGGAAGGATGTGACTTTGCTGCATGATCAAAGGTATCGAAACTGGAAAACTTGGGCAAGTTCGCGAAGTAGTGAAGTTTATTTCTCCTTCACTCTCTATTCGTCTATGGAACTTTGCATGATTTAATGTCTAAAATTGGCATAAATTCACCCTCACCACTTGTGCTCATGACAACCTTGTAGAATTAGGGGTGATAATCATGCTTCCTATGTTTTAGGAACGAACGAGGTATGGAAACTGCTCATGAAGCACACACTATACTTTGTTTCAGACGTTTAGCTGTTCGCTGGGAAATACGAATAAGCGCATGACAATTTTCGGATCATACGGCAGAAATAAATGGCCTTTTTGCTACTTAGTGCGTTCATGTGCGGTGATCGTACACTCACGGATGACATTAAGCGCTCACACGATCGATTGTGGAAGCGCTTATACGCCTACTTGTTCTTTTTTCCTTCTTTCATCTCCACAGTTAAACGTACTCGCGTTAAATGTCACCAGGTAATTAATCTTTACGCCATGAAACCTCACTGGATGGCTGCTGTGGGTGTAATACGTTGTTGAGTATTATGAAAAAAAAATACATTCGTTGCTGGCTTTCAGTAAGGGGGGAGGCGGTAAACGTAATTTTTTGCGATGAAATCGTGTTAGGCATACTCCTCACAAGTTGTCAAGCTATGGCTCTGAATCTATGGCTGTAAAGAAGGATGAGTGAAATTTAGGCCCCATTATCCCAATATCGTATTATTCAAGACAAAGCTAAATAAAGTCGTAATGGCTACTTGAGGTTCATATTCCAAAATCAATTGCAATACGCTCTGTAGCGACTTCTGATATGAGTTACTCTCTATTTGTTTATTACCCTGACCTATGGCGTGTCTCTTCAGTAGTAGTACGAGGCAAGGACCTTCATAGAGAGATATTTTTTCCCACTGCTATACGAGCGTCGTTAATTATGCGTCGTGCTTCTGACTAGTGGCTCAGAAGCTGAGATGCGTAGTACCCCTGGCGCTCCTCTCACCAGCTCCCCTTCGTATCCGCAGCGTGTGCACAGGCGGGTAGACTGCGTAGGAACTGAAAACATTTCACTATGAGACAATAACAGAAATGACTAACGGTCCCTGTCGTCAAGACCGTTAATCAACTGACGTCGCTATTATTATTCGTACGGTGACAGTAAGGTACGATACCTTCTAATTTATTTATTTTTCTCGGGGGAAGGAGGTTGAATGAAGCTTGTGAGAAGAATTTAGCGACGTTCCGTATAAACCTATTTCACGGCTGCTGCGCATTTCGTGATGTTCATCGCTCCATGATGGCAGCTATCTGGTGGACTGGTGGGCTTGCAGTGGCTGCTGTATTGTCGAGGGCCTCGAGCGCAATCCAAAGACCAGAGCTTACGCAATGCCCTAGTGAGTTCCGGGCACGCTTGTACTACCTTGTGCGTCTGTGCATGATGCGGTTTTTTGTAAATTCCTGGTCGCCTGGAAGCTAGACTGTTTATGTTCGTGTATTTGTATTAAAGGCGGTGACCGACATCTGATAAAGAGAAATCGCCCAGCTTGCAACAGTGCGGCCGCAATGTTTCTTTTTTTTTTTTTCTAGAGATACGAAGCAGAATTACGAGGAGGAAAGCGCATGGGCATAAACAGCACATCTAACACGAGGAAACGTCGCTCGATCAGGAGGGTCTCCTTTTCACGATTAAGTTTTCTGTTACACCCTTAGACACCTCTGTAAGCCATTTAACTGTTTATGGTTATTTCACTTCTTCAGCTGAAGGCAGGGGACTGACAGAGTTTTAGTGTATCTTCGAAGGAAGCACATACATGTGGAAGGTGCACCGAAGACTGCAACATCCACAGAAAATCCAAGCCTTTAAAAACTGTAATCCCACCATCTTTGGTATATTCTAATGGCGATCGACTGGTGAGCCGGAGGACGCAAGTTCGGTGCCAACCGCAGAGATGTAAAACATTATAAAAATGGCGATGTTCTAGCCATGGCTAAGTGCAGGGTTTTCGTGTAAAGGCAAGACGTACTTGCGCACTACATAGATTTAGTTAGGCATATTGAGGTTTGCTGCGCCTAAGCAAGCTTAACTAACCTGAGCAAAATGTAATTGCATTCATTGTGTGTTGAAGAGCAACATATTTCTGTAATAAAATCTTAGAGACCTTCATGCTCAGCTACGCATTAACTCAGACAGCTCTATAGGCGTAACAAAGGCGTAATTGTGGAAATGTTTGCTTAGGCCTGTTCGAGCCTTCATTTCCTAATTTGTGCGTCAAACAACTATATATAATTTCAAATAGCCTTAGTTAATTTTTAATTTCATCTTCACCCTGATAATGGTCATGATACTCATTGCCGCTCATGGTCATGATATTCATGTTTTAAAGCAAAGCGTGTTGCCTTAGTAACATCCGACAATCAGCGAAGTCCATCTTGATAGCCAAGACGTGCTTGCGCACAAAAAGAGATCCTCTAGTCAAGGGGAATACAGCAGAAGGTTTTTTTTTTTTGTGTGTGTGTGTATACCAGGTTGTATGGCAAGCGTGCACCTTGGATTTCAAGTCCATTTATCCCGATTTTAGGCAGCGTGGTGACAAAACGGAGTATGTGAATTCAGTTTTTATAGATCCCAGATTGGCTGAGAGGGCCCGGACCAATATCCATAGAATGCTTGAACTGTTCTGTTTGGTGCGCATTCTAGTAAGCATGAGCGTGTACTTTTTGTACCATCCATGCATATTTGTACCAGAGCGAAGTTTTTGGAAGTCAGTAAATAAAAAGTGGTCATTGGCAGCTTTATTATTTTTGGACCGAGGAAAAAGACAAATATAAAGGCCTTGTTAAGTTACTCCTGTTCAGTTACAGCTCTCAATACTTGAGTGTAACGCTAATCATAGATGAAACATTGGAAACTTAAACGCTTGTGTTCAGTAAAGCACGCTACGCTCGCCAATAACTGCGGCTACGTATGTTTTTCAAAGGCTTTCAAAGGGGTGTTGGGCAACTGTTTAATTGCATCAAGTCAGATGGGAACAGCGCGCATGACTGCAGCGTCACTGTGATACTTAATAATAGGCTGAAACTTACAGAGCGACATTTGTTACACTCAAATAACTTTATGATTCCCTTCCCGCTAGTCGGGCGCTTTAAGACGAGATAAAAGTCTGGACGCTAAGGAAACAGACTTCCACGGCAGTGTCGCACTTGAGTCTTTTTTTTCTTTTTTGTCAGTAATAATGTATTATGGTTGTCGACCACAAGCAGTGTTTTGAGGAGATTTTAGGCACTTAAGGGATTTGCGAAAGTTTGCTTCAAACTGGGGTGGAACTAAAACTAATTGTTGAGCTAGTTGGTGCATTACTCATAACAGGAAAGATTCACAGCGCTAACAAATATACACTCACAAATAGACACACAGCACAGGCGATGTCCTGTGCGCCTATTTGTGAGTGTCTATTTGTTAGCGCTGCGAATCTTTCCTTTTATGTGGCGGAACTGTTCAGCATCTAGTCGTGTGAATGTTTTGGAAAGCGTGAGGATTATACTACAGTTTCTCACTACTTGGAATGTGTCTCAGACGATGGCGTCTTCACTACGGGGCTTCCCGGGCAGTGTATAACTTAAGGCTAACTAAAAGGGTTCTACTTAAGTTGAGGACAACGTAGATAGCTATGGAACGGAAAATGGTAGGTGCAGCTTTAGGAGCTAAGAAGCGATAACTCGAGTTAATGACAATCCAGTGGAAATCAAGAAGGACAAATGGCCAAGACCTGGGCATATGCAAACAGGGGTAACCGACGGTCGCTGAGTGTAACAAATTGAATATCAAGGGAAAGAAAGCGTAGCATGGGGCGACAGAAAGTTAGGTGGGCGGATGAGGTTAAGATGTTCGCAGGGGTATAGTGGTTGCAGCTAGCACAGCACCGGGTTAATTGGAGGAATATGGTAGGAGCCTTCGCCCTGAATATGTTATATATTATGATAATTTTGCAATAAATAATTTCTTTCCCCTTCAGGCCATATATGTGGAACAAATGCTGAGTTGCTGTAGTGCTATTTCCGTGCCAGCGTTCTTAAATTTGTCCGCATTTAGAACAAGGCTTTCTAAACACACCAGGACCCTCGCAATGCATATCCGACAAGGCACGCGTCATTAAAGTGCAATTGTATCAGCGTTGTTTTCGAGCCTGCTTCTTTTGCCCTGTGCACCATTTTGGGTGCTTTGGTTCAAGCAGCAATGAACCGACTAGCCTACCTGATCGATGACACTACACAGCACGACTTATACAACAACCCCATAGAAATAGTGGGTGAATGTGCAGTCGTCTCGTCACTTTCACTTCTGGGTTGTATTAAATGAATCAGAACGCACCGTGAGGGTTTCAAATATTAAAAGTTGCGAAACACTCTCGTCCTCACTAGATTAAAAGTTTCGCTCTTGCAAAAGGAGGTGCATACTGCATGATTTCTAAAAGGCTTTAGCGCAGGCAAAAAGACCCAAAAGACGGCACACCATTGAAACACTGAACCAAGCGCTGTCAACTGGTTTTTATTTGTGGAAGTCCCACCTTAGGGGGGGGGGGGGGGGGGGGGGATACAGCCTGAATTATTTCTCTTTTTATTGCACACTTTCTTTGTTTTTTCCCGCTATACTGTGGGCCATATAAGGCATTACCTTCCGCAAATAAAAGCTAGTTGACAGTTAGTGCTTGTTTGTGTCGTTTCTGTGATTGCAACTTTTTTTTTATCTCGTTGTCACACCTTCTCATAGTTTGGCCGTATACAGACACTCAATGGCGCTTTGCAATAAACCAATGCTCTTTTTTTTTGTCTATTTCTGGCTTGTTATTGCGCCTTTCAGCTGTTGTTTTTATTTTTGGCGAAAACTGCAAGTTTGTGTCTGATTCTGCTCACCCTTTGCTGTCGACTTCCCATCCGCAGCTACAAAGAGGACCTTGGAACTCGAGCACCTCGTCATAGAAGATCTGGCGTTAGGTAAAGACATGAAGATCAACTTTACCGGCCGGCTGCTCGAGGAGACCAGTGGCAATCCAGCTTTAAAATTCACCATGTGGAATTCTTACAACATGCAGATGCCCTGCATCGAAGACTACGGAAGCTGGTAACGACTGTTTACTTGATAGGCATGTGTTAACCGTTTTGTTGTGAATGAGATGGAATTAGGCAGCCCCATTTTTCTCGGGAGCATTCTCACGACATACTTCCCCTGAATGTGTGTCGCTAATCTAATGCAATGTGGTTTGTCACTATTGCGTAATACCACATGGCTGTGGAGACATTTATTTGGGGTACACAAAAGAAAAACGACGTGTTTTCTTATTGCTACAACAGACAATTTCAACCTGTTAGGCAAGAATCAGTCATACGACCTTCACTACAGAAACAATTACCTACCACAGACGGAAGAAGACGAAAACCTTGTGATTATGCAGAAGTTCCCCTCGCTCAATTTGGCTTTACCTTTACAATTAATGTCCTCCTTTGATTTGGTGCAGCCGCCAAAAGCTGTGCTCTAACGCCAGTGTGAGTTACTTCATAGATATGACATTGCAACTGAAATATTTCTTTTCTTCGTGCTTGACTTCTTGCTTCAAAATTTTATTTTCATAAATATTCTTCCTTCTTTGCTATCTGTACTACCTTTAAATTTTCTGCGAAATAATTTCCCCTCACGTTAAACGCATATTCATAATTTATATATAGTAGAACCTCAATAAGGATCATTAAATGATTATTCGTATCTGCAACAAACCATGGCCAATTCATCACTCTAGGTATGTGCCTTGTCAACTGAGGCACAAGAGGTTGGCGACACCTTTTATAAATACGAAAAGAGGTCGTGAATAGAGTACAGGGTATAGCGCAAATTTTTTCTTTATAAATCTCATTCCTGTTTGATATATTTTCAATCGAATTTCGTAGCACAAGTCAACTGGTCGGGGTGTTTCACCAGGGAAATCATGGAGGCGTATAATATGGCTGAGAAAGAAAGATTGTGTGTCAGCAAACCATCCCTGCTCCTGCGTGACTGTGAGGTTGCATATCTGGATATCACATAGTAACACGTGCGGTCCGGTTTTGGTGTTTTATTGTTTCTGTTTCCTTATATAAGCGTGTTTCCTGTGATTAAACTTTAGTTGAGAGTCAGCGCTTGTTCCCGTGGTTTCTTCCTTTCGTCCCCGTTTGTTCGCGCTGTTTTTTTGGATAATGTATCCCCAACTCGCCCTCTTAACTATCCTGTTGAAGTATTTATAGTACTCCCAGACAACCTAAAATCGGGTAGCACGAGAAAAAAAAAAAGGCGATGAGTTGCTTATTCATTCTTTGTACTGCCTCTTACTTTACGCTTATTATGTCACTTTCCCTTAGTCATATTTTCACTTGATGGTTGATGCTTGTGTCGTCGTCTTTTTATTGCGAAATCAGTACTACTTTCACTTTTCAGCCCTTCGCGTAGCGAGGCGGTAGCTACCACTGACCTTTAGCGTGACCTTTGGCACGCCGTCAAGCACAGCTACGCAAAAACAGGGGCCCCAACTCGCGCCGTCAACTCGTGAGGCAGTAGCTACCAACCCCGGCCTAACTCCCGCTCCTATCGCAGCTACCGCCGGGGGTGCAACGTTGGATACTATAGGAGGTGGCCTAGCGGCAGGTGGAACCAACGCAGTCTCCAGGGATGCTTTCATTTCTGCTGGCGTAAAGAATGCCGTTGCAGCCGGTGCCGGAGTAGCAGTTGTACATTCTGCTTTAACCTCACCCACAACCAAGTATATCGTTGCAGCCACGGCACTCCTTGCCTCGCTACTAGTTATACATAGAATAACCAGGTAGCATCCTGCAATAAACAATAGTCGAACCATATGCCCTGGCCAGAGATAATCACTGCATAACCATAAGCATAAACACAAGCACCACAACCAGCTACACCACCAGCTGAACCTAGGCGTAGCCATAGCTATTGCTTTCGCAATTACCAGGCTTAACCAAGCTAAGCTACTGCCAATTTTTTTTCAACTTGCTATGTTTATTTCGCTCCGATCATGAGTAGTGCAATCAGCGCTCTTTGCATCATTGCCGTTTCGCTCAAAGCTATTAAACTAGAGCGCCATTTAAGAGCGGCTTGAAAGGGCATTGAATTGATCGGCTGTGTCGCCACTTATTTCTTCTCTCCAGAGGAGCTCAGAATTCAATTTAGTTTGCATAGTTCAAGTTTTGTGGATCTCTCGCTGTATCGCATCACGATGTGAATGCGCGTTGACATCGCAGTGTCCTCGCCCTTACTTGATAATTTTTATTTCCTGCGTCTTAACACCCTAGTCATTGTTTCCTTTTAAATAAATTATTAAATAAACCACCTCGTTCATTGCTTTTCGACATTGACTAGCATCGGTTCTGTCCTCGACGAGATTAAACCAAGGAAAGTTGATTGAGTGCACTGCCTTCTGCGTGCGCCTCTGTTTCTTTTCAGTTCCACTGTGTGTTTCTTTTAATGCTTGGCAGGAGAGGTTTGTATGGGTTGAAATTGTGAGGCCACGCCCGGCCTGAGTCCTACAAATAAGAGGCCTTGACCGGGCCGACCTGCCATAATGGGAGTTGAAGCGATGATATAGAAAAATAATTTTCGATTGATGATTTTTTGTGACCCTTAAATGATGTCCTGTTCAAGGTGACTATTTTATGAAATATATTTAGCAGGACGCAAATATAGATATTGTTATATGTTATAGAGAAACAAAAGTTATTAATTGATAAAACTTTGACAAATGGGCAGTGCTCCTTTATCGAGTTGGGCAGCGCTAAAGTTTTTTTCGCTTTTATTTCTGGCGGCTGGAATTGGTACTACTTTCTTGGTAAGAAGAGCGAGCGTTGAGTATGTGGCTTCTTTGCTTTTCCAAAACTACGCTAAGGCTGTTAGCAAAGGGCTTATTCTGAATCGACAAGGGACTATGTCCTTGAAAAGCCATAAAAGTACGTTTGAGGGGCGACAGGGTGGCCGTATCTCCAAATGGATACCTAAACCTCTGCTATAGTATGAATTTTATTCGGTGATCGACGGCTAGTAAAGATTCGATCACGGCGAAAGCCGTGCAAAAAAGAAAAAGAGGGCGGATGGCGTGTCGATCAATGTCGATAGAGAAGTCGGAGGCTTTCGCGCGGGGAGGACGCAGCACGAAAGCATTTACTGATGTGCATTTACAACTCCTGTCGCAAAAAGGGCGGCTCAGACAAGTATACCTTGGCCCAGCCCCGGCCCGAGCCCGAGGCAGTGCTACAGGTAGGCGCCCATGCACAGGTATATTTGGTAGTGAGCTATTAATAAATATTTTTAATGCCAGAATAGACGGCGAGAGTAGACGACATTGCCTAAAGAGTGTCTGCTTCCAATCGACGTTAGAATTCTTGCATAATAACTGCAACTGCATGACTTCATATAGAAGAAACACAACGCAAGGACAACATGCATGGACGTTTGTCCGTGTGCTGTGCGTTTCTCCTCTCTGTAATCGCCTTCATTCGTTGCAGTTGTGATTAAAAACTTTGGCCTAATAGTACAAAAGCTCATTTTACTGGCATTAGTATTGTAAAACTATGCAATAATTAATGTTGTTTTATCTCCTGTATCGCTTAGCACCTATAAAGTTTGCGGCGGCACGAAGAAGATTGAGAAAATGGGCAGCCAAGGGTGGAACAACACCTGCCCTGTCAAGCCTGGAATGTACACCATACCAATGAAGCTACCTGTGCTTGCAGCAGCCAAGTATGTTCGTGGGGTAAGCATATAGCCCTGGGACAAAAAGTAGGAAAAAAAAAAAACCGGACATTAAAGCAATCTAGAAAAAAAAAAGGCGAACGAACTATACTCACCGGAAAGAAGTGATGAGCGTTTTCTAAGGCGGCAAAAATGCTAAACGAAGTGTTCGTTTCATCTTCCATATTGGCCTCCTTCCTCACCATCCCCGACCAGACCTTTCGCGGCTATGTACGTCATTTCTTAATGGCGCACGTTTCTTTTCATGAGGTAGGGTGTTTCGAGCTTCTCACAGGTGAAATGTGTCGACTGTAAAAGCTGAAACATATAAAAAAAGTGTCAACTTTATTTTTTAATGGGAACATTTATGTAGAAGGCTCTGTTTCAACTCCCAATGTTGCGCTTTATAAGTGGATGTTTAGGTAGGCGTCGATTTTTACTGGGTAGCATTGAGGATCTCATGTCCCATGAAAAGGCAGCGTCGGCAGCGCCGGACGTGAGAGAAAAATACTCCTTGCTCGACAGGGTCATGACGTCACAGTCACATGACATCGCCTGATAATTTCAAATGTCCCACAACGTTCGTGTGAACCTTTTCAGCCTGGTGTCATCAGTTCACATTACTACAAATATTTTGCCAGCGCCTTAGTAACAAAAGAAAAAAGGATGATTTTTACAGGTACAGTTCCTCTGAGGTCACTGTTGCTATCAGAATTAGTGACGGCGCTTTTATGCTAGTATGTACAGTGTGTGGAACAAGAAGTAGCACAACAACTTTGATTAGAAGGGTGTCGTTGTGTCAAAAATATGTTATGCAATAAGTATTTTTATGTGAAGTTTGCATTGTCTTGCACTTGCACGCGCGCTTAGTTTGTGATTTCGTGGCCAGCCGTGGCTTACAAAATATATCTGTAACATGCGCCGATGCTGGCACGAAAATCATTGAATCACAAACCACCAACTCATCTCACACATTGCACTCGCATCCAGACAATAAATGGATAGTCAGGATCTTGTATCGATAGCCTGCGTCATTTGAAGGACGAAAAAGTCACTCTCGCGGGGAGCCGAGCTTTTAAAAACTACAGAAAGTCAGTAAGCAAACCAAATTCAAAGTGTCACCGGCCGATTGCTTTACTAAACAGCGCGCGTCGATAGTGAAAACCTCGAATCGAAGAGGCCACGCTATTAAATTCAAAACTGCTGCAGCGAGTCGATCATTCCCGGTGTCATCGTCAGGAGTGAAAACTGTGCGGCGGGAAACTTTTTGATCAAGTTTCTCAACATAGCGTTTTTGCGGCAGGTGCAAAGAAATTTGCAAATAAAACAAATCAACAGAGATTACATAAAGTTAGTAAGCAAGAAATTACGAGCTAAATGGCAGGCTGCATGGGAAAGTGAAGCAGGGAACAAGCTTCACACCATAAAGCACATATTAGGAGAATGGCAATCCTGTCAACATAACAAACGATTTATTGAGGTAACTTTATGTCGTCTATGCATAGGTCATACACACATAACCCATAACTTCCTGCTAATAAAAAAAATACAAACCTGTATGTGAAATATGTGGACATGAGCTAACAGTAAATCATATTTTAATCTCATGCTCACAACTCGAGGAACATTGAAAAAAATATTTTACTGTATTTTACAGAGAACACACTCCATTTAATCCTGCATTGCTTTTAGGCGAAGAAGCACTCGTTGATTTTTCTCTTTTTTACAGATTGTTGAAGGAAGCCAATGTTTTAAACCAAATATGAGCAACATTGCTATAGCCACCTGATCATTCAACACTGCGTTTGGCGAATGATAGCCGCAGTTGCTTATGCGCCATAAAACCCCATATAACTAACTAACTATTTTTTTTTGTTTTTGCACTTTGATAAATGCTAAACCGGGCTCAAATTTCTACAGAATAAAGTTTTAGTTGGAGCACTTGTTTAGTGGAGTTAACTTCAGTGACCTTTGAAAAGTTGCCACAGTTCACACAGCCATAATATTTCTCGGCGGGTGGACTATAGGCGCGAGCGTTTGGCGGCGTCGTCATCTCGTTGCTGCGATGACGTGCAGGCAGAGTATAGAGTATCGCCTGCCTTAATTGCTTGCATAGCCCATAACAACCTTTTTCAATAAGGATTAATTTTTGTGTTTTGCTTTCTTGCAGAATGGCACATTTAGGGTGAAGTTCGAAGCAGTTAATGGCAGAGAAGTGAATGAGTGCAAAATTTTCCATATTTACCTTGCGAAGAGCTAAAGAAGAGTTTCAAACAACACCTGTCGTCGTTCGCTACGCATCGACTCCAGCTATCGGCGAAAGAGCGAGAGAAATTTCCTGACGCATGTACAAATAATAAGAACTTTATTCCTTGGAGATTATTGTGCATCAGTTAACAGAAATAAATCTCCATTAATGAAGGCACAAAAGAACTGTTGGATGCAGAATAATATGCACGCTTGCTTGTGTTCATCACTGACACATAACTACAGCGCACTGGTGGTGTGCCCTCATTAGACAACACATAGGTGAGAAATTTACATGATCCTTGGACGTAGGGCCAGATTTGAAGTTTATAATTAGCTGAAGTTTGACTGGTCTATTCATTGTTCAGCAAAGTGGAGCAATATTCAAACGTTCGATGTGCGCCTTAACTTTCACGATAGACATATACGACTAGGACGTTTGGCGATACTGACCTTGATTATGGGACCCCAGAGTTCCATGCGTACTGTACAACATACCCGGCCGTGTATTCACGCTTTTCGCGCTTGTTGCAAACGCAATGTCTCACATAATCAAGCCAGCCAAGAATGCTGTGGATTGCATTACTTTGAAATTGGAATGGTCCAAACTATATATATATCAACCGCCCAACATATATATCAACAGTCCAGTCATGTATGGCATAGCATCCCCTGCTCACCAGAGTCGCCCACATGGACATTGTCCCCGACGTGATTGTGACATTCAGTATCAATTTTTCGACTTTGGGTGTAAACCCATCTACAAGATGTCGCCCATAGAAGAGCACCTGATGGATGTCAGCGGTCATGCGATGTAGCGATCACGCATGCTTTCGCAGATCTGCATGGTTTAACTGCGTTAAAACATAACCAATATGTTTATTACCTCTTTCATCACACATTTAACAACCATTAAAGAGATTTTCCAAATATGCTTGTTCAATACGAGCCCAACGATGCCTTCTATTCGATTAAAGAAGTGCGCCTTTTAGCTTTCGAGTAATAATTGGTTCACAGGAAGGAAAAGGCGCAGTATCTGTCACACTTGTTTTTGTGGACACCTGAACAGCGCCTTAAGGGAAGAAAGGAAAGAAAGAAGAGCCGTAGTGGAGGGCTATGGAGTAATTTCGACCACCTGGGGATCTTTAACGATGCTTCTCCTGATGGGGCTGATACAGGTGGGTCACCGCCGCTTGCGGCAGGAGGCTAGCTTGGCACCGAATTTTTATCTGTTCTAGGCCGTCATTGCACACGCCACCACTGGTGGTGGACGACGGCTGTTGTTGCGGCGCGCGTCTTTCTTTCCCTCTTCCTTTTTTCTCTATATTCTCTTCTATCTGCACGAGGCAACGGAGGTGGCTCAGCTACAGAGCCAGTAGCAGGCCCGTGCATTTTAACGCGGTAGCGTTAAGGAGCTCGTGTCGCAGAAAAGCCGGTGTCGTCGGCGGCGTTGGCCGTGAGCGATAAATCCCGGCATGCACTTCATAAATAAACATGCACTTCATAAATAAAAAGCAACTTCCAAGATGGCTGTTTGGGAATCGAACCAGGGTCTCCCGGAGTGTGAGACGGAGACGCTACCACTCAGCCACGAGTTCGATGCTTGAGAGCGGTACAAAAGCGCTTCTAGTGAATGCGGTGTTGCCTTAGAAACGTGTCGTAGAACGTTATACTGCGGTGTATATCGGTAATTATGAGCATGTTACTTACAGAAGTCGCAGTTACACGAGTAGCGAAGTACGTTTCCGCTACATTTCTTCTGCGCTCTGCGCCCATGCAGAGCCATCTTGCGGCAATCACAGAAGAACCCCTCCTCGCAATGTGCGGCGCTGCCCCGACACGTGGCGCGCCACTCGCCCCTGAGGTTTCGCCGTGCACCCTCACGGGTTGTAGAATCAAGCGTCTTTCCTTTCTTTAGATCACTATCTTCGCTCACCCGCTTCTCCCCTTCGGGCAGCGCGGGTACGGGTGCGAGGATGCCCCAATACCCTTGCGTTTAATAAGTTTTCTCGACGAGGTGCAATAACGCTATCGCGTTCCACTCTTGAAGGCGAAGCTTAAGCGTCCTCCAAATTTTTCTTTTCCTTCTTCCTACAGCCACAACAACAAATCAACGCTGACATCGCACAGCACACGGACGCTTCTCCGCTTCGCGGGTGAGAGTGGCAGTTACTGGCCCTACGGGGCTTGGACGGTAGGTCGACGCCGCTTGCGGCGCGGGCTAGCCAGCCACGGAATTTTATCGGTTGTAGGCCGTCATTGCACCCGCCACCGCTTCGATGGTGAGCGACGGCCGTTGCGGCGCGCGTCTTTCTCTCCCTCTTCTTTTTACTTTCTTCTCTATTTTCTCTTCTGTCCACGTGAGGCAGCGGAGGTGGCTCATCTACAGAGCCAGTAGCAGGCCCGTACATTTTCTTTTCCTTCTTCCTACAGCCACAGCAACAATAAGGCTCCTCTTTCCACTTTCACTCCCACCTTCCTCCCTTCCCTTACAGCGCGGTTGAGGTGTCCACAGAAAACAAGTAAGACAGTTACCGCGCCTTTCCCTTCCCTATGAATCAATCAACTACAGGCAGCGGAGGTGGCTCAGCTACAGAGCCAATAGCAGGCCCGTGAATTTTCTTTTCCTTCTTTCTGTGCATTTTCTTTTCCTTTTCCAGCGACAGTTCCGTTCGGGAACTGGTTCCTTTCGCCGCTACTAATTGGTTGCTGCGTCACGTCCGGCACGACCCCCAAAACTTCCGGAGGCGGCTCCGCGCTTTTCGCCTACGTCACGGGGCGCGGCCACCGCTCCGAAAGGAACCGTTTTGCCGGCCTGCGCAGGAACCGCGACAAGTTGGGTCGCTTCGAGAGGGAACCGCTCCTGCGTTCGCTGTGGCGCCTCACGGCCGCAGTCGAGCGAAGGCACGCGCCGCGCCGCAGCTGCTCAAGCACGACCGTGATATCTTATCTTTTTTTTTTTTTTTTTTTTTTTTTTGGGGGGGGGGGTGGCAGCGGTTTGCGGTTGTAGTAAACTGACACAGTAAAAAAAAGTCGAGACGACGCTTTCTACATGTCTGAGGAGGCTTTGCGGCGAAGGGAAGTGGGGACGAAGGGGTAGGCCGGGCTGCCGTCAGAAGCGAAGGTGGTCTACGCGTTTCGATGGCTACTTTGCGATCGGGAGATCTCGGTCAACAGGAGTGCGACCATCTGAATCCGGCAGTCGTAGAGACAAATAATTTGCGTCCGTAGCTGTGCGGGCTGGGTTTCTGCCCCTTTCTGCATCAGCGGAAGCGGAGCAGACAGTGCTGACTGGATCGAGTGCGGTTGAATTCCCTTTGTCATCGGTTTCGTCCTACATTGACAGCTATTCACGGAAAGTTCGCGCACACTCACGACACGTAAGCAGCCGATAAGGCTACGGACGCTGCCCCGCTACATAGGCAAGCGCGAACGCGCCGGCACGGTGCCGCTATCAAGCAGCTCGTTCGTACTCGCAACGGCGGCAGCAACTCCTCTGTCATAGAGCTAGCGTGAATCGGACTGCATACTAAGGGCGTTGTAGACCTCTTTCTAAGGATATTTGCCATTCTGAGCGAAAGACAGAACTTACAAAAATTTCACAGAGAGCGAGAAAACTGACGACGGCGCCTCACGTGCGACACCATCTAGCGGCGGAAAAGGTACTCATGAGCCAAGAAAATTGCTCGGCAGTTGTTAACAGGAAGTTTACAAGAATATTTCAGTCTATTATTCACTAGTTCGCATTACTATGTACTTATTAGATTTATTTCGTGCTTAACACCACTTTGGTACAAGTATTAGGTACCAGAAAAAGCCACATGCTCGTGGTGGACACGCCTACGATCTGGCACCATCGCTGATTGGCCGCCGTTTTTTCCGTCCTCCCGCAAGGTGGCGCCCGCTGTCTTGCTGATGTCAAATTGACGTCATCTTGAAAGAGAACGGTTCAAACCAATACCACCTAGCTAGGTGGTGTTGTTCAAACCCGGGTACTCCGGTACAGTAGATTTTTAAATATGCCATAAAATCCCTGTTTGACACGATTTTTCTATTGCTGCAAATGTACATAAATCGCTCAGACAATAAGTTTCAGCCAGCGAAACCATGACGTACTAAATCCGAATTGCGTGATATGCAAATGAAGTTTTCAACCGTGATGCCAGCATAGTCTTAAGGTTGCTTCGAGCTTGCAAAAGCTGCCCTAAATGCGTGCACCTGCTCTTCACAAAAGAGCTCAATGTAAAACATCCGCCTTGTTCACCAAAGAAAGCAGGTCTTCCAGCTTTGCCGAAGACATCCGGTCTCCTCAAAAGAAAGGTGAACGAAGGGTGTTGTAGAAGATGCTTCGTTCTAAATTAGCACCTATAGAGCCAGACAGTTGGAACAGGAGAGAGGAAAAGGAGGACAGGAATGGAGTTGTCTGGAAGATGTAATGAGAGTATTCGCTCGAATCCTACGAAGTGCACATGTTTGAACGACGCTTGGCGTCGATCGGGTGGAGTACGTGCCGGTATGACGTCTTCAAAAAGCCGTGGTGCTTCCTAATTGTGAGCGTGTCGTCCCACGTCGTAGGGCTTTACCACGGAATTACAGGCGCCCGGTTGTGAATATTGCAGGCAGCGAGCCAGTCCGTTTCTTCTTACTTCTGCCAGAAACTCACTGTAGGGTGACTGACAATGAAACCAAGGCGTGTAGGGCATAGTTTAGCGCACCTTTTAGACCATAAAGATATAGACAGTGCTAGAGCAAACCAAAAGCCACCATGAAGCCAGCGGAAATGTTTTACGAAGTGCGAGAAACCTCAGAGAAGGGCAGGATAGCATAGATGATAGGCAATCTTCAAAATAGTGATTGAAGGAGGACCACTGTACAATCACGTGTATAAATTAGGAAGGTCTTGCTGCAAATGCGCAAATACTCCGTACGTTGCGTTTTTATCGTGAAGGCTTTCAAACATTTTACCGCTTTAACCGCTGGCTCGTTTGTTGTGAAAATATATATGCACACAGCTTGCGTGTTCTGAGGACTTTTGTATGTTATAAAGTTTGAAAACGATATTTGCCTGATTGAGCCGTGCATGACGTAGCAGCTTAATGTTATATGCCGAGAGCGACGAACCGAAAACAGCAAACACAGTTTTCCGGCTGAAAGGCGGCGATCGCATCATCTCTCAAATAGCAGCGAAATGTCCGTTAAGGTCACAACACAACAAAACACAATAAAACAAAAATGCCTACGCCACTTGAGTTCATTGCATAAACTTAAATATGTTAATAAAATGTTTTGCTACATTAAAGCTACGCTCAAGAATCTGCTCTCTACTTCGCATACGCTCCTCGCGCTACCTTCAAGCCGGGCGACGCGGCGCGCGTGACACTGTCCAGCTGTGAGGAAGCAGCTGGAAGATCGCAGCTAGCAGTTTTCGGGATGGTGAGGGGGGCATTTGTTGAAGTGAGGGAAGCCTTCCATGCGAATGCATGCGACTTTTCGCACAAAGCGGTGACAGCGGCTCCTTGCTTCGACTCCATGGCCCAAGGTTGTTGAAAGGTTGGCTTTTCCGAGCATCTCACGAGCGTGGTTGGTGAGCTCACTTGGAGGCATATCGAACTATGTTACACGAAGCACCTTCTGACTGTGAACAGCATGGATGTGTGAGGGAGAAAAATGAATTCGCTAAGGAACGAAGAAAAAAATCAATTTTCGGGACAGAGAAGAAAAAAAGGACAACGGTGCAGGGCGGCTTCAACTGCGCGATGCACAAGGAGAACAGTGCCACCTTCCAGAAGCCGTGTGAGCGACTCAATAAAGCTGAGAAGCCGGAAGTGATTATATTCAGTCAATCACCCCCAGTATCGAAAAAGTGGCTAAACTTATGTGGGATAGTTCAGTTCCTCCTTACAGGGTATAATGCGATAGCATGTGTGAAACCAAACATATAAAGGCAAGCTTTAACCAAGCCGTATCAAGGTGCCTGCGTAGCCTAGACTTTCTTGTAGCTTGTAGTTTCATTAAGTCGCACACTCTATGAAAGAAATAGTACCCGGCCATATCATCGACTAACTATATACCCTATGTCAGCGCCCGTTGTCGTTAACTTTCGCTCGCAGATTACCGATGTTCTAAGTAACGGTAACGGTAACCTTTAATGATATTGCGTTAATGAACATCACGTGCCCGTCGTGTTTTTGGCTCCATGCAAGCTTGTGCATCTTTGCGCGAACATAGCGATTGAGGGAGAGAGAAAATTCTGCAAAAAGCGAAATGGCAATCGTTTTGTGAAATGCTGCAGGAGTGGTTAAAGCTGACCAGTGGGAAGGCCTATGTGGGCCGAACAGGGCAGTGTTTGAATGACCGTGCAGCTGAATAAGCGCGGTCACAAAACGATTGATGGAGGCGCATCTAGCAACAGCACTGTGCCGGATGCATTATGTATTATAGAGCGGCAGCACATTCGCAAGGTAGAGAAGGCTGCCCGCGGTTAATTAAATATGAACAGTGACTGGGAAGGGGCTTAAATACTACGGAAATATGATTTTCGGAACCATTTCACAGCAGAGAAGAAAAGCTTGGGTAAGCGATATGCCTCTGTGACGGTTCCGAGGACCGAGATGTCTTACCTTGAATATTGTTGTTGACTGCATGCCCCTCTTTCTGCGCGTACCTCGGTTGCTATATATTTGCTGGATAAAGTTAGATGAAGTTAATGCCTGAACTGCGTCATTGCTTCCTGACATTTTCTTTGTTCGCGCTATAGTTTGCTGTCTGAAAATAAGGTCATTTCACTTCTGCCGCTGCACTGTGATGAAGTAACTTTGTATAATGGCTTTGTATTTGTATGGCTTTGTAACTTTGTATTTTGGTGACCGCGAGCCCTGTGATTCGACCAAGCCGTTGCTTCCTCTAGATTCTTGAAGCCTTGGAAGGCTGTTGAGGCTAGAGGCTGCATCACTTAATTTCTTGCACGGAATCTTTGCATTCCACCCTAGATTAGCTAGTAAATTGTACTTTATATTCCCAAATTATTCCCCTACGATGCAATTCCTCTGCTTTACTTGCCGGACGGCGTTGTGAATGTCTCATTTCTACTTGAAATGTCTCTTTTTGAGCCTCTTGGCGTTGAATCATGTTCTATTCACTGCCAAGTCAACCCATTTTAATCGCGTGATAGCACGAATCACCAAATTGGCGAACTAGCTCTTACCAATAACATCAAGTGAAGTATCTTCGAGCCCTGCAGTGTCGAGGTAGACGCCGGCGTTGACGACATTATCCCTGCGGACGACATTCATGACGTCAGCAAATCCTTTTCTGATCCTTCTAATATCGTCCGTTTGCAGGAATATTGACCCTAGCCACAGCGAGAAAATTTGATTGAAGTGCCACGCTGTGAGAACAAAGCACCACTTCACGCCAGCAAATGGGTCCTGGAAGCTGAGGTGACGAGCCTTGTAGGGTAAGTTCATTATCTGCTGAGCTGGAAAAACATAGTCTATGTAAAATTAGTTCATACTGTGCATGCAAAATTTACTCTCTTGAAAAAAGTGTTTCAGAACCATCCTACTCGAAATCCCCTTCATTCCATTTTACACCAGTGGACTGATACACCGAAGAAAGACCTCTAGGATGTTTCCATGCGAGAAAATACGAATTTCAGTGAAAAATTACTCACTTGGGACAGCATGCTGAGGAGACCGTATAGTCGAACTAGCTGAAGCTGTTCTTTACAGAAGAGCTACATGATGTCCTTGATGGCTACCTCGCTTTTACCAGTGACATTCAGCAGCTTGTTCGGCCTGTCCTCGTTTAGAACACCTAGCTAATCGCCACCTGGCAGCACATCAACGAGCTCACCAATCGTGAGCGTCTTAAATGTGCTGTTGGCTTTAAATGTTGCCACTAGCTTGTCTACCATATAGTCCAAGTCAATCGTCTCAGCTATATGACGGCCGAGGCTTAAGCCAAGGTGTATAAGAGCGTCAACGATGTACTGTTTTGCACCGGGCATATGCACAAAGACGTTGGCAATGAACGAGCCCGCGCTGAGTCGAACTGGGTCGCGCATGTGTTTGACATGAATAAACGCTGAAAGGCCAGTTTTCTGGCTCGTTGTCACCGTCAATTCGACAAGTATCTCCACCGAAGGCACTTCTAGCAACGATTTCCAATAGATGGATGTGATGGCCATTACGTCTTCGATATTTCCTCCAGGGGTCCAGCCCGTGAACATCTAGAAACAGCTGGAGTGAAAGAGTGCCATCTGATGGACCGGCAGATCGTATGGTGCCGTCTTGCCGTCGTGAATATCGAAAGAAACGTTCAGAAGACTGTCGTGGACAAGTGCGTTGAACGACACGTGATAAGTACCTATCGGCTCCACCCACTGGCGGTTTCCAGCGCCCGCACGCGTATTCGTAGAAATCGAGGCAGGGGTCGACGTCGAGATTCATTCCCCGTTGAAGCTCCTGAATTGTGACGTGGCAGGAGCCGTTCTTCGGTAGGGCACTGCAGGCTTGGGCGAGGTCCTTTACGGCGTCTCTAGAGTGGCAGGCGATGGCCCAGCGCCCGGCGCATTGCTTCGCAGCGTCAACAGAAACGTCATGACGATGATGGCGGTGATGAGAGCAGGAAGGACAATGACGACCATGAACGTGAACGAGAAGGCCCTCTGGTTCATTCGTGTCTTTCTGTCCTGCTCTTTAACTGAAAAAGGTCGCGAATATATTCTTCTATGAATCGCTAGCTGGATTAAGGATTAATAGGATGAGGCAAGTTCCGAGCATAAGTATAACGAGCCTCAACCACTTCACGGAAGCGTCAATGAATGGAAAATAACGAGTTGTAGTTATAAACAGTCGCATAAGGTGAAACAAAGAATAAGAAAAACGTTATTGCCCTTTTCTTGGCATCACAACGGAAGCACGTAGTAACATTGCTCGTTCATCATTTAACCTTGAAGGCACCCACGGCGTATCCCACCATGAACGAAGCAACTAGGAAGAGTTTACATGATGCATTCTTTGGTATTGCATCTGAGTCACTGTGCCCAGCTAACGCAAAAGTAGGCGATAACATTTAAGCCAAATTCAATTGTGTTGTACTGAGCAAGGCGTCATCGTAGAAATCGTGCAGAGTTGGGCAATTTTTACGGTTACACTGTGGTTTCAAGTGCAAACAGACTAGACTACGCTATGGGAACGGGATGTTACCTCATTATTTTCTGGATACACGTAGATAAACATTTAGATTGTTATAATAGTCCGCGTTCAATATAACAGAATGCGTTGGAACATAGCTTACGCAGTCCAAGCAAAAATAACGTTGGGATCTTCAGATGGCAAGTGGGACAATTTCACTTGCCTACAGTTTATCTTAGGGCTGTATATATGCCTCTAGGTGCAGTCAACAATTTCTGGCCCAGGCTGAAGCCTATGACTTTCTGCACTAAACATTATTCGCGTGAGAAAAGCACAGAAGATTTCACACTGCAAAATTGCCGGTACAAAATTTTATATGATATACGAGTCACTCAATATGGAAGAAAATGAAGCTCAAGCATTGCATGAATGATTGGCCTGTAACTACAAGTGTGGGACACACGTTTTCGTGCATAGTGACTTAATTACTGTTATGGCATAAAATAATAAAGTCGCCTTCAACGACAGTAGAGGAATAATGAATAAGTTCAGTTTTTTGCGCCAACTAGCTAGTTACCTTTCATATAAAGCGACTCTGCACTAGTTTTTCAACACTTGCTGTTGGGATAGTTGGTTCAAACCCATATTTGGGAACACAGCGCGGAACAGGACGCAACACAAGAGAACGAAGGTAGACAGGACGGAGCCTGAACTGACAACTTTTATTACAAAAGAAATAAGGTGACCCGTATTTAAGCGGTGCCTATCAGAACACGTGATCAATTCAGGGAGCAAAACACTGCTAAAAAACCTTTCTTGAAGAAAGAATTGGCCAAAGACGACAAAAATGTTATGAGGGATGAGCTCTGATAAATAATTTCTGCTGCATGAAAGTTATCTCCAGTGCCGATAACTAGAAAAAATAGATGAACTTTTAAAAGCAAAAAACACAACAATGTTTCTACAAACAAGAATGTGAACATGGCACTAACCGCATTGAAAAGAGGTAAACAGGTAATTTTGAATGCTAGAAATAAAAACATTGACAGGACTGTGAGCATGACGATAACAGGATAAAAGCCCAACAAAAAACATGGCCAAAAATGATTATCAATGATAAATGACTAAAACACAACCAAAAAGAGGTGAAAATTTTTCGAACTCTGTTAAAATATATACTATCTTGAGAGAAAGGCTACTTCTTATTCTGACAGCAAAATTGAAGGCATGCTTACGCACTGATCATTCATCCTTTGAATGCTGGCAGCTTCCATAATCTCACGTGTTAGCTTATCTACATGTCTCCCTATCAATGAGGTTTTTTCGAATTCTGGTAAGCATCTTGATTCCGCATGTTCACAGTCCCTACAGTGAGTGCCCATATGGCGCGACTTTTGAACGGTTACACTGTATTTGTGTTCTTTCAATCTCTCGTTTAAGCAACGACCCGTCTGTCCAATGTACTCTTTGTCGCAAGACAGAGGAATGGAATAAATAACCGACTTGGAACACTGAACAAAGGGCTGCTGGTGGCGAGTGGTGCAAATGTTCCTTACTTTTTTAGGTTTATTTCCACGATTGCATAGACGTGCTAAACGCTCAGGGGCACCGAAAACTACTTCTAGACCAACTTTTTTTCCAATTTTCCTTAGGTTGTGGGAAATTTGGTGCTTGTATGGCAGAACAACCAAATTGTTTCTGCGCATTTGTTGTTTTTCAGCTAAAGGTCTTTTTGATTTATTCAGCATACCTTCAGCAACAGAGGCCTCTGTTGCTTAACACAGAGGGCCACGACTTGGCGCTGGTCATGATCACTCGGAACGCGGAGAAACACGCGAGGCGGCAGCGCTCCCGTCACGTTTGTTGCTCCTCACTGAAACGGCCCGTGCGCCACCAGGAGACGCTGGAATGTATCCCATCTTACAAGAGGCCATGGCTGAACCGGGGGTGCCTGGATTTGACGTTGTCGAAGCTGCAGCGATCGCGTCCTCAGCCGTGGCTCCAAGCTTACTCTGCTTCTACTTCTTCCTTTGCGGATGCTTGCGCGTGCCGAGACAGAGGCAAAAGAAAAATTACATGCGCCTATCCTGATGATAAGACGAGTGAGCGGAGCTGCCTATTTCGGAGAATAACTGATTAAATGATGACGAAACTCAAAATAAGAGTGGAGATGAGAAGCACTGTGACTGTAAACATGTGGTCACTATTTACATTTAAATATTACCAATATTTTTATTTCATTTGATCGATGCCAATACAAAAAGGCAAAATTAACTTACCACTTTTCGGTGGTCAGTCCCAATGTGGAGTTCGAAGCCATGAGCAAGGCGGTGCCGCATCAGTTTTTGAAACGAATTAAAGCTTATTATCTGAAGCCGTGATGAATGATGAAGTCTGAAGGTTCTATTTTTTTTTCTGTCAAACCGACACTGAGCTCAAGAGACGTATATGAAACTCTGTACAGACGCAAATTCCGGTAATGAAGTGCACAATGACTATGTCAAATTCGAACTGTCTGCCCTGCTACGACATGTCTAAGTACTTGATTTTGCTCCGCCACTGTCAAGAATAAGAAAGCAGTTGGAAACGACGACTTTTCCTTGCACCAAGATGCGGGGCAAAACAATAGCAATAGAACTTTCAATTCGATGTGAGTGCCACTCCACACATGACACAGTATGTCAAAGTTTGTATCGAGCTTCCTGCGCGCCTTCTGCGGTCAGTTTTGGTGTGTACGTAAAATCGTCGCCAGATTTCGTCGCGCTGGAGGGCTTCAGGAAATGAGACTTTCTTGGCCTCAAAAGCTAACATCATTTTCTTGCTCACTGTTTTAAACTCTCCTTCGGGACTAACCATGAAACTGCGGTAATGAAAATGGTAATTAGCAGATTTAAGTTACCGAACTGGATAATTACAGATATTTTAAAAGCATATTGTTTACACCATGCCTGAGAGTTTTTTCGTGCGAATCAGTTTTTTTTTTCTATTTTGAACTAACTTTTTTTTTCAGGAATTCTTGATAACGTTCGCTGAAACAACCAGTTCAAGGCGTAACTTTACAAGCTGCATGAATGTGTCTGCGCGGCCTAGGCATAGCTGTGTGAAACGCATTGAAACAGCCTATAAGGTTCGATTACTTTCACATTTCCATCTGTATTGAAGTCTTAGTTGACAGCTGCTGCCGAATCGTGTCACGTGTCACATGACACGTCTTTACGTGTCACGTGTTCGTGTGACGTTGCACAACAGTACGCCAATCAGTGCCGGCTACGTCAGCTGCCACCTACCAGAGCCACGCCCGTCATTTTTCGTTTTTAACGCTGAAGCCGATAACACCGATGCCGGATTTTCTGTTCAGCCGGAACATTTAATGCTGCAGTATTAATAAGCAATAACAGAGAAGCTGAGGAGATTAAGCTCTTTTTTCCCAATTTACATTGCATTTACGGTTGCTGATGACAATCATTGTCTTCGTAATGCGAAATCAAGGTGCTTGCTATTGCTCATTACTTTGCAGCTCAAGATTTGAGCTACTCATTTCAGAAAAATAATCTTGAACTGTTCTTGATCTTTAGCAGGCATAAAGATGCAAAAAGTCTTAAAATATATAACAATATGTATGTACCTATTTCTCTGTCAAAATATACTAAGCTATTTCTTGAATATTCGTACCAAGAAGTTTTCAAGTCGAGTACTAGCCTAGTTATATTGAAGCTATGCTAACTGTTCATTTCGGAACTTCTAAACACGGAGTACTTTCGGGTCAATGCTCCTATAACTGGGCTAGTTGGTGAACGAATTCAGACATGGTGCTAGCGCACAAGGACACACACTGCGGGTAGGCGGACAGGGCAAACGCTAGTCCTGCCCGCCTACCGGCAAGACTAGCGTTTGTCCTGTCCGCCTACCCGCAGTGTGTGTCCTCCTTGCGCCTGAAGTACTTTCGGGTTGACACAATACTTTTTTTTCTTTATTTCTGCTTTCCTTGTACAGGGAGCGTAGTTGATATAATACTCACCACCAGCTCCTACGTTCGATACAGGTTTATTTGAGCTCCTTCTATGGGTAGCACATTTATATTAAACCTGTGCACTTCTAGAAGGTTGAAACTGGTGTGCAAGGTGCACTTAGATCAATGTGTATTCTCCTTTTTTGTTTTATTTTGACGTTGCTCTTCATTCCGCTTAGTGTCGACACTGCTTAAGGGCCCGGCATCTTAGACGTCGTCGATGAAGAGCCTGGTTGTTGGCCTGCGCCCCTCGTGCTGGTCCCGAGGCCACACGGAGCAGCTGCAGGATCCGCGGATCGCCATGACACCCCAGCCCACGTCCCCGTCAGCCTTAACCACCATTCCGTACGTCCAGATGAGACGCTCACGGCAGCGCGAGTTCCACACCTGCGCATTTTACATGTGACATTACTTTTCCGTAGGTTTATGCTTTCTGCTTTTATTCTCTGCTTGTAGAGGTCTAAGTCTAAAAGCGACATAATTATTGAGGGACGTTGGACAGTACACAGGTGGCACGTGTTTATCCGCTGCAGCTGCGGTTGGGATCGAGCTCCCGTTCTCGAGATCAATTGTCGGATGCCTTAAGCACTGAGCCACAATAACGATGCATTTCTGTCTGATTTTTTATTGCATCGCATGCCTGGGATACCTAGGCAGTCTCAGTCACGGTGGACTTCATCGTGCTGAAATCCAAGCAGTTAGTTCAGCTAAACTGAACAGATGAGGCCTCTAACAATCATAATTTTACAAAGGGAACACCTATCATCATAATCAAATACTACTACATAATTTACTTCTAAAAGATGGCGTTAGAAGCTTATCGCAAACTCTCTAAGTGGGCGCCAGGATGTCCAGAGTTCTTTACAATAGAACACACTATAACATAGAAGAAAAGCTGGAGGCGTTGAACCTCAGCCACCGTGGGAGCTCAAAGTATCATGGGCTGGTGCGCCACCTGGCGCGGGACTGTCGAACATTTTTGGCCACTCGGAGTGGCATTTTTAAAATGCCTCAGCCCGAAAGCGCTATCTCCGCTTATGCATCTGTGTAGCGACACACCGCTTCAGCCAAAAGCTTAAGTACCCGCTCTGGAGATCCGTGCAGAATCCCCCTGAGTTGCGGTTAAGAAGAGAAGATGAACGGTAAGCGCACATCTGCGATTGATTTATGAACTCTTACTGACTAATTCAGTGAGGCCGTCATTGCACCCGCTACCATTTCGGTGGCGGACGACGGCTGTTGCGACGCGTCTTTCTCTCTCATTCTTTTTCTGTCTTTTTTGTCTCTATTTCGCCTCTGTCCACACGAGGAATCGGAGATGGCTCAACACACAGTCAGTAGCATTGTCCGTGCATTCCATTTTCTTTCCTCCTGCAGCACAACAGCACCAATACCAACAACAAACTAAATGAGTTTAGATTAGGAAAGGTCGCGTCTATGGTCGTTTATTCACCACTTCGAAAAGCGACAGCTATGTTACGCGCAGATTTAGAAGCCAGGAGGTGGTCGCTTATTGCATGAAGCTGGAAGTGACTTTTTGAGTTCATTCCCGGGAAATATCAGCATGCTATATATGTACCATCAACCCGTTCATTCCTTACGTGTGATAGGACTGGTCTGCTTCTTATTACATGTTTCTCTTTCAAAAGTGTGTACATGCAGCGTCAGGACATGGTAAGAACAGGCACTTGGCTTACGCAACAGCTGACAACACTAATGTGACGGTTTTGTTTTAAATAACGCCAATAATAAAGTGTTTGAGGTGTAATATTTGGCTTGAAAAATATTTGATCGAAAAATGCGCTTGTTAAACGTAAAAAAAATGCACGGGAAGAAAAGGCCATCTATTATTCTGAGAAAATTTTACGCTTGCATGCTTTTCCTGCTCGTTTTGTCTAAATTCCAGCTAGCATGTCGAATGTTAGGACACCTGAAATTGTAATAAAAAGCTTTTTTGTATTGTTTTTTGCCAAAAGTTGTGCTAATGCAGTGGGGAGCGCCGGCCCATGATGTCTAGAGCCCCCAGGGTGGCTGAAGGGGCCTTTTGGAAGCTCTATGCAAACTCCCGTAGAAAGCGGCGATAGCTTTCTAATTAAGTAATGTTAATAAAAAAAAAATTCGTTGACGCCCTCCTCGGCAACAAAGGGTTGGAGCGCAGTTCAATGAATGTAACACAATGTAACGGTTGTGCATGAGTGTGAATCCGTGCATGGGACGACGCGCGAGGTTGGGTCGCTTTCTTGATCATTTTCATACATTTTGTGACTTTCCTTCTTTGCGATGTTTTGCCGCTTGGACGCTCACGTTGTGTCTATCCGCTGAAAAAGGACTAAGCAGCATGATGTTCATCATCACGGAAGGAGAATTTTGCAGAGGGATGGTTGAACAAACTTATCGCACATAAAACAAAACATTAATACAAACCAACATGGAAACTCTACATATTGCCACGTGCCTAGCGCCGCGCGACAGCCGTGTTTGGGGCCGACGACAACGAAGCGGTGGTTGGCACGAGCGGCGCGCTGGTGCTGGACGCGGTGACTCTGTGTTCGAAACGACAAGCCGACCTCATTCTCGGGTCCTTGGCTACGTGGTACTTTCACGGCTCCCTCGGACTTCAGTCGTGACACTAGTGTCACGTCTCGGTAGAAGACCAAGGAGAACCTAGCGATAGATGGTTTGAATGGTGGACCAGAACAAGTCTTGTGTTCAAGCTTCTTTCACTTCCAGGCTCGCGCTTGTCGTCATCTTTTGCGTCGTCTTCTATGCGGCATTTGCCCCCCTCCTTAGGAGGCATCGTCCCGATGAGAACAAAAGGAAGTAGGAGGTTAAGGTCAGACTGAGTGGTATGGCTTCATACGCACGACGTGGACGACGTCAGCTTGGTGCTGGCGTCGCTTTGATGTCGACACCCCGTCTGGCATCACCTCATAAGTGACGTCGGTTAAACGTCGCTGAACAACATAGGGTCCAAAGTATCGTCGCAATAGTTTTTCGGAGAGTCCACGGCGGCGAATAGGTGTCCAGACCCACACTTTGTCGCCAGGTTCGTACATTACATGCCGGTGTCTCTGATTGTAGCGTTGTGCATCGTGCGCCTGCTGATTTTGAATCCGCACACGAGCTAGTTGGCGAGCTTCCTCTGCACGCTGAGCGAATTCCTCGGCGTCCTGGTCGAGATCATCGGTGTCGGCATTCGGGAGCAACATTGCATCCAGCATAGTTGTTACTGGTCGCCCGTGAAGGAGGCTGAATGGTGTCATGCGAGTGGTGTCTTGGCGGGCCGTATTGTAGGCGAACGTAACGTAGGGAAGTATTTCGTCCCAATTCTTGTGGTTTACGTCGACGTACATGCAAAGCATGTCTGCGAGGGTCTTATTGAGGCGTTCCGTCAACCCATTGGTTTGAGGGTGATAGGCAGTAGTTTTACGGTGACTGGTACCACTGAGGCGAAGAACGATTTCCAAAAGTTCGGCCGTAAATGTAGTTCCTCGGTCAGTTATAATAAGTACCGGAGCGCCATGCCTCAGGACAATGTTCTCAACGAAGAACCTAGCTGCTTCGGCGGCGGTACCCCTTGGCAGAGCCTTGGTCTCCGCGTAGCGGGTCAGATAATCAGTGGCGACAATTATCCATTTATTCCCGGCTGTAGACGTCGGAAATGGTCCCAGGAGGTCCATGCCAATTTGCTTAAAAGGTGTCGCTGGCACTTGAAGAGGGTGGAGTAGGCCAGCTGGTTTTACTGGGGGTGATTTACGGCGCTGGCAGTCAATGCACGTACGTACATAGCGTTTCACTGTCGCCGGCAGTTTTGGCCAGTAGTATCCGTGCTGTACTCTAGCCAACGTGCTCCAAGCACGGGAGCATCGCGTCCAACATCGTGCGGGCCTCTCTGCCATATACGAGACGGAACGGCGTAAACTTCGTGGTTTCCTGCGGCGCCGTATTGTAGGCGAAGGTGACATACGGCAGGATCTCGTCCCACATTTTATGCTCAACGTCGATGTACATTGAGATCATGTCCGCCAAAGTTTTGTTTAGTCGTTCCGTTAATCCATTTGTCTGAGGGTGATACGCTGTTGTTGTGCGATGCTCGGTATGGCTGAGAGTTAAGGTGTCCCGCAGTAGCCGAGCTGTAAACGCCTTTCCTCGGTCAGTAATGATGGTCGACGGTGCACCGTGTCTGAGCACAATGTCGTTCATAAAGAATCGAGCAACTTCGCCGGCAGTACCTCGGGCAAGGGCCTTCGTTTCAGCGTAGCGTGTTAAGTAGTCTGTGGCGACTACAATCCACTTGTGTCCGTTCGAGGATAAAGGAAATGGGCCTAAAAGGTCCATGCCCACTTGTTCGAAGGGTGTGAGGGGCGGTTCTATAGATTGTAACATACCGGATGGCTTGAGCGTGGGTTTTTTTCGTCGCTGGCATTGTCGACAGGTCTGTACGTAACGTCTAACGCTCGGAGAAAGATGTGGCCAGTAGTAGTTCTGCCGGACTCGGTTTAGGGTGCGTGTAAAGCCAAGATGCCCTGAAGTTGGTTCGTCGTGGCAGGCCAGGAGGATTTCGTGCCTTAGATCAGCTGGTATGACTAGCAGGTATGTTTTCGCACTCGACGTAGAATTCTTCTTATAAAGCACCCCATTGCGGAGGCAATACGACGACAACCCCCGAGCAAGGTGCCGGGGTATTGTAGGATGCCCACCTTCAAGATGGTCAATAATCAGTCGCAGCTCGCCGTCGGCACGCTGTCTGGAGGCGAGATCGGACGTAGTGACTGCTCCGAGGAAGCTATCGTCGTCGGTGGCATCTGACGAAGGAGGGCCGACGGGCGCGCGGGACAGGCTATCGGCATCGGTGTGCTTCCGGCCAGACTTATAAATAACATCGAAATCGAACTCCTGTAGGCGCAATGCCCAACGTGCTAAGCGGCCACAAGGATCCTTTAAGTTTTTCAGCCAACACAACGAGTGATGGTCAGTGATGACGCGAAACGGTCGGCCATAAAGGTACGGGCGGAACTTGGCAGCGGCCCATACTACCGCCAAACATTCTTTTTCAGTGGTGGAATAGTTACACTCAGCACGGGAAAGTGCACGGCTGGCGTAGGCAATTACTTTCTCGACCCCGTCTTGGTGCTGAACTAGAACGGCACCAAGGCCGACGTTGCTCGCATCCGTGTGTAATTCTGTGTCGGCATCATCGTCGAAATGTGCCAGGATCGGGGGTGACTGGAGCCGGCGTCGTAACTCGTCGAAAGCCATCTGCTGCTCGGCGCCCCAGGAAAATGATGCGTCATCTCGAGTCAGGAGAGTCAGAGGGCTGGCCATCTGTGCAAAGTTTTTGATAAAGCGACGATAATAGGAGCACAGCCCCAAAAACCGTCGGACTGCTTTTTTATGGGCGGGGACGGGAAAGGCAGCAACGGCAGCAAGATTCTCAGGGTCAGCTCGGATGCCATCAGCACTCACGATGTGTCCAAGAAACTTCAATTCGGTGAACCCGAAGTGGCACTTTTGAGGCTTGAGAGAAAGGTGGGCAGACCGGACAGCTTCGAGAACAGTTCTCAGGCGGCGTAGGTGTTCCGTGAACGTCGGTGAAAAAATTATTACGTCGTCGAGATAAACAAGGCATGTCTGCCACTTAAGACCTGTGAGCACAGTGTCCATCATCCGCTGGAAGGTGGCAGGAGCACAGCAGAGCCCGAATGGGAGGACGCGGAATTCATAGAGCCCATCTGGTGTTACGAAGGCAGTTTTTTCACGGTCCCTCTCATCAACTTCAATTTGCCAATAACCACTCCTGAGGTCAATGGAGGAGAAGTACTTGGCTCGGCGAAGTCGGTCGAGAGAGTCATCAATCCGTGGTAGCGGATAGACGTCCTTCTTTGTCATACTGTTCAGTTTCCGATAGTCAACGCAGAAACGAAGTGTTCCGTCTTTCTTTTTAACGAGGACTACAGGCGAGGACCATGGGCTGCTTGAAGGTTGAATGACGCCATCGGCGAGCATCTCCTTGACTTGCTGTTGGATAGCTTCTCTCTCCCGAGGAGACACACGATAGGGCTGCTGATGGATGGGTCGAGTGCCTTCATGCGTGATAATCCGGTGTTTAATGACCGACGTTTGCTGCACCTTAGATGAAGACGTGAAGCACACACGAAACTCCAGCAATAGATCCTGAAGTTGCCTCTTTTCAACGGAGGAAAGGCTAGAATTGATGTCGACAGCGTGTACGGCATCATCCGGTTCAGTGCTAGGCGTAGCTTCCTCTGAAGCAAAACATTCGGCGACTTCGTGCAGATGGTCGACGTAAGCAATGACAGTGCCACGGAACAGGTGTCGATGTTCATTGGAGAAATTGGTGACAAGTACCTCCGTCTCTCTTCCACGAAGGAAACAAAGACCTCTTGCCACAGAAACTCCCAAGGCGAGTGAGAGGGAGACATTAGGCTCAACAACCCGGAGGCCGTGATGTGGCTCGTCACAAGTAACTCTGGCGAGGATGCTGGCGCGTGGTGGCACTGTGAGGCTATCATCGGCGACTCGCAGCGTGGAGTGGGACCCGCGGTACTCATGCTTTTCAGTGGCCAGTTTGGCGGAAAACGTCACCAAGCGGTTCGGTAGATCTATAGTGGCACCGTGCTCACGAAGGAAGTCGATGCCAAGAATAACATCACGAGAGCATTCGCGTAGAACGAGAAAAGTCGCAACAAAGGTGCAGCCTCTCACCGTAACCCGGGCTGTACACATACCCAGTGGTGCAACCACATGTCCGCCTGCCGTACGTATGTCTGGTCCGTTCCATGGCGTCATCACCTTTTTCAGTGTCCTTGTAAGCCGCCCACTAAGGATAGAATAATCGGCTCCCGTATCAACTAAAGCGCTGACCTCCTTCGTGTCGACGATAATAGGGATGTCCAGGGAGACCCGGCCAAGACCAGGGCCTGTCGACGTCGGTTCGGAGTGAAGTGAACGGTGTGGTGGCGGAAGCTGGACGGCTGTTGGGTGGTCGGCGTCGGGACAATTCAATGTCGACGGCAGGTCGGAGTGAAGGAAGCGGTGCGGCGACGGGAGCTGGGCGGCAGTTGTGTGGTCTGCGTCGGGGCGATTTAAGCGATACGGCGGTGATAACTGGTCGGCGATGCGGACGACGTCACGGCCATCTGGTCTGTGCGGTGAAAACTGGACAGGAATTCGGCGTTCGACGTCGGGGCGAATCGAGCGGTGCGGCGGTGGAAGCTTTACGGCGAATCGGTGTGCGGCGGCCTCGCCCCCAAAGGTCGCCGGAGCTAGTTTTCCCGATGAGGACTCGAGGAACCATGGCGTCCAGCGGTATACCGTGACCCAGAGGGTGAAGAGCGACGAGGCGAAGGCGAGCGCGACTCGCGACGAGGAGAATGTGGCAGACTGGCGGGTGACGTACGCTGGCGGGTTACGTACTCGGCGATGTCCTGAGGCCGCTGACCAGGCCGTGGACGAGGGCTGTTGGGGGAAAATCCCCTAAGGCCCATCTGACGATAAGGGCACTGCCGGTACAGATGACCTGCCTCGCCACAGTGGTAGCAGAGAGGGCGGTTATCTGGAGCGCGCCAGAGATCAGTTTTCCGGGGCGCCTGGCGCCGATCTTCCCAAAGGGGCAGCGGTGCCGCAGCGTGCACAGCGACCTGAGGTTGCGTGTAAGGCGAAGGGGTGGGTAGCAGGGCTGGGCGGCGTGTGACATCAGCATAAGTCATCCGCTCGGTGGGGCCCGGGGGTGGTGGTGGAACGACTGTACTTGTTGGTGGCGTGAGTGCATTCTGGACCTCTTCACGGATGATGCTGGCCAGGGAAGCTGCGCCAGGAGCTCCATGAACTTTCTGGAGCTCCTCGCGAATCACGGTGCGAATGAGGTCGCGAAGGGAGCTCATATCTGCCCCGGGATTGTAGTCGGTTCGGTCAGACGGCGGTAGTGTGGATATGGAATTCAGCGGCCGACCGTACTGGCTGCATCGCTGCTGTAACAGTTTCTCCATGGTCACAGCTTCAGCCAGAAACGCCGCGACGGTGGTGGGTGGGTTCCGCACGAGGCCGGAAAAAAGCTGTTCTTTGACGCCGTGCATCAGGTGCCGAACCTTCTTCTCCTCACTCATGGACGGGTCGGCGCGATGGCAAAGGCGCATGACGTCTTCAACGTACATTGCGACCCCCTCGTTCTGACGCTGAACTCGAGAGGTCAGGGCACGCTCGGCATTCTCTCGGCGGTCACTGTTGGCGTACGTACCGAGGAGCTGACTTCGGAAGGCCGGCCACGTAGAGAATGTGGCCTCGCGGTTCTCGAACCATGTCCGAGCAGCGTCTTCAAGGCTGAAGTAGACGTTCCGCATTTTCGCAGCGTCGTCCCAGCCGTTAAACGTCGCGACCCTTTCATAGTGAGCTAGCCAGTCCTCGGCGTCTTCAAACTGCTCACCGTGAAATGGTTTAGGGGTACGTGGGGTCTGAAGGATGAGACAGGACGAAGGGGTGGAAGGGACAGTCATGGTACGGGCGGGCGGTGTCGTTGCCACAGCCAGAGTCTCTTCGTCAAGAGGGAAGGCCTCGGGGGACAAGCCTCGGAGCCGTCGGCTGGTACGATGAACCGGAGTGGTCACGAGAGGCGGCCGCGTAGGGTCGTCCGCAGGAGAAGGGATCATCGATCGCACCTCCACCAGTGTCACGACTGAAGTCCGAGGGAGCCGTGAAAGTACCACGTAGCCAAGGACCCGAGAATGAGGTCGGCTTGTCGTTTCGAACACAGAGTCACCGCGTCCAGCACCAGCGCGCCGCTCGTGCCAACCACCGCTTCGTTGTCGTCGGCCCCAAACACGGCTGTCGCGCGGCGCTAGGCACGTGGCAATATTATTCCAAAACGTGAGAGCCACTGAAAGACACCTCTCACAACTAGCGTATGGAGCCCTCAAAGAGGGCTAATTAACGGCATGGATACCAATATATTCTTAACTTCGCTATAGGCACAGCAGATGTTATACTACACTAAGGCCCGGGATCAAAGTACCTTTGTGTCGATTCCCATGCACTCGCGCGGTTCATCAATGAGGGCTTCGTCCTCCTCGACGACACCGGGCTCAGTCCAGTTCATCTGCCTTTTCGACCTGGGCTTGTGATCGCAGAACGTCTCATAGAAGTACTGGCGCACGATGGTTCCGTTGTAAGGAATAGCGGACAGAACCTGCATTAATCGGTTGATGGATTAGCCTTTTGAAGGCTTGAATGTTTGATAAAAAACAATTACGTGATAACTCGTTAGCTCGCCAACGTCCTCTAGCCTAGCGACATTTATTTAACACTCCCTATCAAAAGAGTAGAAGAGGCAATCTCTTTAATGGGGGTTGGGGGAATCGGAGGTGAACTTCCTAATTTTCAGACGTAGAGTAAGAGTAATGAAAATTAGCACTGACTTGAAAAAGCATATAAAGGTCAGATTTAAGGTTTCACATTGATAACTTCAGCACTTTTTGTTTTATCGTTTATATGTTGTTCATATGTTGCCTGCTCATGGAGACCCTAGCACGAAAACCAAATGGGCCATTAGTATGTAAATGATGTTAATATTTACAGCACATTTGTAATTCCCTTTTAAACTTCCCTGCTTTTTTTCAAGCAGACAGCATAATAATAATAATAATAATAATAATAATAATAATAATAATAATAATAATAATAATAATAATAATAATAATAATAATAATAATAATAATAATAATAATAATAATAATAATAATAATAATAATAAGAAGAAGAAGAAGAAGAAGAATAAGAAGAAGAATATAAGTAGTAATAATAATCAATCTTTATTTAATGTGCGCAGGAACAACCATGTGGTCTTCGTGCTGCAGCACAGTTTTAAAAAAATGCACACACAAGTTTTACACACACAGATAGAACACAAAAGAAGAAATAAATAACACATGAAATGAAACTGAGACGAAAAGTGTCATTGAAAGAAAGAAATCAATGAGTAGCATGTCTTATATACACAGTGAGAGAATTGTTGAGCACATCACGAAAAAAAAAAAAGATAGATAGAGAAAAAAACAACAACAAATTACTGACATTAATTATAGTAATATAGAAATATACATAAAATAAACAACCATTCCAAGCGCAACAAGTGCGTGGTACTTAAAACACAGGCTAGTAATACAAGGAAATACAATAAAGAAATATAATTGAACACGGGACAGTAAGATTCAAATGTAAAGTTTAAAGTTAAAATATAAATAAGAAACGGATAAAAAGCAGTTCAAGATACAGACAGCATTGAACAGGAGAAAAAGCAAAAGGTGAAGTAAATACAATATTTTAGGCTAGAAAGTGGGAGTTATATGTGATAAAGTACTATTTCGAATACAACGGTACGAACACCTAAGATAAATTAACAGAGCGAGTTTTGGAAGATGTCAAGGTGAGGACGAAAAGAGTTAAATAACCACTGCATTCTGTCCAGAGGGGAACGGGAATGAAGAGTCGGAGAAACCTGAGATGGTCTGAATTCCCTCATGCTCTTTCGCGCAACGCGCAGTAGGATGTACTCTAAGAGCTGAGGGCACATAATGTGGCCATGAAGGAGTTTGTACAGAAAAATGACATCAACTCTGGCACGATGGCAGTGAAGAGAAGGAAGATTCAGTTGGGTGCTCCTGGTGGAGTGAGAGGCAGAAGTTGCGCAGGGAAAGCGATATCGACATATCCGTAAAAAATATTTTGCACTCTGTCAACCTTGTCCAAGTTCGATTTGCAAGTGCCATTCCACACAACCGACGCGTACTCCAAGTGCGGCAGGCATATGGACAGATACAGTTTGAAGAACGGAAGTGGAGTACGAAACTCTCTCAAAAGTCTGCGAACGAATCCGGCTGTGCGCATAGCCCGCTGAGTAATGCGCTTAGTATGAGAGGAGAAGCTGAGGGTGCGGTCAAGGAGTACACCAAGGTCCTTAATTTCATCAACCCTGTCCAACAGCCCAGAATTCACAGAATAATGGTAGAGAAAGCTATGTGCTTTACGAGTAAATTAGACAACCTTAGTTTTGGAAGAATTGAAGGTAAGTGGATTCTTCGCACACCAATCAGAAAAAGCAGATATGTCCGATTGCAACAACAAGCAATCATGAAAGCAATGTATTACCTTGAATATTTTTATACCATCAGCATAAGAAAGAAACGAGGAGTTCTTGATCGCTGAGGAAACATTGCCCAGCCCAATTCTTTGCCTTAGCGCAACCGCACACATGGATACGGTTGTAGACTCGGACTGCTACATATCCTACCCTACTAGTCGCCCAATACTCAGACCGATTCTCCTCCTCATGCAGACTGCGACAAACTAGGAGACTTCCCACACATCTTTCTTACATGCCCCACTTTTCCTCATCCCCATCACCGAACCTCGCAGAGTCTAACTGGGAGTCTCTTATGACCTGCATCTCAAATCAGACCAGCGCAGGATCATCGCGTGTCATGGGGAGGATTGCGCTTCAAGGAATTCATTTTCTCCTGTAAGGGTGTCTCCTGTGTTTTAAAGGAGCACCCAGGTGTCACGCAGGGGCTTTGCCTCCACTATTTGTATATATGGAAATAAAAGTTTCTACCACCACCGCGCCGTAGGGGAGGAGAGTAAAGTGGCAGTGAAAGCGGAAATAGAGAAAGGGCCGCCGTAATGAAGGGCTTCGGTGTTATTTCGACCACCTGGGGATCTTTATCATGCCCTGACATCGAACAGCACACGGACGCCTCTTCGTTTCACTCCCATCGAAACGCAGTCGCCGGCGGTCGGGATCGAACTCGGGTACTCCGCATAGCAGCCGGACATCTTAACCACTGCACCACAGTGGCGGGGCATGTTCCTGATGTCCTGTCAGTATTGTGTGAGTAGTTAGCGTAGGTCTAAAAAAAAATTAGCTTTCACATTAATGTCGTGTACTTAGATATAAGGCATATTCTAAGTAATTTCAGTGTGTAGCCTCGACCAAAATTATGCGAGGCACGCCGAGAACAAATTCCCGCCATCACTAGGCAGCGAAAGTTCGTTGTACAATAATACGCACGCAAATTTCGCCGGTGTGGTCGCATATGGCATATGTTGCAAGAAAAGACAACATTAGTCTTTAAGAAAGGCTTTTAAGCTCAATGCGTTATGAACTGGGTTCACAGCGGCATGATCAAACACGACCCCGCCAACTACATAACATCCTACAAACGCTAACGCCGGATGTACGATCCATAGCGGGTACGATGTACCCGCTATGGATGTATCTTAACGATATATCTCTTAGGAAACATATCTGATAATCAGCGCTGCGTGTGTCTTTGCGCCTCTTTCCTTGCAATTCTCATTGATTTAATTGCTGCCACCAAAAAGTTAAGTAATCCTTATCTCTACGATTGCAAGCTCTTTTCTTTCTTTGCCCGATTCATAACCGCGAAATATTTGTCTCCCTATCGGGCCCGTGGTACGCGAAAATGTAACTTTTCGGAGCATATAAGAAAGCAGATGGCGTCAATGGCGCGTTCTGAACGAACCTTAATCGTTGTTCCATAGGTGTCGCGGGCTTCTGTGAGAGACACCCAGTCGCTCGTGCTAGGGCAGACGTCCACAGCAACCTCGCGTCCTGTCGAAAGGCTTCGTCCAGAGCGACCCGAGCCACTATTCTTCTGAAAAATTAAATCTTGATAAATAAAGGTCTGGATTATGTTGTTCACTTTTTTTTTTGTATAAGTTTAAGTTCAATGAGTAGTTGCCTGCTGCTGTTCTTTAAATGGAGCCTGCGGCCTTGTGAAGCCGTGTTTGACAGCTTTTCTGCAACTTCTCGTTCCACGCACTTCTGAGGCAGAAATAAATTGAATAATAATACTGTTACGATGAAATAGTGAAGGGGGGTTTTTTTACAATACAGATGGGAGCAGAACAAGGTGAGACCTACTGGCTCCAAAACATCACCGCTTATTCCTTCTTTCTTCTCTTCTGCCACACAATACCTCGTCTTCGTCAGTTTCTGTTTAGATTGCATAATGTGATGTTTTTAATTCTTAATAGCCGCGAAACCAGCTGTGACCACAGCCAAGGTGACGGCATGAAAACGGTCAATTACCTTCACCGTAATCATTTTCTGCCTTCAGTTAGTTTATGTTGCCTTTAGCAGAAACCAGTGAGGAGAAAGAAGTTGCGGGATCCTACCGTTGAGGAAACGGAATTACTTCTTCATTGTACAGCTAAGAAGCAAACCACCGCACCTACAGAATTACAGCTGTTGCTCACGTTGAATTTCATATATAGATATAATTACTGTTTTCAGTCATGCGATTAAGTCTTTCTCGACCGAGTTCGTTAGTTTTCTGTTGTGGGTATTCACGTAACATCTTTTCAAGTGTTTCAGAACAGCGTGGTTATGTTTTACCTTCTTTTACGTAGACACCTTGTGTGCACCCGAATTCAAGGTTAGTTTTAAATTTACTTTCATTCCAGTTAAGAAGGAGGGCTATGGACGCTTTAGAAGCAATGCAATAATGCTTTGTGCATGCGTACAGTATCCTGTTTTGACTGACTGCAATTCGGCATTTGAATGACGGCCAATCGTCTGCGCCCTGTAACACGTGTATCATGAAGTACAGAAGTAGAAAAGGCCTACTTACGTTCACTAATTTCTTATCCTTTTGTGAAACCCCGGAAGAAAATGGGAAAGAAAACGTAATCATTTGAGGCTGGCATATAAGGTTTAATGTCCTGAACCGACTCAGGTACTCAGACGCATATTTATGAGACTATACAGTGAATTCATGGGGTTTAACGTCCCGAATCGGCTCTGGCTATCAAGGACGATACAGCGGAAGCCTTCAGAAATTTTAGCCACTGGGGTTGTTTACCGTTCACTGACATCGCACAGCACCCGGGCGTCTTGCTTTTCAACTCCATCGAAATGTGACTGTCACACAAGCATCGAACCTTAGTCTCCTGGCTCAGAAGTGGAGCGGCCAACTACTCAGCCGCCGCAGAGGTTTCAGCGTATTTTGCCTCACACAACAAGTTTAAGCAGCCACTTCTACTGGAGGCCTTCATTTTTAAGCAATACACAATGTGTGATAAGCAGTTTGAAGTTAAGCTTGAATAAAACGAGCAGGAAATGAGTACAGCTGGCAGCTCTTTTTAATTGTCTCAAAAAATGTATGAGAATATTGAGACCATATTTGTATTCGCAGATCAAAACACTAATCCAGTTGTCGTCTGCTGTAGAAACGTCGTGCTTGAAAGACGATATTTATTCACTGCCGCCCTGGTCTAAGTCGCTGACTGTTCACATGGACATTATAAAATACCCACGAAAACTTCTCTAGCACATTTAGAACATTTATTAATCGAGGAATTTCCAGGGACATAGGATACTCAGACTCATAATTTACCTCAGTGAAACTGAGCAGTATACAACATGCTTCCGAATGCCGGCGCAATAGGTCAAACATGCAGGAGGAAAAGCACTGAAAATTGTAATCGAGGGAATTCACTCTCGATTTCGGGAAAATTGCGATTTCCAATTTATGACACGTCAATACGGGCAAATACACGCACTCGTGGATAAGTAGGTGACTTGTTGTGCATATCATCTCGTTTTTACAGATCCTGCAATCTGTTTTCCAGCCCTGATAAAATCAATTTCCACATAGAGGGCCTCAATAGAGAGATTTAGCAGAGAGGAGGCTTACTAGATTAGGCGTAGGCGTGTGCGGGTTTAACGGACACTGCTAACACACGTGCAGTGACCACATCCTGCCTCTCTCCTGTTATGGCTCGCGCATATAAATGCAGGGGAGGGGGGGAGGGGGGCTGGTCAGGCAAACCTCTATATGTCTACGTTAGTAGGTCTCCTATATGCTAAATATCTGCATATGCTTGTCATTTCATATCTTGAACAATGTTTGATAGTGCCCCTCCTGCTGGGACCATACATGTTCTGCAGTATTTGAAATAAAATAAACAAATAAGTGAAATAAAATTATTCGGAAACTTGATACCATTCAACTCTGACCGAATTAGGTTTTTCGAAACAAAATTTGTCCACACTAGCGACTGCTGCTCGTCCGGTTCAAAGAGTGCAGCACATTTTGTAGGCACAACCAGTGTGAACGAGAAGACGAGCAACGAATTTAAAATGCAGGTACAAGGAAAATCACTTTGACAACGATATGCTTCGAACCCATCTTTTGGTGTTCTTCTTTTGCCACTATTTGTCGTGTTGACAAAGTTCAGAATCTTTACATCTCCGTGCCTGAACTGTTGTACTCTAACAACTATCACAATGTACTTGCTTCTCCCTTGGCCGTTATTTAGTACTGACCTTTCCGCGCGCACATTATGATCCTGTTTAAAGATAAGATCTTGTTTTCCACTTCACTTTCAGTTATAATGAGTTTAATTTGATGCTTTTTTGCCAGCGCTCTTGCGAATTTGAACAAAATTATTCTGACCTAACGATCAATTCTTAGGCGTTACCGGCGCTATCCGATGTTTATTCTGACATACCGCAAATATTAGTGCGAATCGCATACATTTTCGTTACGCCTTGAAACTTGAAAATGTTGCTGAATTTAAAATGCATTAACAATTAATTGGGGCTCATGACCCTTTCCAGTAATAGGCTCCAAGAAAGAAAGGTGAACTAAATTAGAGTCCGGGTAACTTTACCTGGAATACGTCCAATATTTGCTTGAAACACCCCCAATATCAGATTTCTGCATGCGTAAAGAAGAATGCTTACCTCGATTAAATGAGTTGGGCCCAGATTTGGCTTTGTGGGAGAAAACCGTGCATACCCCATTCTAACTGGCAAGTTAACTTCCTTCTCGAAGCTCCTCTTGAACTTCTGGAACTCTTCTGAATCAAACGGGTCTTCTGCAGGCAAGCCGTCGGCGTTTACTGAGAGAGGCGAATACCTTCCTGCACCCTTAGGAGAGAAATGATACGGATTCCGGAAACTGCTAGAACCTGCACTGTAATGGGGCCGCCCAAGCATGTTCACAAACTCCGGGGAGTAAAGGTTAATTCTGGGGTCGACTCCTGTTAGATCTCGAAGTGTTCCTTGGCGCCCGTTCTCCATGTTGCGTTCAGAATAATAGATCGAATTCCTCGCGGAACCGAAATTTCCACTCGACCGAGTCAATGTATCTGGCATGCGACCACTGAGATCCTCATCCATACTTCTTCGCTTCGATGCTGGGTCCGTTAGTTTCAAACCAAAGTCGTCATTATGGTCTTCATGCCATAAGGCTTTGTCGTGGTCTGCTTTGGACAGCAGTTCCAATGGTTCAGGTGATGAGTGCTTGTGCACTTTTTGGTTGGCAGATTTTGCGAAGCGGGGATATTTCTCCAGTGCTGCCGTTCCGTGCCGTCTTAGAATGCTGATTCTATCTTTTAGTTCATTTCTCAAATGTTTTGCTGCGAGTTTCTTGCAGGTGGCTTCGTCACGATAGGCGAGACAAACGAGTTCGACGCGTTGCTCATGCGGAAGCTCCAACAGGCGCAGGTCTCCGTCCGGGTTGTACGTCTTGTGGTCAAGGAAGTAGTCTTGGGTCACTGAAGAGGGCTCCTGATTTGCGTCATATGCTTCCCTGGATGCGTCATAGGCAGCAGAGTGACTGTCAGGCAAGGCGTCAACCAAGGATGTCCCGCTCGCCTCAGGACTCAGGTAAGTGCATGCCGGTGTTGTGACGGTCAAGAATACCGCCAGTGATACTGTGGCAGTGCGAAGAATCTAGCCAGGCAAAAGAAACAAATAAGTACTACTGACAAACTTGGTTAATTAATGGGGATAAAAGCGCTCATTGATTTTAGGGAGGATGGGCCGCGCAGGTGCCCGGGCTCTGCACGCACTAAGCTTTATCTAAGACCAGTTTGGTGTGAGTGCTAGGAATCGAGGTGCTGGGCTGTTGAACTCTTTAGGAAGGCACAAAGACAGGTAGACCTATTAGAGATTCCTATGTGTTCCTTAAAGAAATTGTAATTTTTGCGGAGAAATAGGCATAACCTTAAAAAATTACGTCACGCGGGAAGGAGTTTCTTCAATAAAGCAAGGTGACATTTTAGACAGTTCGTGACAGAGAACGACAATACAGAAGTTTGCGTTCCTCGCAAAAGCATGCTCTCATATTCAGAGCTGTACGCAGAGCGTTACAAATAATACAAAAATGTAATCATATATTACTTTAATGGCCACGTTTTCCAGCCAGTTTTAATTATTCGATTACTTTCTTTGAGCACAAAAATTCTTGATATGCTTGAATTTTTTCTGTAATTAATTACTCATAAACAGTTATTCTTTGTCCAAAAAAAAAAAAAAAACGCTATGACCAACGCTGCCGCGTTGATATCAATAACATCAGCGTAAAGGAAAACACTAGGAAAATAAAGGAAAATTCCTTTCGTGACAGATTAAAAATGCACCGGCTGCGAACTGCATGTTGAGGCAACTACGGTATCGCCGCCGTCTCCTACGACAATTGGCGTGTCGCGAGGTGTTATGCTCTCGCTCTGTTGGAAATCCAGGGCCCTGCCAGATTGTGTAGTATTTCACATCTCACTAAATAGAACCCACTAAACACACAGAGCAGGAAGGTTCGGATATAACTCGAGACGGCACACACAGCAAGAATTTATTGTAAACCAATACTACGGTGCTAGAGGGTCTTGTGCAAGAGAATGTGCAAAGATGTTTATAATACGTTATACTACTCTTCCTTGCAGCGCATACATAGATGGAGTGTTCAGTGCAGCTGCTGTTCCTTCGACAAAGAAATATGAAAAAAGAAATAACGTGATAACTTTGAAAAACGCTTCTGTGAAACTGAGAGCCTATTACAAGATACCAGTGCAAGCCACCCTAGCTGACTCTGGTCCGAGTAAGTTTGTGAATGGGAATAAAAGCAAAGCAACAGCAATCAATTGCTCTTGTGTGATTATTCAGTTACTCTTCTGATAAATTAATGGAGCGCTACCATCAGTTACGTATCAATTATTGTCATTTTTGCTGCAAACACTAAATTATTTTCTGTTACACGTAGAAGGCCGTTTATAATAACTTATATAGTTATGAAAAATATACAGGAGCCCTACGTCATGACCATAATTTGATATTCTGAAATGCAACTCGGAAAGTAGCGCCAAGTATAAAGAAAGAACATTTTATACATAACAAATGCGCAGCTTTCATCTTTGGGAGTCGTGGAAAATTAAAAAAAAAAAAGACTTTATCCCAGCAACTCAATGATTTCGGGGCGCCTAATTCATCCCGGCGGTCACATGTTTACAGCCTAGTGTTGCATCTTCGTATTTTTATTTTTTCCTACTATACATTTTTTTCCGAAAGGAGCCGTCTTTCAGCTAGAAAGTACCTTTAAAAAAAATACTGAGAAAATGGCATTTTTAATTCTACTCGGTCTCATAGATTTTAGTGTCCATATGGGTGCCGATTATGTACTTGACGGATGACACCAACAAATCAAGAAGTATGGCTGCATTCTAAAGGGAAGCTTGACTTTTCTGTAGGCCATATCGAAAAACAAAGCGCAGCCAATACATAGTGAAGAGCACTGAGCAGCATAACGTCCAGTACTCAAACCTAAGCTATATATGCTTTCATTAGATTTAATCAAATAAACGACGAAGTCTTTCCGTCCACAAGCCGAATAAAGTCTGTTCTAACACTGCGCACGGTAACGAGTGTGGCGTCATGACCACGTACAGTAGGTTCACCGAGTGCATACAAAGACAGGGTTACCAGCCAAACTTTCTGCACTTGATGTTCAAGTGTAGTTACTAAATTGAACCAAACAAAGGAAAAATACAGCAGTAACACGAATAGGTATTGACATATGAGGAACAGCGCAAACAAAGAACAAACACATTTCTTCACAAGATGCTTCACCATTTAGCCTGCCAATATGTTTTCACGCAAATATATATTTGTGTCCAAACTACGGGAAAGAAAAATGAAACTACCTTTCTGAACGCCTCGAAAGACTTCATGCTTGCGGCGCGGAATTGGCAGGCAGCGTGGCAGCGTGGAGAAAAACGAACTGCGTTGACCCAAATCAGCGTGTCGCTGTCAGGATCAACATAATGCTTACAGATGAACTTGCGTGGAGCGACTAAAAGCAATGTTCCAATGAGCGGTCAGCTGAAGCGGTTTTATACTTAGGAGCGCCCAGCATCAACTCCACCTCTTTGGGAACGCCTCCTTGTTCCCCAGGGCATCATCTCTCCACCAGTGTTTTCATGCAGCCACGTTTAATTGGCGAGGCTCTACGCTTAATTGTCACTTTTTTTATCTTGACAGCAATGCAAGTTTTTTCTTATATGTTTAGTTCTTTCGCCACACAAGAGAAATAAAACTTTTCTCACATTTTCCTAGCTTGTGTGCTGTACCCGTGAACTCCTATTCAATGGCCCTAAGCGCCCATTGCCTCCGCGCTGCCCTTGGGTGTCTGTTTGCAGCAGGCTGAAGAAGAACTGGAACATTATTTTTGTTCTTCATGATGCCTTATTTTGTAAAAATATCCGACTGCGTACATATCATTCTCCTCAAGCGTGTTCCCTCGTGTGCTCGTTAAGAAGTTTGCTGTGTGGACTAATTAAGAGTTGCACCAAGATTTTGGCGTGTTGTAACATCACTTTTGCGGTCACTTTTATGCACAAATATGGAGAGTTCACGGGTTATGAACGGCTAGTTCCAATTATATTTCCGTGCAAAAAGGTTCTCAAGAACTGCAAAGGGTAACTTTGAAAGTGTCAGAGCAACTAGACCATTGTCCTCGATTCTGGTCACGTGTAAAACTGGTCAACATAATTAATTTCAGTGCTACTTCAAATGCGAAAGGGAACAGACGGATAGGCAGTTAGGTTGCTAAAATACCTGCATGTTCATGTTTCTTTACGTTCGTATTATGTTTCCTTTGAATCCACCTAGGCAGCCAAAGCCTTGGAAACAAAGCTCCAGTGAAAAAGCTTCAGTGTGGAAATTCAGGACAACGTAAGTTTTTTGTTAGTCCAGAACGTTTATTGCTATCGAGGAGCGCTTAAAAACATTCGCTCTAGCACACCAGCATATTTGCTCAAACACTAAATTTCCTTTCTCCTGTGACCTACTGTGCTTCCTGTATACCGTATAAAAAAACGCCAGTTCCCTGTGGCCGACCTGGATGCTACTACGGTGAAACCACGTACCTGTTTCTTGCTTGACATACCATTTCAGGGAAGAAAGGCCGTCTGCGGCGTTAAAATTCTCTGTATCCACAGCATCTTCAAGGCACACCGCAGTAACAGAATGTAGTTGCTCAGTTTCTCACAAAAATGAAGAATTTTGTTTAATCTTGTTCACAGGTTCCTTCATCACAATAATGGCTGATGGAAGCTACCATACTGTGAGAGGAGACCTTTTTGAGGGCAGGAAATACGAATTTTCCAACTCTTGTAAGCAAGAATATTCTTTTCGCATTTTCTACACTACAGCGAAGAAAGACACCATAGAAGAATCGCGCAGGTTTTAGACCTGCCATTGTATTTATTGAACAATCGCCAGGAGTATTTGCGAAGCCATCCAATGTCATTTACAGAAACCAAACAGTTCCGGTATCAGAGATATGTATTAGTCACGCTGTCGAGCATTGCACCTTCCAGTCCATGGCAGGTGAACACTTTCTAGTGCGGCAGTATCACTCAAATGAGGAAGGTTATTTTAAACATTTAGTGTCCTTGCACGCGCAAGATGCTCCTGGCAAGAGCAGTGAAAAACTGCTTGCCCTGCAAATGACCTGACTTTGAAACTTCAAAATTAAGTACATTCATGCTACAAATATCGTCAATCACGATAAAATTTGTAAGGAGTTAGACGGGAAGTTTAAACATGCAAAACGTTAGTTACCATCTGCTCATTAAAGGCCCTTGAATATTTATAGCTTCGATCTTTAATGATTTATTTAAGCATAAAGCAAAGCAAGGAAGAAAACTGGCACATTGAAGTTATTCAGTTTACAAACTTGTTCATTGTGGTTACCAGCCCACTGCTTCAAGTTTATAAAATATCTAATTATATTAGCAATGTGGGTTGATAAGTTCAGAACGATCGAAGCTAAGAACTTCCTAATAGTATTTTACTGAGGCAGTTGAAACTAGGTACCATGAAGACAGCTTGTTGGCCTTCATGATATGCGCTGATAAGTAACATCATTGTGACTTAGACTTGAGAGCATTTGCCCAAGTGGACTTTTCTAGCACAAAACCTAACCACAGACACACACGGGGACAAAATATAACAAAAGAAAATAATAGAAAACATGAATAATGTTTCTTTTTTTTTCTTCTCACTGAATAATTGCTAACGTCACACCAACAAAAACTCGTTGCGATTTGAAATTATGCATGAATAGTTACACTTGCCATTGATTTCTAGTCTTATTAGACACCTTAATGCCATTTTTATCAGCGCGGAATTACCGAAGCCTGGCTCATTGAAAGGGCGGCTTTTTGTTGCACACGTGGAACAAGTGCCAATTGCGTTTGTCACATTGAGAGTGTGTGCATCCAGCGCACAGCCATTCAAAGCTTGTCATTCACTTTTTATCACACGGCATATTCCCCGAATGGTTACACGAGGACATGAGCATTGCAGTTGTACCTCCAGGGCCAGTGACGATGCATCAGACAAACGAGGTTATTAAATTACCGTCACATACACTCTCACACACAAACACCACAACACTAGCATTGGCAACATTTGTACAAATAGTTGGCAAAGGTGAACCGCGAATTGCAGAGAGTACACTCATAGCGACAACTTCAAGGAGCTCCAGCCATCTACAGTATAAGTAAGCCATGCCTCTACCGCACAAATAGTGCAATGTTTCTTCAGATGTTTGAAGTTTTCGACCTATCATCTAACTTGTATTCATCTGAAGCATGGTTAGAGGCTTAACCACTTCAAACTGAACACTTCAACAGCTGAATACTGTGTCTAGCATTCGCACGAAGCAGATTATCTGGCGTTTATCGAATCCTACTGCACATATACCACCTAAAAAGCATAAAGCTGGTTTTGCATCTGGGCAGCCGTGTGTGTTTCTTTTGAACCAAAGTTTTGCCAAGTTAGCTTAAATTGGAGAATTTAGCAGCAGCCTGTTCACAACTTATACTGCGCAAGTGGGGTAATACATCATATTTTGTTGCTTCTTGGAGGCTATGGGGGGTGTTGAGAGCTTTGAGTGGCATGTCCCTATGCCTGCGCTATAGGTGTTTGCAATGTCACAGCATAGAAATTTCAGAGCGCTGTCATATCAAAGAGACTGACCTTGTAGTATGTAGAAACCAATATATATCCTTTATGGTGGATGAAACAGTTCGAAGGGGACGAGAACGAAGTTAGAAAGGACACACATAGCGCTTCCTTGCTCCTTAATTGCTCAGCAGGTAGACCTTGATAGTATTATACATCGGCGGCAGCAATCCAAAGGGGAAGAGTGAGTCATGTAATAGTGTTCAATAAGACATGTAATGTAAAGATTCTCTGGCGTTAGGCATAAGCAGCCACAATCAGTAATTTAAACAGTATAAGCAGCACCACGTCTTAACAACATTTTTGGAGACACCGAATTATTGTTCTTTTCGCCTGCTAATATCTGAATGCTTGTTCTATCAATAGATCATGTTACACTCGTCATCCACGTGTCATAAACTTTGTCATTCATAATAGATGCGTCCAACCTTGCTTTCTAGAAGATCCGAAAACTTCAAACAATGAAACGAAATCAATTCATACGCGAGACGGACAACTTCAAAACTGTTGTCACGCTTCTTTGTCGAGTTGTGGCCTCAGCCACACTGACATGATATTCCCATGGTTGATATCTTATATTTCAGAAAACAAGACCTCAGAGCAGGTTAGTTACTTGAACAGCAACAAACCCCTGCATCTCACTTACAATGCATTTCGCTAGCCTCTTTCAGAACCGAAGACTGAAGTGGTCCTTAATTAAGACTCCCATTATTGGTCGCACTACATCCGTAAGCAGTTGGTGGCGTCAACCGCAGCTTGCTTGCCTTAAATGTATCAAGCAGTGAGGAAACGAAACAAGAATGAACTTTATCTCCCTCAGCCCTGCCAGTCTGGTGAGCCTCAATCGATAAACTATCCTTACAAACAGTTTGCTGAAGCCTTTCGCTTCAACGGACAAGCTGTGAACACCATTGGGCGCTCTGCTTTGCTGAAGACGCCGGCCGGCACTCGACGACCACCACATATATCTAGGAATACTGTTCGTTCCCGGTTCGTAGAAGCGGCAGCAGCAAAAACAAGGCACAGGTTCACTGTCCTTCACACTGGATTTCACGGTTTGCGAGTTCATGCAGTGCGCAGTGCGTTGGCGAAGTGATCAATGCCTCGCTAACAGTCTTTGGCAAAGGGGCATGAGACGTTAGTCTTCAGCGCTGGTGTCTCAGTTCTATCAGCCGGCGGTGGTCACCTCTTGCGCTTAGCCGCCTCCTGCAGCTGGTGACGGAGTTGGTCATGGTGGGCCCAGTCTTGCTTGACAATGTCGGCACCCTTCTCACCTATCATGATGGACGGCGCGTTTGTGTTTCCCGACACTATGGTGGGCATGATTGATGCGTCGATGACCCGCAGTCGTTGCACGCCTTTGACCCTATATAGGGAGTAAAGTGATGAAGAATTACACATCTGTGATGAAGCTATTTCCACAGCTGGGACCAAAACATTTGTAGGCGCTCTAACGAAACGCTCGCTGCGATTGCTGCAAAAGTGCATCGCAACCGATTACGCTTATGAATTGTGATGTTTTACCACGCATATTCTCTGCTCTAGTTTTTCACGGGGAACTTCCGCCAAAATGCAAGGTGTTTTAGAGACGCTGTTTTCTTCCCACCTCACTAAAATAACCAGTATGATCTATCCTCCTACCTATAGGTGGCCATAAGCGACGTGCTCAGCTTTTTGTCAAAGCTAAAGAACAGAGGTGGCCAACTTATTTTGCATGTTGTAAGGTTCGATGTACATCATCGTTGTTACAGTTTTAATAAATGCGTGAAGAAAAATTTCCTCGCCTCTACAAAAGTTGGGACTTTCAAGCAACATCCTCTATCGCACAGCTCAGGTTTATGTCCTTTGAATGCTTTAGTTTTGCCGAGGCTGTGCTCTAACATTCCCGTACTTGCAAGACGAAGGTGTCAGTAGAGCTATTTCCCAAGTGCGATGGCCGGCGCCGCGTCAACGCCCTTCCTCACCCCTGCATCACCTCTTCTGCTTTCAAGCTATCGCTCTCAACCTTTCCGAACGCTGCGCTTACCACCTACATCAGCGCTGCACTTGGTACTGGTTATACCTTCCACACACGTTCTTAAGGTTGGCTTTGCACAGAGGGCATTAATTTTAGGCCCTAGTTGCATTTATTGTTGTCTAAGAGAACTGGGCAGAATAACTGTCTTTCAATCAGCTCATAACTGCGCGCATAAAACTTTTGCCACAAAAATCTTATTGGAAGCAGTAGGAGGTGTTTCTTCAAGAAATGACTAAAAGCCGCACACTGTTCAAGGTTCTTTTTTGCTCTTGTTGGCCGCCTGTTTAAAGCTGCCCGCCTCTGCTTTCGATGCAATGGTTAACAACTGGCAGGATTTCGCTGTCACAGGCTGAAGTTTGAAAAGCATGAAATACAGAGGGTTGTCAAAGAAACAAAATGCGTTGAAAAACAATGAATATCAATTGGAACCCTTGGTTTGTTGACAGTGGGAAGTTTAGGCTTCCTAAATTAGGAACTGTCATTAGTCCTATAAGGTCTATGCTAATCTAATAGAGTGCGAATATGCTAATCGTTTGATAAAGGAAAAATAAATGGGTAGTGGTTAAAGGTATTGCTTTCTGCACTGCCTATTTTCTAAGGCAATTTTATATGCGCACTTTGTCCCTGCGATCGCTTCTTGAAGAAAGGTTTGTGTGAGAGACGCTGATGTCAAATGCCATCAAATTTCGAATCATTTTCTTGATCATACTATTTATTTACACAGACAAGAACTCAGCAATAATCTGATTTGGGAGTTGATGGGGCATGAGAATATTTTTTTTTGCTTCACTAAAAACATTCAGCCATCACGTTTTTCGCCAGCGCACAGGTTATATAATATGATCATTAAAAGTTCAACACATAATCCAAAGCAAAACGGATATTTGTCTTGTCTCCTATAGCAACCCTCAAAAATATCAATGAGTGTCTGTGGACTTTGAACCTGGGGTAAAAAATTACACCTACCTGCAATTTTATGGTTAGATCGCATGGAAGAAACGTTGAGCTGGCATCACTTCAATTTCGTGTTTCTTGTTACGCCATCAGTGATAATTGAGATTGTTGTAATGCTAGCTGGCAAAATTAAATTGTTCATGCTGACATTGAACTACTTTGTAGCTTCTACATTTCATTCGGAATTTCAACACAAAACGCTACGGAAAATATCTACTTAAGCAGAGCTCATATTTTGTATAAACTCTGTGACTAAAGTATTCTAGCTTATAGCACTCAAAAACGAACGAATGGCGGCGTTGTTGTCTTCAAACTTTCCCTGAATTTAGCACCACGTAATTGGAAAGCAACTCTGATCTGCTCTACAGAGTTTGGTCAACACGCCTGCCAAAGCAATAATCTTTTATCTGCAGTGCATTCTGAGCCCACTTCGACACCTCCTCCCCATAGCGGCAGACATTTTTATCACTCTTTATAACTGATGCTTGTTACGGTTTATCGCTGTCTGTTTCATCTTAGAAGGTCAAACTGCTGTTTATCATATTTTGAGGTTATCGTTGAATGCATGCACAAAACAAACACAATAATAGCTTTGTGACGACGAAACGCCTTTGGCATCAAGACGTCATGAAGGCTGCATAAAACGTTTTAAGCTTGGTGCCATTTTGTACTCGGAAGGGCACATTTATTTTTAATAACGACGCTTTCAAGAAATTTTGAACCTAATTCATTAGTGATGTCTTTGAAAAATGATTACGTTATTCACGGGACTTATTTGACACTCATTATTCCATGTCTCTTATTTTTCTCATGGTCAGCTGTCACCTGTTACGTCAGCATTTATAACCAGCAAGCAATCTCGCTCGCCGACAACGGTTTGAAAACCAAAGCTGTAGCAATATCATCCAAGCTGTGGGCTGCAATAGAGAAGCAATCCTAATTAAATGCGGGTTTTAAAAATTTCTCGTGCCAGCATTTTTGGAAGGAATGCTTGACCAGTAGCCGGCTGTAGTATAAGTTGGCGCACTGCGCACCAGGTGCTGAATGCGCCCATATGTGAGGGCTTCTTTCAAGTAGAAGCTAATGTAAAACCAACCGGAGCCGCGGATCGACGACAGTGGTTGGGTCCCACACTGGTCCCATCTTGGCCGTGCCAACGGGGTGGTAGATGGTGTTGGTGAACGTGCGCGCCATGCATGCCAAGTTCTCGTCGCTGAGGTGCTTGTAGTGCTCGCAGCCCGGGAACGGCAAGTCCCACATGCGAACGCCGTACTTCTTGAAAGCCGGCGCCTCGGCTACTGCGATGCAGAACTTCATCGCTGAAATACAAATGGGGAAAGAAATGAAGAAAAAAGATGAAGACGGGTCAACAAATATTGCAGCCCAAATTCAAATTAGACAGGCCGATATCAGGCCTGAGATAATAATTATCATTATACCTAAGGCCGCCTCTCGACGTTATAATCGCTTCCAGACGAGAGTCTTTGCATGCCCCCCCCCCCCCTCCCCCCGCCTATCTGCTTCCTGTAACGTGGGCACATTCCCCTTTCCACACATACACCGTGTACGAGGGAGACCAACCCGACCTCCTATCGCCGCAGCCCGCTTTGCGGGACCCTCTTACGGCGGAAGCCATCTTTGGGGAGAGGCACACCTGACCAACGTCACCAATAACGTTGCACATGACTGCGCTGCCGGTTGGTTCTACAATGGCACCTTTCGGAGTGGCACCCATAATGCATTTCAGCCCCTTTTTTGACACTGAGACCTTGTGCAGTGGGGAACGAAGTATCCTTATCTTGTCCGTCTGATGCGAGAAAGAGGGCCGGAGGAGGCGATTAGGATTTTACTCTGGCGTAGTTATAGAGAGCAGAAACCAGAAACTTCCATCTCCTTCTGCTCCGGGACCCAGATGGTATTTGGCATAGCGGCTATGTGGTCTTTCCCTTTCTATGTTGTTGCGCCACACCTACTTCTAACAACAACATGGAAAGGGAACGACCACATACCGGCTATGTGGTTTTTCCTTTTCCATGTTATTGTTAGAAGTAAGTAGGCGTGGCGCGTGGCAGCGCATCTGTGGAAATAATTTAACTAGCAGCGTCAGTGTGGATGGAGCAGCGGTGCGCAGGAGCAAGTGGGAAGAAATCGCCCCGACGGAAGAGAGTTTGGTAGCCTTCTCAGAGAAATAGTGTTGCAGTACTGTTTGATGTAATTTGTATTGCTAGCGGTGCCCTGAGTTAGAGGATGAGTCCAACCCGCGGGGCAGTGCCCACCTAATATACTACTTCTTCATTGGGCAATTGATGTGTGGGGCCGGTCGCTGGAAATGTGGGCGCTGTCATAGAAGAACGAAGAATAGAGAGGACGCTGCCAGAGAGGGTTCAGAAGGCAATTATGCAACCTGTCGCTTGACCCGCACACCACCAGAGGAAGCATGGGATTAAGGGTCGTCGATATGCGAGCGAGGTTTCGCCAAAGGGTCCTAAGTGTTTCGATTAATTAAAGTGAAAAGTACGACTAAAATACCGTTAATCTGTGACAAGGGTGCTTTGAAATAAAGTCTAATTATAAAATCACAGTACACTCTCCATGAAGTCTGCCTTATATATGGTACCTAAAAGGGCCGCTTTGTGACGACTCCGCTTTAAAATATTTGAATCGAGACTTATTCCTCGGAACCATAAATATACTTTAAAATTTTTCACGCAAATTTTAACGTACCATCAACCATAGTCATGATGTCCTCGGGGTGACTCAGGTACTTGGGATCCAGTATGGGCGGGTCATGTGGGTTCCTTGAGCGTAGCTTGATATAACCGCGTGACTTGGGCCTCAGAAGCACTGGATAAACGGACATGGTGTCCGCGTACACGTACGGAGCGTAAACCTTCTCCCAAAGCTGCAAAAAAAGAAAAAAAAGAAAAACAAAGAAAAACAAAAGTGGTGAAATTTAGTCGGCAAACAGAACACTGATATCGAGTCATCACCAGCCTGTTTGTGCAGAATAATTACAAGCGATACAATGTGACGAATAGAATGTGGTGACACATATGGGTTGCCTTGTTATTTTGGTGACAGCACATTACCGAGCAGAGTCCCGTTTTTGTTTATATAATTGCCTTCTACACGACTGCCTTCCTGAGTTGAACCAACGAATAATAAGACTTAAAGCGCCGATTACCTCGTCACTGATTCCTTCGGTGCGCCTGAATGTCTGGCCTCCGTCGGACACTGGAGATCCGGACAAGAAGTGGATCTCGATATCCGGCCAGTCCATGCTCTTGTTGGCGTATTTTGTGTTGATGAAGGCCAGGCCCTCGACGCCACCAAGAAGTGTTAAAGGGCCTGTAACGAGTGTGGTAAAGAAAAAGCACGTAGATTTAGCAGCCTTGCGAAGTCCCAAAATATTCTGCACATATCCAAGTCTACACCTAAAGTTCCTTGGCCTGCACGGGAGGGTTTCTCCTTTCGCACATTCGGGAACAACACTATACGTGAGCCTCTAATACCGGATTTCTTTTCGTTCTTTTTTTTTTTTTTACAGAAAGCTATAATGCACTGCACAAGTTTACATTTGTTTGAGCCCCTTATGAAGACCCTAATTCATTCAGTTGAACATTGTCCAATGTACGAATTTCATTATCACCATCAAATATTTCTTACAACTTTGCATGGTGCGCGCGGTGAGAGGCTAAAAGAGACTTGAGTGTCTCCTAATGAGGTCTAATCCCCATCTTGACAGGTGGTTTACAGCAGCAGATCGATGAGAATAGCAATACGCAAAGCTGGGCTTCCCAATAAATAAGGCCTAAATGCAGGTCAAACCCGGAAAAATATGAAAGAAATACGTCACATTTCCCTGTGACAGCAACCAAAAATAAGTAACGGAGAAAGCAAGATCGCCTCATCAGACAGTTAGCGAAATACATTTGGATGTATATATCTTCGTAGAGAAAAGAAGGCATTTCATCACAGTGACGAAAAGCAAGGGGCAAATGAGTTCTACTTGGAGATAAAAGTAAAGTACATGATCAATAAAACGCGCAATGAAGTATATATTCAAGTCCATATGTTACGCAGAGGCGTTTACAAGGTGGTACATTTTCCTTTGAATTGTTGAAAAGTAACACTTTCCTCTGCAAGAATAATCGATCTCAGCAGAAGCAATTATCATAACTAGTCCAACTGGTTGATTGCGTACAAAATCACGTGATCCATTATTTTACGGTTCAGGCTCCAAAATCTTTTGATTTACATCCTTCTAGAGCTGACTGATTTTCAAGCACGCCGAGTGGACGTGAATTTCTGCAATGTTTGCCACTTACCAAATTACCAAATTCAGCCTCTTACCTTTCCCTATGGTGAGGTAGCGAAGAATCTGCTTGAGGTTGAACACTCGCGTCTGCACCATGGACACGGGCTCCTCAACCAAGAAGTTCATGCCACCAGGATAGATATGATCTTGCAAGTTGTAACCGACGGGAAGATCCGCTAGGCAGGGAATCTGAATAAACAAGCACCAAAAAACAAAATAAGTCCCGCCAAATTGCCTCATGCAAAAAAAGGTTTTTCTATGAAGCAACAAGGCTTTTCTGCCGGATTTAATTGTGGTCCTGACAGCCTCGATGCCCCAGCTTACTTTGCGCCACGTTTTCGCAATAGCTGATTGTGAAGGAAATTAAAAAAACTAAAATTCTCACTTTATTTCGGAATGGGAAGCCCAAATTGTATCTTCATTTTCAGCACTATATCTCGGGAATCTAGTAACGTTAGGGGACCAAATAAATTCAACATAAAGGTGGATAAACTCTTCAAAAACATCTTGGTTGAAAGGAGCCATAGCGCTTTGCTACAAACGCACTGCTAATTACATGGCTGTTCTACCTAAAATGACACTAAGCAAAGCATCATGTTGCCATCCGACTGGGGCTCTCAATAAATAAACATTCTTGCTCTAGCTGGATATAACGAGTCTTGCCTCGCAGAAAAAGACATAGTTATCACCAAAAAATATGACTGAAGACCACTTTTATCAGTAATTACAAAAGCTTGACATTTTTATTGAAACAGACGCGTACTTCCTAGTGTGTTGAAGATAATGGCGGTGTAAGATCGGCTCAGAGATCCCTGCCCAAAAATGGGCCTAAGCATATTCATTCTGCGTGCTAACTCCGCCTGTAACTCGGACGCCAGTAATTTTTTTTCTACTTTGTAAAGGCAGTGCCTTTAGGGAAAGCGGTTTCTTTGGAATTAGAACACGGTTTTTTTTTTAGTACAGGCTACCTTGCTTTTGTCCTGAATGTGCCTTATGAACTTGAGTGGCACGGTCGAGTATGCTCCTTTCCCACTAAGGTCCGAAGCCTACCATAGTAAATGGTACGATTGAAGCGGTTTGATATGCGCAGGGTTGTTTAGTTGCCACTGAAAGACCAAATGTGGCCACAATTCTTTTTCAGTCGATAAAAAATCGCTTGCCTTCAATTTTTACGAGCCGGGCTGATATAGGTATATTAGGCTCTTAGCTGAACGCTCAAGGTGAGAGCATGTGAAATGAAATGTTGTAGTCTAGCCGTGTGGCCTCCTTCGTCTCTCACAGATTTAGTGGAGTCCGGCTGCAGAGGAGAAATAATTCCCTCGTTCTGCGTTTTTTTTACAGATGAAAAGAGTTTCTGTATTATGAAAGCGATTAATTATATCAGAAAAAAAGAGTAGGAGACTGTGCCACGAGAAGGAAGAATTTACCAAATATTCGCAAATAAGAAACATTACCGAATACACTGAGAAGTTTCGAATTCGTCGCAGTTCCATCGCACTTCGCCGCAATACTTGACCGCGTTGACAGTGCAGTGAAGCAGCTTCAAAACGCGACGGGGCCGTTTTGTTAAGAGGGACCTTTCCTTTTGTGAGGTCCTTCCGGAAATGCGAGCAAAGCAAAACACTTGGTGAAACCATAAAAAAAAAAAAAAAACATCGTTTGTACTTCGGTTTCATCTTATATGCACACAATGTTCGTGCAGATGTTAATCAGATACAAATCATACAATAGACCCTTTTCATAAATGTTAAGTCAGCTTCACCTCTATGCTGCATTCCCCTCTAATGGCGGAACAGCAATGTATTGCAACATTATATTATGGCCATAATTCATATCATTTATGCATCAGAACATATTTGCATAATTGCTCTATTACCACTACATGCATCTGTGTAGAAGCAACATGCGATTTCAGCTCTATATCGCCATTTTTCTGGCGGCCAGTGACGCCATGTTTGGGGAAAGAAGCAGCGTGGGAAAGCCTACTTAACTATTTTTGCAAGGGGTCCATTAGGATGATGCAAACAACTTTGTGTAATTCAGTCCTATTCTATAATGAGAATAATCTTTCCGGATTTTTCTGGTCATACCAGCGTCACCACACCAAAAGCGCGCGCCTAACTTGATGCCTTATCACATCATCATAAACTTGCCCGCCTGGTTCTGTTCCATAAACTTTATCATCAGGCCTTGCTCCATGACCATTTCTTCTAACCATCGAAGCATTTTTTTCCGCGCCGCGATCACCCTTTCAAAGTTAAACGCACTTCATGCCACTCTTCTTCCTTTGCAAAATCATTCATACCTTCCACCACAGTCGAACGGAATAATCTGCATGCCACCCCACATATTTGCAGAAAACAACGTTAACAAGATTCAGGAGCTAATAACACAAATATTTTTCTAGCATTGATAATTGCTTATTCCGACTATTTCACCCAAAATAACACGAACTGCCGGGCTGGTTGGTTGTGATCCCCATTTGTATCACAACTTCTCTATTTTCCTGAATGTGTGCGCTCTGCTGATACAAAGTTTCATCCAGGTGTATTGATCTTCTTGTACAAACACTTCTCTTATTCTTCTAACCGTCTAACGCACTTTTTGACAGCTATTTTCCAGTAGATATTTTGCGATTTTACTAATATTATGTATTAGCTTATTGTACCATTGTGCTTGTCTTTTGTTGTTGCTTCATTTCTATTTTCTGTACTGTGCACCAGTGCTTACATGTAATACACTCGACTGAGAGCCTTTAGGGGTATATTTAATAAAATCAATTCAAACAATTTTTTTCTGTTTCTTTGAGGGCTGAATTAGCGTTTATTGTATTTAGCAGCGATATTACAACTCCCCTCGATTTCATGCAGGTATACGGAATTCTGTATACGGGAAAAACTGTATACGGAATTCTGCATAATCCTCATATACAATTTTTCAGTAACGTATACGCTGCTTCGAAATTTCAGTTTAATTTTTTTCCAAATATGATGCAAATATTGAAATAAACTAGACGAACAATGCTTCGTATGTTTTATTGGTCCAGTTTTTTTTTTTTTTTTTTTTTTGCTATCAGATATTCAATATAAGATTTGATTTTCGAAGACATTTCTTTTCCATATTCATATTTGATTCGCTTTCAAAAATTCGGTTGTTCGCACACATCATGCACATATACATACATAGAAGAAAACTTCAAAGCGTTTCATAACTTGTATATTACCTCTAGCAACAAAGTGCGTTTATTTCCTCATATTTGGTGTTACTCGTAAAATGGCTGTCTAACTGATACATGCTAACGAGTCTTCGTTTTGTTATAAATGCAACATATATAAGATTAATCACTTTAGCAAGTAGAAAACTGCCTGCACGCATATCCATCCTGTTGTTTCTAGCTTTTGTTGGTAACTGTTGTTAGTATCTTGTGGCGCCAGCATACGGCGGCCACCAGAACCTCGGGCGAATTAATGTACCCACCGCTGTCCAGATGGGGCGCTCGAGCAGAATAAATAACGCCGCTTTGCATTCTGAGCACAGTGTACAAGCCGCTATCTTGTGTGATACCCACAAGGCAGGGCTTACGCATCTCCTTAAGGTTTCAACACATTTTCAAATCTAAGTTAAACATCGCAATCTATGTCATCAGCTGTCTTGCTCCTCTGGTTTGTCCTTGCTTGCTTCAAATATTTCACCTCGAAATATAAATCCGGAAAAAGAGAGGGTCCTCTTACGCCCAACTTGTGGAGATCGTGTTTGGGTCCTATGCCGGAGAGCAGCAGCAACTGCGTGCTGCCAATGGAGCCCGCGGATAGGATGATCTCCCGACGGGCAAACACCATGTGCGGCACCTTGAAGCGCTCGAACTGGACGGCGCGGGCATTGTTCCATTCGTCGAAGTGGATCTGCAAGAGGCAGTTTTCGAGACAACGATACACTGAAATCACAGCTGCATTTCAATCCGCATATCCTGAAGCTGAACGCAGCCGCTTATTGAGGATATACACCAGAAGCTGAGAAATTGTTTGCTCAATTCAGGAGGAATGTTGATCGGATGACGCAAAGACTACATTAACGAATTTACGAGTTATATAAGCTTCTCTTGTCGAGTTATCTTTCTTGAGCATGCTGAAATCTATTGCAACTGCAAAATAAGTATAATATAGAGTCAAGATACACAGCAGGGAGCTCACTGGGGTTCTTAATAAACATGTCGACGATGCTTAAATGCACAGGGCTGCCCTCGCGAGATCCACTCAATTTAGGACAACACTGGAGTTTTCATCGACGTGAATGATGACTGCTCACCTTGGTGGCAATTGAATACAGCGTGATGTGCAGGTTCTTTCGATGCCGAATTGGCTTCATAAAGGCCTTGTGTGTACTACACCTAGCACTTCTTCGAATGGTACCTTGGGGTATGGCAAAACCTGAAAACGAAACAAGAAAAACTTATTTCGCATGGCTATAGGTAATGGTGTTCGAGCTGCAAAGAGAACGCACATAAAAATAAAGAATAGCGTTCTGGGACCGCTTTTACTTCCAATGCATCTAATATAAATAGACTACAGATCATGCCTTCAGCAGCAGCAGGGTATGCGGGACCACGTTGCGGCTATCTCGTGTTTCGCGTTAGCTACGAGTGACGCAAAGCTTCATCTTTACTTTCGTGATGGAGCCTAACAATCTTTACAAATCTGTAGTGCGTCTATTCTGCAGTTCTCCGAAGCTGTGACGTATGATTCAAAAGAAATTTAGTTCCAAATCTAACAGTCACACGAGGGCGAACATGCCCACGAAATAAAAAAAGGGCTGCTTTTTTTTTTTTTTTTTAATGATAATAAATATCTGGCTTCCTTACAAGAGGTCATATTTTTGGAAGAATGCTCAGAAGCATTCATTTCTAGACGTTAAAAACGTTAATCAGTGGCCTGTGGAGATGCATCTCACAGTCCTTTTAGGAACTTTTTTAAAACTCGGAAAGTGCTTGCCGTTTTCCACTACACCGACATTTTCGGACTGGTGTTTCGGTGCTCACATGACCTTGATGGCATAATTACTCTTTCCGCCGGTCAAGAAGTTTTGTTACAGGGAAACCCGGAATTACATTAATGATAAACCGGATATATTCAACAATACCATAACCTAAATTCTGTCATTAAAAAAATGTGAAGCACGAATATTATGCCACGCCTATACGGCATTGGCGATATTAAAATCAAGTCATTGTATTTCCTCTTTACTTCCCTTTCTTATACAAATGGCGCAGGGGTAAGAAGCTTGACCAAGTTTCACTTTAGCCATAAAGACGTCTGAGATGCACTTGCACTGTACCTTATTACGGCCGTACACCTGACCATTATTTTTTAAATGTATGAACTGTTGCCAATCTCTACTTTACACAATTTAGGCTCTTAATGAGCTTATTATTTTCTACAATGATTAATGTAAAGTATAGTGCTTATCTGGCGGAGCTCGTAGAACACACCCCTATACCGCAGACTAGTACTCTGGGGAGGTCCCCCCGACAGTCTTGTACAATGGGAATGCATTTATATTTTACTATATTCAGTTTCTTGTATCTGTTAAGCAATGAAGTTGTATGAAACTTGTAACTTACAAAGCAGTGTTGTTAGTGACGACCCTTGGCGCATAGTAAGCCGGAAAGTATATCTGTTCTATTTTCTATGCGCATATCAATAAATAGATCAATAAATAAACAAAAATAAATAAATAAATTATCCTTTTCAGCGTCCAAGTGAAGTTAATAAGCGTTTTTTTTTTCTTCTCTTTTTTTAAAAAAAAAAACGGTTGTCGTGATGGCAGCGCACGTTTTTATAGGTTGCACAACTGTGCTTTCTCCCTACTCCATTGCTGTTGTCGCTTGAACTGCAATCGACAGCACATCTAGATTAAGCTCTCTACTTATACAGAGACTAAAACAGTTAACGTTAAAGGTTCCTTTCTTCGGAACTCTGGCGTCGGTGCAGTCGCAGTTGTGAGCGAGAAATCACGAGTATGCACTTGTCAGGTGGCAGTCGGCAGGTGACATCGCTGGGCACCGATTGGTTAGGGGAGAGTGTGACGTCACACAACCACGTGACATAGCCGAGTTTCCAGGTGCTGCCAGCTCAGGCAGTGTCGTAAAACGGAAAGGTAAAAACTAAACTTACTTTTTTTTTTTTTACGAAAAATTGCAGACGTACATTTCTAGAAAAAAAATTTAAATATACCTTTAAGAAAACAGATGTAGTTTCATCACGCTGTACCTGTTTGTTGGGGTCCGTTGAGGTCGACATTAGGGTAGCCCATTTGGAGGCCAGCCTCAATGAAGGCATGACCCAAAAGCGTCGCGTAAGCAGGAGTAGACACCGTGAGGTAGCCGCCGTGATTATGGTGCCCTGTGAAAAAAAACGGATCTAGTCAGAGTGAGGTCTAACCAGCCGTAGAAGCCATAAACATTCAACAGGTCACCGTAAGATGCTAATGAGCACTCCGAAAATGTAGGCCCCTTGTGAACTGTAGGACGTGTTCCCATCTACTAACCGTTAGCGAGTATGGATGGATCCCGGTTGTCCTCTGACTTGAGGAAATAAGGGAACACTTCTTTCCAGGACCAGCCCTCGCATCCATTCTGGGCCCAGTGGTCGTAGTCATGAGCGTTCCCTCGGATGTAGATCATATAGTTTATCACGCTAGACCCGCCCAGTGCTTTGCCTCTTGGCCACGGGCTCCTCTGCAAACAGTGGCAAACGGAGCACGCTGATGATTAGTAAAAAGTAAAACAATCAAGCGTAATGAATCTAGTTAGCTTTCCTGTACCACACGAAAATAATATTTAGCAGTGACCAATATATATATATATATATATATATATATATATATATATATATATATATATATATATATATATATATATATTGTAGTGTGGTAATCTTCATCGATATAACCACTGACATGCGTCGCGTGCTGCCGCTCTCAAGGACGAAGAAGTTGTTCGCTGCCTTGCTCTTTCGCCACGCCTGACGCTTCGCTGCGAGTCTCCCCTGAGCGGCTGGAATCATCTGGGTTCACCGAATAAACACACCCCTACAATTGGTGCAGGTGCTGCTGGGTACGTTCCCGTCCACCCTGGAACTAAGAAGCCGCACGTTACCCTCTGCTTCCAGCATGCCGGACGACACTGCCACGACATCGTCGCCCCTCCCAACCACCGTGCTGTGTTCTGGAGCTCTACGGCAGCGTGATCCGTGCTTCTTCAGTGGCACAGCTGACCAGGACGTCGACGATTGGTTGGCGGCATATGAGCGCGTCAGTAGCTACAACAGATGGGACGACGCTATCAAGCTAAGCAATGTAATCTTTTATCTGACTGACGTGGCGAACCTCTGGTTTCGCAACCATGAGGCAGACCTGCCATCTTGGTCTGCATTTAAAAAGAATTTTGCAGAAGTGTTCGGCCGCCCTGCAGTTCGCAAGCTCCGGGCAGAACAACGCTTGCGTGAGCGCACTCAGCAAGTCGATGAGTCGTTCACTAGTTATATAGAGGACATCGTGGACCTATGCAAGCGTGTCGATCCGCTAATGACTGAGGCGGATAAGATCGAGAACATCATGAAAGGCATCTCTGACGACGCGTGCCAAATGCTCTGGGTAAAAAATCCTGCCACGGTGAGTGACGTGATCAAGCTTTGCCAGAGCTACGACGTGCTTCGTAAGAAGCGCGCTTCTACCCGGCGGTCCGGTGTTAGAGACGACGCCATCTCTACACTTGCGCTGGGCGGTTCTACCCCATCAGAGGACAGCCCTTTACTTCAGCAAATCAAAGCCTTCGTTCGAGAAGAGGTCGCCCGCCAGCTATCGCTGGTCCCTCAGTTACAGGATAGTGGCCGCCTTGTTCCTGACATGGCTCCGTCTTTGGCCCCTACCATACGGCGTGCCGTTCAAGATCACATCGCTGACGTCCTTCCTCCCAGCTCCATGCTCCCGCCCAGCCCTGTGCTGCCGCCCAGCCCCGTGCCAGCGCAAGTAACGGCACCACTGACTTACGCCCAAGTTGCGGCCAGGCCGCTCATGCCATCAGCATCTCTTTCCTACCAGGCCGCTCCTTCCAACCTTCCTTCGCCTTTGCCTGGGTCTGCATTCCATGTCCCTATTCCAAGGGTACGCCAACGCCCTACGAACCCTTGGCGTACCGCGGACAACCGACCAATCTGCTACTCTTGCGGTCTGCCGGGCCATGTCGCACGCCTTTGCCGCCAACGCCTTCCACCTTCTCGACCTGAGCTATGGAACTACACCTACAATACAGACCAGCCCTCGCCGAGAAATCCGCCCAGTTCCGAATTTGTATCTCGTGACAATCAAACGTACACAACTCGCCGATCACCTTCCCCTCGTCGCCGTTCCCCGTCCCCACTCCGACGTTCTACCGGCACCGTTGAGGGAAACTAACAGTCGCAGTTCCCGGGGCAAGAACTGCGCTTGGTTCGAACTCTTCAAGTCCTCGGTGTTCTCCCACTAACGTAATTCAAGTGTTTGTCGACGGCGTCGCAGTACTCGCTCTAGTCGACACGGGCGCTGCCGTATCAGTCATCAGTGAAGCTCTTTGCCGTCGTCTTCGTAAGGTGACCACCGCACTTTCCGACTTTTCGCTTCGCACCGCCTCATCACAGCGCATTCATCCCTCAGCGGCGTGCACGGCCCGTGTTCTCATCGAAGACGTCTTATACACCATCGAGTTTATTGTACTGTCTCGCTGCTCACACGACATCATCCTGGGCTACGATTTCCTTTCCACTCATCATGCCGTTATTGACTGCGCCCGCGCGGAAGTTTCCTTTTTACCTCTTTGTGATACCGTCTTGTGTGACGTCCCTACCCGGCCTGCAAAACTCCTCGTCGCCAGTGACACAGACATTCCTCCATTTTCTGCTGCCCTCGTTCCACTCTCCTGTGAAAGCGTTATTAGTTCTACTGTCTTCTTCACACCTTCCGACGCCGCTTCACGCCATCCCTGCCTCCTGCTTCCATTTGCGGTCCTCAAGTTCGAAGATGGCCTTAGTGCAATGTACGTCTCAAATCCATTTTCGTGCCCGTCCGTCCTGCTACGCGGCGAGTGTCTCGGTCGTATTGAAGAACTTGATCCCGCGCTTGTAAATACTCTTCCTGCAACGCCTACTTCATTAGACGTTAATGTGCTCAGCTCTTGCGATACAGCGACCGCTTCGACACCACCCGATGTTCTTCAACAAGCTATTGACGCAGATCTCCCACCCGCACAACGCGATCAACTCGCTGCTCTTCTACAGAACTTCACTTCTGCCTTCGACCTTCCTCACACTGCTCTGGGTCGCACGTCTGTCGTTACGCACGCAATCGACACTGGTACAAACGCACCTTTACGACAGCGTCCTTATCGCGTGTCGGCCTCTGAGCGCCAAGTCATTGCTGACAACGTGGACGACATGCTTCGCCGGGGCGTCATACAGCCATCTAACAGTCCATGGGCTTCTCCGGTTGTTTTGGTCACCAAGAAAGATGGTTCCATCCGGTTTTGCGTCGATTACCGTAGGCTTAACAAAATCACGCGCAAAGATGTCTATCCTTTGCCGCGAATCGACGACGCCTTGGACTGTTTACAGGGAGCCGAGTATTTCTCCTCTTTGGATTTGCGCTCCGGCTACTGGCAGGTACCGATGGCTGATAATGACCGCTCGAAAACTGCCTTTATAACACCGGATGGATTATACGAGTTCAACGTTATGCCCTTTGGCCTCTGCAATGCCCCGGCTACTTTCGAGCGCCTGATGGACACTGTTCTTCGTGGACTCAAGTGGCAGACCTGTCTTTGTTATCTGGACGACATCGTAGTTTTTTCTGCCGACTTTTCTTCTCACCTTCTCCGCCTAAAGGATGTCCTCACGTGTCTCGCCGGCGCTGGGCTTCAGTTGAATTTGAAGAAGTGCCACTTTGCCGCTCGAAAACTCACAATTTTAGGCCACGTAGTTTCTAAGGACGGCATTCTTCCCGACCCCACCAAACTTCGCGCAGTTGCAGAGTTCCCGAAGCCAACCTCCCTGAAGCAGCTTCGGAGCTTTATCGGCCTCTGCTCCTACTTTCGACGTTTCATCTTGAACTTCGCCTCTATCATCGCTCCTCTGACCCAGCTCCTTGCCGGCAGCTCCGACCTTTCCGCCTGGACTCCAGCCTGCGATAAAGCCTTCGACACTTTACGCCGCCTTTTGGTTTCGCCGCCCATTCTACGCCACTTTGATCCGGCTGCGCCTACGGAGATCCACACTGATGCCAGCGGTATTGGGCTTGGTGCCGTCCTTACCCAACGTAAGCCTGGTTACAGCGAGTATGTTGTGGCATACGCCAGCCGAACATTGACAAAGGCAGAATCTAATTATTCAGTCACAGAAAGGGAATGTTTGGCCATTATTTGGGCTATCGGAAAATTTCGTCCTTATGTGTATGGTCGACCGTTTTACGTTGTGACCGATCACCACGCTTTGTGCTGGCTTGCCTCTCTGAAAGACCCATCCGGTCGCCTTGCTCGCTGGGCTCTTCGTCTCCAGGAGTTTGACATTCATGTCATTTATCGATCAGGCCTGAAGCATACGGACGCGGATGCTCTTTCCCGCTCGCCATTGCCTAGAGATAATTCGTCTGACCACGTCTGTGCCTACGATTTGTCGACTCTTACAACTATCGACATGGCTACCGAGCAGCGGAATGACCCCTGGATCAATGCACTTTTGAATTTTCTCTCAAGTCCTACTCCCGGTCATTCATCCAAAGCGCTCGTCCGCCAAGCCCACCACTTCTCCATTCGTGACGGTCTTCTCTATCGCCGCAATTATTTGCTTGATGGACGGAAGTGGCTTCTAGTCATCCCGCGTCATCTCCGCGCCGACATTTGTGCTGCGTACCATGGTGACCCACAATGTGCTCACGGTGGCGTATTGAAAACCTACACGCGCCTACGTCTGCTATTTTACTGGCGTGGAATGTACCGCTTCGTAAGACATTTCGTGCGCGCTTGCGAATCTTGTCAACGCCGAAAAACTCCTCAGAAGTCCTCTGTTTCGTTGCAGCCGTTACCCTGCCCTGCTCGTCCGTTTGACCGCGTTGGCATAGATCTCTATGGCCCTCTTCCGACTACTCCTGCTGGAAACCGGTGGATTATTGTGGCAGTAGACCATCTGACTCGCTACACTGAAACATCACCGTTACCCTCTGCCTCTGCAAGAGACGTTGCTTTGTTCATTCTCAACAACTTGATTCTTCGCCACGGGACTCCGAAGGAACTGCTCAGTGACCGCGGACGCGTTTTCTTGTGCGACGCTCTCGAGGCCCTACTGAAAGAATGTCGCATCATTCATCGCACCGCTACTTCTTACCACCCTCAGACGAATGGCCTGACAGAACGCTTCAACCGTACTCTGAGTGACATGCTGGCCATGTACGTCAACGACGCTCATTCCAACTGGGACCACGTTCTTCCCTTCGTAACCTACGCGTACAACACTGCGATACAGACCACCACTGGATTCTCTCCCTTTTTTCTTCTTTACGGGCGCGAGCCAACCTGCACAATGGACGCGCTTTTTCCCTACCGCCCTGATGTTTCTGAATCGACGCCACTCTCGGACGCCGCCCAGTATGCAGAAGAATGCCGTCAGCTCGCTCGTTCGCTCACAAAGGAAAATCAGTGGCAACAAAAACACCATCGTGACACTGGTGAGGCGCCTTCATATGCGCCCAACTCCCTGGTGTGGCTCTGGGTTCCTGCCACAACCGCCGGCCTGTCAAAGAAGCTTCTTGCTCGGTATCACGGTCCATACCGAGTCCTTCAAAAAACATCTCCTGTGAACTACGTAGTTGAGCCCGTTACGCCATCTGCGGACTTGCGTCGCCGTGGACGCGAAATAGTTCATGTGGACCGAATCAAGCCCTACTACGATCCGTCTGTCCTTTCGGCACCATGAGTCGCCAGGATGGCTCCTTCTCAGCCCGGGGGGAAACTGTAGTGTGGTAATCTTCATCGATATAACCACTGACATGCGTCGCGTGCTGCCGCTCTCAAGGACGAAGAAGTTGTTCGCTGCCTTGCTCTTTCGCCACGCCTGACGCTTCGCTGCGAGTCTCCCCTGAGCGGCTGGAATCATCTGGGTTCACCGAATAAACACACCCCTACAATATATATATATATATATATATATATATATATATATATATATATATATATATATATATATATATATATATATATGTGTGTGTGTGTGTGTATTATATTAACGCAGTCAAAAGTGGAGCTTGTGTTGCCCCTAATTGTAGATAACTCATACGAAGTGAAGCCGGGCCCGTCGCACATGAAGATATCAGACAAATGGTTGCACAAGCAAGTATAAGCAAAGATACAAGGCACTTTCTCGCTCAAAAGATGCAAATTGTAAAGTGCACTATACAACTCGCAGAATGAAATCTCTATCGATGAAGCTCTAAAACAAACCAACCATTATAAGGACGGCTAGTGTAATGGATGCTTTACGGCGTACCTATTGTTTTATTAGTTATCTACAACGCTCACTAGGGCATTACAGCTAGGGTTTAAAGTTCGTTGATCTCTGCAGAAATTGGCTATTCGTTTGAAGCAGGAACAAGCGAACAATTCCCGTCTTTAGAGTAAATATTAGCAATTAATAATTGACAATGGGAATAATCGTGATATTTCGGACAAAAAATTATATAAAACATCATTTATCATTTCTTATAATTTTTAACACCAAGCTCATTTATCTTCGAACGGTGGTACCTTGAATTAAATAAATTGGTGGCTGAAAATATTATTTATGGTTTATGCCTATTCAAGAGTATTAAATTATATACCAAAATTCCACCTGACAGCTTCCTTGTGGTACTCAGTTCTAGTCGTTTGAGTTCGCGTTCTATCCCTGTTTTTGTTTCTTAAATCGGCCTCCTTAAGACATACTTAAGAGGACTGTACGTATTGTGAGTGTGTCTTAGCATGTCTTCAAATACATATAGGCACTCACCCTTCCCTCGAGGCCGAAACACGACGTTTTCTGCGGCTCTGTGCGGTAGGCCCAGTCCAGTGGCGACATCTGCATGGTGGCTGCGATGAGGGGTATGTCTGAAACTTCGTTCTCTATGCCTCCCGCTTCTATTAGCAGCACGGTGACGCCTATGTCCTCCGTCAGCCGGTTGGCCAGCACAGCGCCGGCAGACCCTCCGCCCACTGCACATACACAGAGGGCCAGTAACCCGTTTTATGGTCAGCTCAAGAGAAATGTAAGAGCGAAATTTATATATATATATATATATATATATATATATATATATATATATATATATATATATATATATACTATATATATTCACGTATTTAACGAGCCAAGGTGCTCATTGTAAGTGTCCTAGAATAGTTATTGGTCAAGAGGTTGCATTAACGAAGATATTTGGTCATGTGACATCGCAGTGTAGTGACGACACTTCAGGTGTCGAGACCACCAGCCGCTTTTTTTCGGTAAACTGTAGTGAGGCGGCACGTTTGTCATTTTTTAAGGGCGGATATCAGGGGCTATGGTTTAGTGTTGTCTTTAGAGTCACTTATTCACTAGAAGAAGGTGATTATGGAGTTATTTTCTGTTTAGTGATCAGGAGTTCTGAATGTGTAATGAAAAAAAAATGAAAATTGAAATTTCTCATTAATGTCAGCGTTGTTTTTTTCTGTTTTTTTTTTATTTATTTTTTTTTTTTGTGGCAAACATAAATATACCCAGAAGAAGCTGGGAATCGATTTCGGCAACGCAAAAAAAATGGAAGGTGGTCGGCTTCAGTGTCATTTTGTGAGCTAACGATGTAAAGTAATAAGGCACGAAACCCAAAGCGCACGCCTCAGGATCCGAGCTCTTCACAGTGACTAAAAATTGCGGAGAAGAATCTCGACGGTCGTATTCTGACGTCAGTGAAGAGCGAGTAGGCTCTCATAGTAGAACATCGACGCATGCAAAGGAGCACCAGGCTGTCGAAAGTTACCCAGAAACACACAGGGAACTGCGCATCATAATTGTCAGGCACACCTTTCGAAATTAAAACCATATAAATATAAATAATTGGTTCACAGGAAGGGAAAGGCGCAGTATCTGCCACACTTGCTATGTGGACACCTGAACCGCGCCTTAAGAAAAGGGATGAAGGTGGGAGTGAAAGTGGAAAGAGAGAAAGGGGAGCCGTAGTGGAGGGCTGCAGAGTAATTTATCCATATTGTTAATTAGATTCTTCGTCAGCATTGAAACCACTGTCACGCCGAAGTAAAAGGCAAACAGCCATATATATACCTTTCTATTTGGTAGGGCGCAATTTTTACAGCCGATTTAGAGATATATACATTTGTAGCCAAATCACTAAGAAGCGGCTATCTGTGCACAGCAGCTGAAAGAACAGAGGTAAAGTATATTATTTTGCTCACAGGTATTGTTATAAATTTATTAAGGTAAAGCCTTTCTAGGCTCATGGGACGAAATCTCGTGCGCGAGAGTTGTGCACGAGATTTGTGCGCGAGATATGTCATATTCCGCGAGATTCCATGCGATTAGTTCCTGTCTAGCGTTCCTGCCATCTGCAATGCCACACTTGAACGCGCGCCAATAAACGCCACGCGACAGGAGCGATGGTGTAGAGAAAGTGTGACAGATATGCCGCGCCTTTCCTTTCCTGTAAACCAAATTAATTTATGTAGCACTGCAATGAACGCGGATAAAAAGTAAATGATGGAGAGGAAGGGTAGGTTTTCGCCATTTTCCTCTTATGAGATGTCTAAGAGACCCAGTAATTTTTTTCAGCCTGACGGCACACCTATGAATTGGCGCATGTAAAATGTAACTGCAGAGAGGTTTCTGTCGAGTGCACTGGTAAACTATCCTCGTTCTGCTCCTAAACAGGAGCTCATACGAACCGAAGTGCTTGAAAAGAATCAATGATAAACTGTGCCAGCGAAATCTCTTGAAATTTCAACCGCCTGTGTGCAGTGTCTTAAAACTTAGGACATATCGGACGCTTAGAAGAACACTGAAACATTGTGAACCCATAAGAGCGGGATCTGAAGGATGTGAAAAATTAGGGTGATCAATTAGGTGTCCGCTGGTAATGAGATAGGTAATAAGATAATTGCTAGCGGAGATAGAACTACCAATATTAGCGATTAACCAAATGACTAGGCAGTCCTTGCGAAGGAATACAAGAAAATAGAATGCATATTTACACCATGAATAAATGATTGGTAACATGAGCGAAGTATAACCTATGTGTGAGACAACTAAACCAGCAGGGGAGCAAGCTGGAGCGCAAGTACAATCAATGTTTATTAGGACGAACCTGCGCTATAGCTATTAAAGAATAGAAAACACGCCGGTGGCGAAAGCTGGAAGAGCACTAAGCGGTTATTGGAGATCAGGATCATGGCCTGTGCAGACCAGATTAAGTTTAAAGATGCCAAAGACCTTCGGGATAAGAGCAGCCTTAAAATTGTTATAAGCAGGTGCGGGCGCCCAAAATAATGCCACGTAAGTCTGGACGCCTCTCGGGCCACAACCAACCACGTGTCATCCGATTATAAGATGAACAAACATAACAAAAGTTCGTGGTAATACAATAGCCTATGTTTGCACGCTTCAAAGTTTCCGAAACTATATTTGGTTCACTCTAGACATCAGTGGTAAAGCAGGTATATCCTAAAAAGGGATGCAGGAAATCTATGCATAATGCCCCGAAAATATTTGGAAGAACCGTGCAACGACAACTGCTCCACAAGTAAAACGACAAAATGGCGACAAGCAAAGGCATTAATTAGGCACGGAGATCCACTCTCTTCAGTACTATTCACCGCGTGCCTGCAGAAAGTATTCACAGAAGTTGGAGTTCATTAGGATGAGATGACTGCAAAGGATTCATGAACGGTTTGGATAGTATGTGCGGGAGGGATGCGTTAGCGTGTGTAATCTGCATTCTTGAATTGATTCATGAAACCATAATTTCATTGGATTTTATGCTGAATTTCATTTCTCACAAGAATAACAATTTGCCTTATCCACCGCCCACCCTCCGGTGGTGGGCGGGGTTCCACTTTCCCACAGCTCCATATTACTTCCTGAATTCTGTCGAGATGATTACCGCTGTTTCAAAGTTGACAAAAGGCGCTTATAAGATTGGTGGCTAAAAATCAGGGAGTTGATATAAGGTTAGGAGTGAGGTATTAAAATTTAATGCAAGGAAATGGTGAATTTATTGATGGATTGAAATCAAATTTAAGACCATGTAAAGGAAAACCGAGCACGGCGACAATTGCGCCTCCCCGTTTTGAAGGGGATTCTCCTGACATCCTTCCACTCATCAGTGCCACACGAAAACATTCTGGAAAAGATCAATTTACGGAGGGAAGCTGCTTATTAACGCAGATTTCTTAATATCATAATATTGTACTGCTGCAAACGATATATTCGCCGTATGACCCTACGGCACGCTGCCATGTTTCCGTCGTTCACTATCGAAAAGTCGTGCCACTAGTTTTTATGGCAGTCTCAAAACATTTGTTCCAGTGCAAGGCAACTTTTAAAAACTTTCGTTTGCTGTTTGTCAGAAAATACGTCTTCGATTCTCATCCCTATAATCGTCATAATAATGATAACAATCCTTGTTTGTTTAAAACGTTGCGGGCTAGTTGGTTCATCGCAAGGGGGAAACAGCGCAAGCTAAACACGGACAAAAAGGGAGGACGAGACACACACAGCGCTGTGTGTGTCTCGTCCTCCCTTTTTGTCCGTGTTTAGCTTGCGCTGTTTCCCCCTTGTTTGTTTGGCTCACTAAATCACCGCTGATTTTTGAATTTCAAATTCCCCTTAGAAAAATGTTCAAGTGAACTGAACAAAATAGCCTCATAAATGCGCCCAGTAAATTCCACCAGTTGCATCACAATCAAAACTGATGCCCCCAAGAGCTGATTACGCGATTGCTTAATGGTATATTATTGGCCGTATGGTATTTCCCTACTCTCAGAGGTAGCCGCACATGACTAGCCCCGCCTTCTAACTTCGCTTCGTTTGTACAAGTGTCCGCTAGCTGTAGAGGTTCGACTGACTACAACACGGAAGAAAGTTGATCGAGGCAACGATATTTAAGGCACGGCAAGATAGGCATACATTTTAACTTATGAGAAGTGCGGTAATGATATCCGCATGGTCTAAAAGTAAGAATTCACAGGCTGCTTCTCGGGCCATGCGCCGCGGCAGGCCGAGTACAACTCCCGTTAATGGCTTGTAGTAATTCTAGAACACAACCTCCGAAACTCGAGTGGGGTGCTCTGTGCGAAACCATGGCCCAAAGGAGTAAAAGGGGGGTATAATGGTATTTTTCAAGCACTCACCCAAGCAAAATGAAAGATTCAACGTTATTACTATTACTATCTTATTATTATCTATCCACGTTAAGCTATAGGAAGAAACGAGAATTGGCCAGGGAAGAAACGAAAGTGAAGGATATGTTAACTGAAATCAAGCAGACGAAATGAACATGGGCATGGTAGGGATGAGGCGTCTGCAGTTCGCACAGGAATGGATTAAATGCAGAGATATACGAGGGGTTTTAGTCTGCGGTGCTAATTATTACGATGGTGACAACAGCGAAGCACTAGGCTGAGAAATTAACGCGACTGTTGAGGAATTACGTGAAAACGCGCTGCCAATCTCGTTCTTATGTTGAAATATACCTGAAGGTATAGACGATAACTGTTTGCGCAAGAGTTAAGCGCCCTTACTAATGAACGCCGAAAGACTGCGTGATTTATTCAATCAGTATCGATTCATTGGTTATCACGTAAAAAGGAAAAATATGAGTTATGAAGATCACGATATTATAAGAGATAGGATTTATTCCGACTTGGCTGCAGTATATTTGTATCTCAACACACAGCTTTCACAATATATCCCCGATGGAATTAGGCGACCGGCTAACGAACCGACGACATTGAGTCCATTCAGACGCAACTGATTATGGCAGAACCAGCGCTCCAAAAGTGCAACGCTTACAAGCACACAAAAACAAATTTCAACAACAACATGTTTCGCCAGTGGCACACATCCCGCTCACATGGGCCAAATTTCCAGCGCCTGCAGCTAACCGAAGGCTTCAAGACAGAGAAAAGGCGTGCTTGAGAGAGAAAAGAAAGAGACCACGCGTAAAAAGGGCCTAGCCCTACGAGGCTAGCCGACGGCTACACGAAGAGAACGAGAGATAGAAGTGATAGAAGGCGCCGTGAGAGAGAGAGAGAAAAAAAAGAGAGAAGATGCGTAAAGGCAGGAGAGCAGCCACGCGCAAGGCAGAGCACCAAAGAGGGTCGTATAGTGCATAACGGCTGTGGTTCGGGGGGCCGCAACCCGAATGCGCAGCTGATAAACGATGAAGCGACCTCGAATACCGCTCAATATTTAGTGCCACAAACGCGCGGGCGCCCGAACGCGTGCCGCTAGAGGCGTCGGCGGCCGTCGGTGGAAGCGTACGTTTGCAGGACGCCGGCTGGCCGGTCCCGGGGCGTTGGGAGAGCTCGACGCGTTCCCAGAGAGCACGCCGCGCTGAGATGCCAGCAAGTAAAAGAAACGAGCAACAGCGAATTGCTTATGCTGGGGGCGCATCCGCGCACACCCCTCTCTTCAACCGGTCTCTGCCACGAGAACACAGGCTTCGAGCAGAGATGATGCCGCTTGTTCTCAGATGCGCCAGGAGCGGCCCTCTCGGTAACGCATTTGTAGCCGCGCTTGCGAAGACGTTTGTACTATTTCCATTGCATCTTCTTCTTGCTTCTTTTTCTCATTGTTTTCTTTTCTCCTTTGCTTCCCGAGGAGCTCTCTGTTCTGTTTTGTTTTTCCTGCGAGCACAGTGCACACTCCTTCTTGGGAGCAGTGAACTAGGATAGTCGGTTGCTCTGGTCGTCTTTATAATGTCTTTTTTGCCAGTTACACAGTCTACTGGATATGTAGTATCATGCCCTCTGCCACAAGGCATAAACAGTAACATTTGCTTGCTGCATGCCACTATCTGATGAAGGTGCATACAACACTCCCGGCCAGCTTACTTGTGAGGGCCCGGACCACTTTACCTGGAGATGAGGAAAGAAGAGACACAATGCAATGAAAGCCTCCTAAACAAAAACTACTTAGTTAATGTTTTCTTTTTGTTGTTGCCCTCATCAATAGTTTACTTCACACGACGGCGCTCTTTCGCTGTGAATGAGTTGAGGAAGACCCAGTAAATGTTTAGGACTTGTCTTCTCACCAGCCGCGGCTGATATGAGCAGCTAGTGCTCTAAGTAAGGTATGTGCTTTGCGTATGGACGAAAAAAAAAATGTAAGCATGCCAATACAAGTGTAGAACGAAGCCGCGAACATTCGTAAGTGGTTGGACGATGGCCCAACATTATTCACTAGTTTGCATTATACGTACTTAACAATCCTGACCATGGTTTCATGACAATCGGTTCATGCCATAGGTTGGAGGGCCTCCTTGAAAAAGGGCGAGGGGTGGGGGGGGGGAGGGATGGTGGCCGTTTTATTCTTGATATGTATTGGACTGTATATATATTCTCTTCCAATGTGAAGGGTAAGAAGACGACTTGACTGCGTTCTTGCTACGTCTTGTGGAAGCTCTGCCGCGCTGTGGCACTGGCACTTTCGCGTGAAAACTGGCGCTTTATTGAGAGTATATCCTAGAGGGGACCTTTCAAGCCTCAGCATGTGTTCGTTTTTAGTGCTGCAGCACTACTATCCGCATTCTGCCAAAAACACGATGTCTGAAGCCGATCTTGGGTGTCCACGAAAGTGTGATAGATACTCCGCTTGTCCTTTCCTGACAGTCAATTATTAAGTCGGAAACACATATCCGGTTGGCCTGCTCTACTGACCACGAAATTGCGTTTGCCAAAATGCATAACAAAGTGTGATTCGTATCCAGCGCCAAGATGACCATCCCACTGAAGCCCATGCAATGTGTGCTCTGGGCCTGACTAACAGAGCAAAATAACATTGACTAATTGACACACAGCAAACAAATCCTGTCAAGCCACTGCACTATATTTCCTGATTAAGAGTTAAACCATCCGTTTTGTTTTTGGCTGAGCATTGTGTATGACGGTAGCCGGATTCTCTCCTTGCCTGTAGCTTCCCTCCTCTATTGGGTAAAAAATTGCGCAAAAAAACACAAAGGACAAAGAAGAACACATAAGACATGTGACATGTCTTATGTGTTCTTCTTTGTCCTTTGTGTTCTTCTTTGTCCTTTGTGTTTTTTTGCGCAATTTTTTACCCAATGGATCACCAACTAGCCCGGCAATACGCTCTTCCCTCCTCTACATCATACCCGACCCAATTCCTGTTTGTCCTGGGCACATTTGCGAAAAAGTCCATCAGCTCCTCTGGGTGAAAACAATATTCCGGAAGCACTGCAGAATCTGCAGTGGAGAAGTGCGAAAGCCTGAGCATTGCTGCTGCACACGGTACATCGTCGTCTAGCTTTTACTAGCAAGGCCAGGGCTCGAGTCGAAGAGTGGAAATTTTCTTTGTTTGGAACGCGTTCGTTGCAGTACTCCTGCAAGTGTGGGATTGACGGTATACAGCGTCGCTTGACGTCGCCCCCCCCCCCCGTTGCTATGGAAACGACAGGAACGCTAGACAAGGAGAACACATCTCGCAGAATCTCGCGAACAGATT